>NC_060121.1:142760849-143075849 GCF_021461395.2 Schistocerca americana
AGGTTAGCGCAGGAGAAGAACTCATGGCGGGCTGCATCAAACCAATCAGAAGACTGATGAGTCAAAAAAAAAGTTCATTCGATGATTGATTTCGAGCCTTCGCGACCCATCTTCAGATGTACGTTAACACACATCTAATCGATGTTATGTACTAATTTCGCAGATCACAGCTCGTTGACAACGAAAAGCCATGTGAGCATATCCTACGTCCGCAACACTACATAAGGCGGCACCCCAACGTCGGGCAAGAGTGAATTGAGGTACATCTCAAAATGTGAGGCGAAGTCTTGAAATCGGTCATGGAAGAAAACTTCTAAAACCATGACTACAGCGTGAAGCTATTTCATTGATTACTATTATTAAAAATAGCCACCATAGTGCAGAGAAGTTTCCATTCTATTCGTCTCTTATCGTCCTTGGGGAGTTGGGATCTGAAATTATGTAGCCAAAGGATTATTCTAATTTTGTCACAGAGAATGTCAACCTGATTTCCTTGGTATGTAGGAAATAAAGTCAGTACCTACAAGGCAACTCATTTATATAATTTTATTCACAGCAGCTTAGAATGTAAGCTCGTCCTTTCTCTCGTCATGTTCAGCGATTTATGTTCAAACTTATAATGGAACCTTAGAATTTCGAATCCAATGATGCTTACGTAGAAGAAGTCAAATTGTAGATTCACCGAAACGGGAGATGGCCTGTAGACACATCAAGGCGCATGACCACAGCCGACGAGGGTTGAACAAGAGAGCGAGCGCTAGCTCAGTGTGGCAGCGACCGTTAACCCTTTCGTGTACGTTACTATACTTTACTATACAGCCGTGATTTTGGAATGTGATAGTAGACTTCATCTTAAAAGGTGTATAAAACGCCTGTTGTTGATTATTAGTGATAGTATCAATGTTAGTATTCACATACAGGATAGCATCACGTTGTTCATTCTTGTCCTTTTTTTTCATTAATATCATGAACGAGTAAAGTCATTATGTCATCCTCCTTTGATACATCCACCTAGGTCGACATATCAGTTTAGAGTCCTCTCAAGAAGGGATCAAAGAAGAAATTATTAAGTTCTCAGAGAAATAGTTCTTAACGTGTATAAAACGAAGCTGTGGTATGCGCAGCACTCAATGATCGACATCGTTCTGAAAACAGCTCCCTCATCTTAGTGTATCGTATAAGTGAGTAGAAAGCTACATACTCTTTGACGTTTTCCAAGAAAAAAAATTAATACAGTAGCTTTCAGAAAGCGTTGATGACTTCGATGGAAAGGCCATACGAAGTAAAATAAATGTTTTTTTTTTTTCGAAATGAAATACCACCAACTGACAAAGTGCTTTCTCCAATGACCGAAGAAGATTCTGATTTGGGCAATTTTCAGAGAACTATACTTTAGAAATTATTATAAGAAAGGAATTTGAACGGCGTGGACGTCACAGCATGCTTACAGACAGAGATGACAACACGGTAAGCCGGCCGTTGTGGCCGAGCGGTTCTAGGCGCTTCAGTCTGGAACCGCGCGACCGCTACGGTCGCAGGTTCGAATCCTGCCTCGGGCACGGATGTGTGTGATGTCCTTAGGTTAGTTAGGTTTATGTAGTTCTAGGGGACTGATGAACTCAGATGTTAAGTCCCATAGTGCTCAGAGCCATTTTGACAACACGGTATGCAGACAGAGTTACCTGTAAACCATTAAATTGTTGAGAAGGTTGCAGCCAGACCCATTTACTATTTGTACGAGACATGACTGAATGCAGAACATACTGGAAGTAACGTCTAGACAGCAAACGCCATAAAAGAACCATTTCTGTCAGGGTTATCCATCGGAAACAGGTGGCCACAGGATAAAGAAACACGCCTGATCATCAAATATAGGGAATGAAACACGTTTCGCCGAAGGCATTTTGTGGATTTTCGAATCCAAGAAGAAGAGAGATTATCATGAGATGCGTGCTGATTCGTTCGAAAAGTAGTTCCCATACGTACTTCCTCGGCTTCAGGGAAGCGCAGTTATTGTCCTTAATAACGCGCAGTACGACTGCCGTAAAAAAGAAAAAGATTCTAATGAGAATTCCAATAAGCAAGATATATCAGAATAACTCAAATCTAAACATATCGCTCTTGAAGACCGGATGTTCAAGGAAGAACTACTAGATATCGTCAAAAAACATAGAATAGCGCACAATGAATGCACTATGAAATGCAGGGAAAACTGTTCTTCGAATAAATCCCTATCACTGGGAATTAAAGGTCATCGAGTTAACTTCGGCCAGAATTAAAGGCTATGTTGCAGCAAAAAACAAAACATGCAAATTGTTGGAAGTTAAAGAACTGTTAGAACAAGCAGTAAGAAAAGTGATTAAAGAAGAGTGAAACAAGTGTGTCCTCCACTTGATGGAAAAAGTTGAAACTCAAATTTTCAATTGGATGAGTGCGTAGTGTCTGTTCTTTGGAAAATGTCCAAAAATTAAGACACAACGTAGAATCCGCAGCTGAGGAAATTGAAGGTGCAAAGTGGGACAATGAAAAGGAATGCTAGCGGATCACTGCCGTGAGCTGCAGTGGGACAATACATGGCGCTCGATGGGAATGTGGATCGGCCGTGAAGCGTGTCGAGATAGTCCGAGCAGTTGGGATGACACTGTGTCCCGGATGGCACAGTAGTTAACGCACCTGCCTAGTAATCAGGAGGTACCGGGTTCGAATCCCGGTCCGGTACACATTTTCATTCATCGCCGCTGATGCCGCATAATGTCCCGATGCAGCCGACAGCAGTAGTATCCTCCCTTTTTTCTTTTCTCCCCCTCTCCGCCTTCAATTACAAACAAATATGGAAATTAAGATGTAAAATAGAGGAGGTAGTAGAGTGTTTTGTTATAAACCTGAATGAAAATACTCGTAATTCAAATTCGACAGAATTTATCGTTCTTTAACTTTATTGTAACTGGTATTGTTATTAAAATCGCTTGTGTGTTCTATGCTACCTGTCGGATTTTATTTTATTTTTTTATGTCATTACATTTTAGCCCAAGTTTATAACGCAGGGTTCCTCATGAGCGATGCACGCCCCTCTGCGACGTCAGCCCTGCGCCCTAATGAAAAGCGTACACGAAGGATTATCAAAACCCCTGCGTATTAGTGGCTGAGCGGTTCTAGGCGCTACAGTCTGGAACCGCGCGACCGCTACGGTCGCAGGTTCGAATCCTGCCTCGGGCATGGATGTGTGTGATGTCCTTAGGTTAGTTAGGTTTAAGTAGTTCTAAGTTCTAGGGGACTGATGACCTCAGAAGTTAAGTCCCATAGTGCTCAGAGCCATTTGAACCTGTGTATTACATAAAAACTGCTTTCTCCGCGACGGCAGGTGATCGGTCATATGCGACTGTTTCCGTTTCGTCCCAGCTCTCGGTAAATAGACTGTACCTAATTTTTGAGAGCTAAAAGCTAAATTGAGCGGCATGCGATTTCTGAAACCCACAGCAGCGTTTAAGAAGTATTCAAATTTTGGAAATTTGACAAACTAGTAATTTCGCGCCATGGGCTGATGCTACGAGGGTAATCCCAAAACTAAGGTCTCCTATTTTTTTATAAGTACATAGATCTGTTTATTTCTACAATGGTTTAGATCTCTTTACGGCTTGAGCATTTTGCTATTTCTCGACATAATCACCATTTCTGTCGGCATTTTTGTAGACGCTGCCGCGGTTTTTGTATGCCCATGTCGTACCAGCTCGCCACCATGCTGTTCAGAAAGTTATGAACTGGCGTGATTGTTGCTTGGTCTCAGGTGTAAAGTGGTATGCCCAGATTTCGTCACCCGTGACAATTGAGTCCAGAAAGTCGTCCTATTCGGTTGCAAGGCGGTGAAGAAATGCGCGGGAAGCATAAACGTGATGCCGCATGTGGTCCTCAGTCAGCATGCGTGGCACCCATATTGAGCACATCTCTCGGTAGTTCAATGTTTCCGTTAAAATTCTGTGAGCAGTGCTTCGGGAAACCTCAGGAACCAACGTGCAGAGATCATCCAGGGTGACCCGCCGATCTCCACCCATGCTTTGCTCAACCTTCAACACTGTCTCCTCAGATATTGACCGGTTCCCGCTCCTTTGTTCGTCGTGAATTTCGGTCCGACCAGCTGCAAACTCTCTGCACCACTTACGAACATTTTTGACATCCATGCACGACTCACCACACGCTTCCGTCAATTGGCGATTGATTTCAATCGACGCAGTGCCCTTTGCGTTCAAAAATGGAATAACTGCGTGCAGTTGGCACTTGGCGGTAACATCCAACGGGAGCTCCATTCTCAGCGGCTGCCAAGCCAAGACTGAGCGCCTCAGCGCGGCGTTCGTATGTTTACACACGGCGCGTGAAGCACTCTTCATAACAGTATGACCAACTGCCATACAAACAGTGTTCTGTACTTATTGAAAAATAGGAGACCTTACTTTTGGGATTACTTTTGTACACTACTGGCCATTAAAATTGCTACACCACGAAGATGACGTGCTACAGACGCGAAATTTAACCGACAGGAAGAAGATGCTGTGATATGCAAATGATTAGCTTTTCAGAGCATTCACACAAGATTGGCGCCGGTGGCGACACCTACAACGTTCTGGCGTGAGGAAAGTTTCCAACCGATTTCACATGCACAAACTGCAGTTTGCCTGGTGAAACGTTGTTGTTATTCCTCGTCTAAGGAGGAGAAATGCGTACCATCACATTTCCGACTTTGATAAAGGTCGGATTGTAGCCTGTCGCGAATGCAGTTTATCGTATCGTGACACTGGTGCTCACGTTTGTCGAGATCCAATGACAGGGTTCAGGAGAGTAATACGGAACGCCGTGCTCGATCCCAACGGTCTCGTATAACTAGCAGTCGAGATAACAGGCATCTTATCTGCATGCCTGTAACGGATCGTGCAGCCACGTCTCTATCCCTGAGTCAACAGATAGGGACGTTTACAAGACAACCATCTGCACGAACAGTTCGACGACGTCTGCAGCAGCATGGACTATCAGCTCGGAGACCATGGCTGCGGTTACCCTTTACGCTGCATCACAGACAGCAGCGCCTGCGATGGTGTGCTCAAAGACGAACCTGGGTGCACGAATGGCGAAACGTCGTTTTTTCGGATGAATCCAGGTTCTGTTTAGAGAATCATGATGGTCGCATCCGTGTTTGGCGACATCGCGGTGAACGCACGTTGGAAGCGTGTATTCGTAATCGCCATACTGGCGTATCACCCGGCGTGATTTCAGATGTGTTACGACCCGTGGCTTTACCCTTCATTCGATCCCTGCGAAACCCTACATTTCAGCAGAATAATGTAGACCGCATGTTGCAGGTCCTGTACTGGCCTTTCTGGATACAGAAAATGTTCGACTGCTGCCCCGGCCAGCATATTCTCCAGATCTCTCACCAATTGAAAATGTCTGGTCAATGGTGGCCGAGCAACTGGCTCTTCCTAATACGCCACTCACTACTCTTGATGAACTGTGGTATCGTGCTGAAGCTTCATGGACAGCTGTACCTGTACACGCCATCCAAGCTCTGTTTGACTCAATGCCCAGGCGTATCGACACCGTAATTACGGCCAGAGGTGGTTGTTCCGGGTACTGATTTCTCAGGATCGATGCACCCAAACTGCGTGAAAATGTAATCACATGTCAGTTATAGTATATTTGTCCAATGAATACCCGTTTATCATCTGCATTTCTTCTTGGCCAGTAGTGTACCTTCTGTCAGGGAGTCAGAATGTTGGCGCGAGGTAGGACGCGTCTCTCGCTGCTGTCTGGCCGTAAAAGCGCACTAGCAAAAATGGTGTCACTCGAGCAACACGGAGCAGCTAAAGTCTCGCGCATACTTCTTCATTCGTTCCTTTTTGCAGCCGCGCGCTCGGCGTCCATAAACCGGGCATAGACAGTCAGTGTTCACAATCAAGTAATTAAGTTTATCGCCCAGCACAGGCCATCAAGCTTTTTTACGGGAGCCTCGCGTCGCTACAGAGCTCGGAGAGGGCGCCAAATTTGATGGTCGGTCGTTAAATAGTTCGACCCCGTCGGCAGAGGTGCTGGCAGCGTACTGTGCTACGTACTATAGCCGGCCAGCGTGGACGACCACCAGCGCCGGGATGGACGGCTTGGGGGTGGCTACAGAGTCAGATTTACGACGGCAGGGCGGGAACCTTCCTGACGATCACACGCGGGTAATTTCTCACGGCTACGAACGAACTTCATTTCGCTGCTACTACAGCGCTCGCTTCTGCAATGATATTCCAGAAGTATTCCGTACGGTTAGTAATTGGTCATATGCAACTGTTTCCGTTTCGTTCCAGCTCTCGGTAGTAGTAGCAGTAGTAGTAGTAGTAGTAGTAGTGGCAGCAGCACCTTTATTCATCCGTACATCTCTTTTTACAAGGATATAGGACATGTCGAAGTATTTAGAAATTTAGATCAATTTAAAATAAGATAATTCGTAAACACATATATTTACAGACTTCTAGTTACAGACAATCATTAGATTTACTTCTGGTATACAATGATTTTTTTACAAATAACTTATTAAATAATGTAACGCCACATTGTCCACTCATATCTCACTATCAGTAACTGCACACATTATACACACATTGTTTCATAACACTTCACTCACTACACACACACACACACACACACACACACACACACACACACACACACACACTATTGATCTCTGGGCCATATTCTGTACCGCAACTTCCCATTTGCCATCCTGAAAAAATGAGTCAGCATCCCTCCATAATGAATGAGATGTTGAGCTCAGAAAGAGGAAGAGGTGTTAGTATTGTGCTATGCATAGCTTGGGGGTAAATATTTCTAGAAGGGAAGAAAAGAAGGAAAAAAGCAAGTAAAGGTGTTATGTGGAATGTTGGATACTTTATAATCATTTGTATTATTATTTATTTGTATAACATTCTTTATGAAACCCCTACTCTGTTTTAGCTAAGTAATCCTTTAATGTATAGAATGTATCGCATAACAGGTACTTTTTAGCTGCCTTTTTAAATAAGTGTATTTTGGCAACTTCTTTAATCTCGTTTGGTAGTTTGTTGTACAGTTTTATTCCTAAGTAGAAAATGCTGTTTTGAGTCTTATGTTTAATTTTTCTTGGTAAATGTAAGTTCAGTCTATCTCTTGTGGCATGGCCATGGACAGAGCTGTTTTTGCAGTAATTACCAATGTTATTTTTCATGTATACAACTGACTGGTAAATGTATTCTCATGGAGCAGTTAAAATCCTCAGCGTTCTGAACAGACCTTTACAATGAGCTCGCCTAGTATTTTTGGTTATTATTCTTATGGCTATTTTCTGGAGTTTGAAAATTTTGTTCATATTTTGTGCAATTATTCCCCAAAAAAATGGTTCAAATGGCTCTGAGCACTATAGGACTTAACACCTGTGGTCATCAGTCCCCTAGAACTTAGAACTACTTAAACCTAACTAACCTAAGGACATCACACACATCCATGCCCGAGGCAGGATTCGAACCTGCGACCGTAGCGGTCACGCGGTTCCAGACTGAAGCGCCTAGAACCGCACGCCCACACCGCCCGGCTGTTCCCCAAAAAAGAATTCCATAGCTAAGAATTGAGTGTACATATGGATAATATGTAACTAAAAGACACTGCATGTTACACACTGATGATAGGATTCTAAGGGCATAACATGCTTATGACATTCTGTTTTGCAAGTACCTTTGTATGCTCACACCACTTCAACTGAGAATCAATATTCATTCCTAGAAATTTTGCATTTGTTACACAGGTAAATAGACTATAGCTAAGTTTTGATAAGAACTAAAAGCTAAATTGAGAGTCATTCGAATTTTGAGAACTGAATGGCAGCAAACGTGCATACGTCCGCCTGACTTGATACTCCTAGGCTGTTAATTCTCAACGCGCGATGCTGTAGAGGCATTCATCGAAAAAGATTTTTTTGAGTTGTCAGTCGTCTGACTGGTTAGATGCGATCCACCACGAATTCCGTTCCTGTGTCAACTCCTTCATCTCAAAGTAATACTTCCAACCTACGTCCTCAATTATTTGCTGGATGTGTTCCAGTCTTCCTATACAGTTTGTACCCTCTACAGCTTCCTCTAACACCATCGAATCTATTCGTTGATATCTTAATGATGTCCTATCGTCATGTGACTTCCTGGCAGTGTTTTCCACATATACCTTTCCTCTCCGATTCTGCGCAGAACCTCCTCACTCCTTATCAGTCCACCACCATTTATTAACATTCGTCTGTAGCAGAACATGTCAAATGCTGTGATTCCCACAGTTTTTCACTACCGTACAGCGCTTTGCTCCAGCCATACGTTCGCACAAATTTCTTCTTCAAATAAGTGGCTGTGTTTGATATTAGTAGACTTCTGTTGGCCAGGTATGCTCCTTTTGCCAGTGCTAGTCTGATATTGGTGTCGTCCCGTCCGTCATGGGTTATTTTGTTGCCTAGTTTGCTGCCAAGCCTCAGCGCGGCGTGCGCATGTTTACACACGGAGCGTGAAGCACTCTTGATAACAGTGTGACCAACTGCCACACAGAGTTCTGTACTTATAAAAAAATAGGAGACCTTACTTTTGGGATTACCCTCGTACCTTCCGTCACGGAGTCAGAATGTTCGCGCGAGGATAGGACGCCTCTCTCGCTACGTTTTAATTCCTTAACTTCATCCACTTCGTCAGTCCTAAAGTAAAGTTTCTCGCTGTTCTCATTACTTTCCTCTTTCTTCGATTTACTCTCCATCCATATTCTGTACTCATGAGACCATCCACTCATCCTATAGAACACCTTTGGGATGTTTCCAGAATGAGATTTTCACTCTGCAGCGGAGTGTGCGCTGATATGACACTTCCTGGCAGATTAAAACTGTGTGCCCGACCGAGACTCGAATTCGGGACCTTCGCCTTTCGCGGGCTAGTGCTCTGCCACTGAGCTACCGAAGCACGACTCACGGCTGGTACTCACAGCTTTACTTCTGCCAGTACCTCGTCTCCTACCTTCCAAACTTTACAGAAGCTCTCCTGCGAACCTTGCAGAACTAGCACTCCTGAAAGAAAGGATATTGCGGAGACATGGCTTAGCCACAGCCTGGGGGATGTTTCTAGAATGAGATTTTCACTCTGCAGCGGAGTGTGTGCTGATATGAAACTTCCTGGCAGATTAAAACTGTGTGCCCGACCGAGACTCGAACTCGGGACCTTCGCCTTTCGCGGGCAAGTGCTCTGCCACTGAGCTACCGAAGCACGACTCACGCCCGGTACTCACACCTTTGGGATGTTTTGGAACGCCGACTTCGTGTCAGGCCGCACCGACCGACATCGATACCTCTCCACAGTGCAGCACACCGTGAAGAATGGGCTGCCAATTCCCAAGAAATCTTCCAGCACCTGATTGAGCGTATGCCTGCGAGAGTGGAAGCTGTCATCAAGGCTAAGGGTAGGCCAACACCATGTTGAATTCCAGCTTTACCGATGGAGTGCGCCACGAACTTGTTAGTCATTTTAAGCCAGGTGTCTGGATACTTTTGATCATATAGTGTAGCTGAGTTTTTCCGCTGACACAACGGCAACACCGTTTCAATGTGAACAAGAAACTTAAACGTGCAGCATGCTGTAATTGTTATTAGTGGATCGCCTAACCATCGAGAAGTAAAGAATTTCGGAATCTTACGTCGGACTCAGGTTAACAGATATTTAATCAAGTCCCAGATATATATGATGTATATAAGCAGACTGCAGCGATGAATTAAAATTTGTATCAAGGACAGGACTCGAACCTGGGTCTCCTGCTCTCTGAGCGTATATACTAACCACTACGCCACACTGGCACAGTGGTTTTGCACAACTGTGTGGACTAACCATCACTGCTCTCACCTTAGTCGAAATTCCCATTCACGCCTCAGCCCATATAGTTTCATTTGATTAAAACCTGGGTCTCTTGCTCTCTGAGCGTATATACTAACCACTACGCCACACTGGCACAGTGGTTTTGCACAACTATGTGGACTATCCATCACTGCTCTCACCTTAGTCGAAATTCCCATTCACGCCTCAGCCCATATAGTTTCATTTGATTGAAGCAACTATGCCTCGGTTGCAGGCAGCATTCCCCGTTCCATCTGATGACGAGGTGCTGTTCTGAATAAAGTTGGGGAGCCTAGGCAAAGCTGTTCGAATTTAGCGGCCGGAGGTATGCTAAGGTAGATCGTGCATTTGTAAAAAGCCATAGTTGTTACTATATCTGCCTCAGGAGCAGTAGATTTGCGTTCAGAACCCGCCCTCGGTACAAATCTTGATTAGTCGCTACAGTTCTGCATATATACACAACAGACATTTATTTCCTCTAATGATTGACAAGCCTCGCAGCAGTTGTAAGAGCGCTTCCCGTCAGATCACCGAAGTTAAGCACTGTCGGGCTGAGCTAGCACGTGGATGGGCGACCATCCAGTCTTCTGAGTGCTGTTGGCAAACTGAAGTGCTGTTTGATTGGTCAGTAGCGGCTGTGGGGCTTATAAACCGACATATGGCAGGGAGAGCGTGTGCTGACCACATGCCCCTAAGGCGCATCCAGTGATGCCTGTCTGTGAGGATGACATGGCGGCCGGTCGGTACCTTTACGCCTTCATGGTCAGTTCGCGCGGAGTAGAATAATGATTGACAAAAATCACAGTAGATATTAACAGAGAACAAAGTTTTCTGAAGCCCAAATCAAATTACAAAATAAAGCCAACATAATGTACAAGCAACAAAAACTATGGAAGTCTGTGAGGCGAAACCACGTGGTCACCCCCAAAATCAAAAGTAACGATACAACAAGAAGCCACAAATTAAAAGGGTAATCCCAAAAGTAAGATATCCTATTTTTTTTTATAAGTACATAGACCTGTTTATTTCTACAATGGTTTACCTCAGTTTACAGCTTGAATATTTAGCTATTTTTCGACATAATCACCATTTCTGTCGATGCATTTTTGTAGAAGCTGTGGCACTTCTTCTATGCCCATGTCATACCAGCTCACCGCCATGCTGTTCAGAAAGTTATGAACCTCTTCTTTCGCCTCGTCATCGGAGCTGAATCGCTGGGACCACAATTAACGCTGACAGGTACTGTGAGACTCTGAGAAAAGACAAACGGGCAATTCAGAACTGGTGAAGAGGAATGTTGCGCAAGGGCGTACACATTTTCCATGACAACGCTCGCCCAAACATCACTCGGCTAACCGTTGCTCTCCTGCAACAGTGGAACATAATCACCTGTCCGCCCTATAGTCCTGACTTGGCGCCCAGTGACTATCACCTGATCCGTAGGTTAAAAGAACATTTGGCAGCTCCGACGACGAGGTGAAAGAAGAGGTTCATAACTATCTGAACAGCATGGCGGCGAGCTGGTGTGACATCGGCATACAAAAACTGCCACAGCGTCTACAAAAATGAATCGACAGAAATGGTGATTATGTCGAAAAATAGCTAAATGTTCAAGCTGTAAACTGATGTAAACCATTGTAGAAATAAAGAGGCCTATGTACTTATAAAAAATAGGAGACCTTACTTTTTGGATTACCCTGGTATGAGATACAAAGACCGCATCGTGCCGGCAAGGCCCCAGAGACCACTGGGAGAACACTGGGGAAAACACAAAAGGTTTCCTTCTAGAAAATGTGGCCAGTGCAGTTAGCCACGAAATGGTGACAAAAATGAATGAGTACTGCGTAGCAATATGTGACTCCACTGTCACAAAACTATCACTTTAGGGTTTCCCTACTTTTTATTATTCAACTCTCTAAACTTTTTGCACTAATGGGGTTCAAAAATGGTTCAAATGACTCTGAGCACTATGGGACAACATCTGACGTCAACAGTCCCCTAGAACTTAGAATAACTTAAGCCTAACTAACCTAAGGACATAACACACGTCCATGCCCAAGGCAGGATTGGAACCTCCGACCGTAGCGGTCGCGCGGTTCCAGATTGAAGTGCCTAGAACTGCTCGGCCACTCCGGCCGGCGCGCTAATGGGGTATATCTGTAATTTCTACACGCCACATTTATGTACATTTCGAAGTTTCTTTATGTATAGAGACTATTTCTGTAACTGAATTTCCCAAAGTACAACAGAAACGTTTTTCCTGCTTGGAGGAAACACTATACTGGTCTCGTGTGTTCGTGTGTGTGTGTGTGTGTGTGTGTGTGAGATGGCGGAAGTGAGTGGTCGGAGAGGGGGAGCTGTGGTCCGGTGAACGAAAATGTTGTCGCTGGGCAAAGCGGTCAGACGTGAGAGGGTTCCCGTGTCGACGCGGCAGTGGCAGCTGCGAGCTGAGGGCGAAGTGTGTTCAGGTCGCAACTTCCGGTGCGGCGCGGGACGCCGGCTTAACGGCTTCTGCTGTTGCTCCGGCGGCCGCTGCTGCCTCCACTGCCGGCTCCGCCGTGTCAATAACTCCGGACAGATTGCGGCCTCTGCGGGCAGTTAAGCCAGCGGCAACTGCGGGCACGTGCTTCCCGGCCCCACCGGGGCGGCCGAGTGCCCGCCAGTAATTGAAACATAAAACTGCCTTTCGTCACGGCCCAGCGCTTCGAGAGCAGACCGTACAAGCGCGGCAGCAGCAGCTCCTGGGGCAAAGCGAGCAGTTTACCATAGCACCACTGCTCCTGCAAAATACCGCACAGAAACTTGCCGCATGGAATACACGCAACTTATTACGTTTCTGAAAGATCTGCTCCCTTGTATACAGGATGGTCCATTGATAGTGACCGGGCCAAATATCTCACGAGATAAGCATCAAACGAAAAAACTACAAAGAACGAAACTCATCTAGCTTGAAGGGGAAAACAAGATGGCGCTATGGTTGGCCCGCTAGATGGCCCTGCCATAGGTCCAACGAATATCAACTGCGTTTTTTTTTTTTTTTAAATATGAACCCCATTTTTATTACATATTCGTGTAGTACGTAAAGAAATATAAATGTATTAGATGGACCACTTATTCGCTTTGTGACAGATGGCACTGTAATAGTCACAAACATATAAGTACGTGGTATCACGTAACATTCCGCCAGTGCGGATGGTATTTGCTTCGTGATACATTACCCGTGTTAAAATGGACCGTTTACCAATTGCGAAAAAGGTCAATAACGTGTTGGTGTATGGCTATCGTGATCAAAATGCCCAACTGGCGTGTGCTATTTATGCTGCTCGGTGTCCTGGACGACATCATCCAAGTGCCCGGACCGTTCGCCGGATAGTTATATTATTTAAGGAAACACGAAGTGTTCAGTCACATGTGAAACGTCAACCACGACCTGCAACAAATGATTATGCCCAAGTAGGTGTTTCAGCTGCTGTCGCGGCTAATCCGCACATCAGTAGCAGACAAATTGCGCGAGAATCAGGAATCTCAGAGACGTCGGTTTGAGAATGCTACATCAACATCGATTGAACCTGTACCATATTTCTACGCACCAGGAATTGCATGGCGACGACTTTCAACGTCGTGTACAGTTCTGCCACTGGGCACAAGAGAAATTACGGGACGATGGCAGATTTATTCACGCGTTCTATTTAGCGACGAAGCGCCATTCACCAACAGTGGTTACGTAAACAGCCATAATATGCAATATTGGGCAACGGAAAATTCACGATGGCTACGACAAGTGGAACATCAGCGGGTTGATGTATCGTGCGGCATTATGGGAGGAAGGATAATTGGCCCCCATTTTATCGATGGCAATCTAGTTACTACAAGATGTTTCACTGCATGACAGAATGGCGATGTACTTCCAACATGATGGATGTCCGGCACATAGCTCGCGTGCGGTTGAAGCTGTATTGAATAGCATATTTCATGACAGGTGGATTGGTCGTCGAAGCACCATACCACGGCCCGCACGTTCACCGGATCTGATGTCCCCGGATTTCTTTCTGTGGGGAAAGTTGAAGGATATTTGCTATCGTGATCCACCGACAAAGACTGACAACGTGCGTCAGTGCATTGTCAATGCATGTGCGAACATTACGGAAGACGAACTACTCACTGTTGTGAGGAATGTCGTTACACGTATTGCAAAATGCATTGAGGTTGACGGACATCATTTTGAGCATTTATTGCATTAATATGGTATTTACAGGTAATCACGCTGTAACAGCATGCGTTCTCAGAAATGATAAGTTCACAGAGATACATGTATCACACTGGAATAATCGAAATAAAATGTTCAAACGTACCTATGTTCTGTATTTTGATTTCAAAACCTACGTGTTACCAGTTGTTCGTCTAAAATTGTGAGCCATATGTTTGTGACTATTACAGCGCCATCTATCACAAAGCGAAAAAAGTGGTCCAACTAAAACATTGATATTTCTTTACGTAGTACACGAATATTAATAAAAAAATGGGTTGGTGCTATTTAAAAAACACAGTTGATATTCGTTTGACCTATGGCAGCGCCATCTAGCAGACCAACCAATGTGCCATCTGGTCTCCCCCTTCAAGCTAGATGAGTTTCGTTCTTTGTAGTCTTTTCGTTTGACACTTATTCGTGAGATATTCGGCCTGTTCACGATCTATCGACCACCCTGTATACACCTGTTAGCACATAAACTGCCAGTGGCCGAAATCTGAAATGCCCACTGTGTTACAGAGAAGCCGCTCACGTTACAGTGTTCCGTACCGCCCATCATAGCGAGGTGGTACCACTTGGCAAGAAAACTGTACCGTTTCCCAGAGAGCTGCTGGCCTCCTTTGTGTGAAAATTTCAGCTTGACAAGTGTCGTTGGCTGAAATTTGTGTTGTCCGAAATGAAACGCATCTAGCCTGTGACTGTTACTCGGGAAGGGTAGAGCTCGATCAGAGGAACTGAGCATCTTTCACAATTACAAAGCAATTAATTGTTTTCCGGTGTGGCATTAAAAACGAAACTAGAAATTTAATAGCACAACAGGAGATACAAAATGACCAAGGGGTCAGGCGTGAGGCTGATGACCATTGTGCCTCTGTGGAGAGGACCTAATCGCAGACGTCGCCCAGTAGTCTGTACACGACACAGCACGCATTGACTCGATAACGCTACACCGGATACTTGTAAAAAAGTAACTTAAAGACTGAATCTTAACAAATTAAATTTTAATGGTTGAAATGGCTCTGAGCACTATGGGACTTAACATCTGAGATCATCACTCCCCTAGAACTTAGAACAACTTAAACCTAACTAACCTAAGGACATGACACATATCCGTGCCCGATGCGGGATTCGAACCTGCGACCGTAGCGGTCGCGCGATTCCACACTCAAGCGCTTAGAACCGCTCGGACACTCCGGCCAGCTTAAATTTTGAAAGGAAACAGACAAACATAGGTCGACCCGGCCAGTTAATGATCACCTCACGCACAAGCAAAATATCTTCATACTGTGTTCTGCCCACTCGTCTAACGTAGGGTGTCTAGGAAGCTAGACAACAGTTCAAGCAAATCATATTCATGGACTTTATTACTGTAACTTAAATTAATAATACTTAAATTTTCGTATTCACAAAGGTCTGTCGCAAGCAAGCGAGCTGTAGCGTTTGTATGACTCCGCCCGCGGCTAGGCAGCGCGGCGCTTATAGTCTTTTCGTGTAGAGGCCGCTTCTGTTTCGGTGTCGTCCTAGAGAGGGATTCGTCAGCGTACTATTGCCTGACGTCCACTCACAGCCCTCCTGTTCTTCCGTTTTTGATCGTCGTGCCGGCGCTTATCGAGATTCCGGAACACTTTAGAAATGGTAATATCCGAACAATTTACGCACAAGGAAATTTTCATTTGGAATACTGAAATTTAGACAGTTAAAGCACAATCAAAGCTGAATCGCTTTCCGGCCAAATGTTAACCTAGGGAACAGGTGATAGTCACTGGGCGCCAAGTCAGGACTATAGGGTGGGTGGGTGATTATGTTCCACTGAAACTGTTGCAGGAGAGCAACTGTTTGCGGAGCGATGTGTGGGCGAGCGTTGTCACGGAGGATGTGTACGCCCTTGCTCAACATTCCTCTTATCCGGCTCTGAATTGCCCGTTTGAGTTTTATCAGAGTCTCACAGTACCTGTCAGCGTTAATCGCGGTCCCAGAGATTCAGCTCCGAGGACGAAGTGAAAGAAGAGGTTCATAACTTTCTGAACAGCATGGCGACCAGCTGACATGACGTGGGCATACAAAAACTGCCACAGCGTCTACAAAAATGCATCGACCGAAATGGTGATTATGTCGAAAAATAGCTAAATGTTCAAGCTGTAAACTAATGTAAACCACTGCAGAAATAAACAGGTTTATGTACTTAAAAAAATTGGAGACCTTACTTTTGGGATTACCCTCGTACATTAATAACCGGTATAACTGCCAGAATGGTGAATGCAAGCACGCATTGTGTTGAAACTTCCTGGCAGAATGGGTAGCTCAGTTGATAGAGCACTTACCCGCGAAAGGCAAGGTCCAGAGTTCGAGTCTCGGTCCGGCACACAGTTTTAATCTGCCAGGAAGTTTCATATCAGCGCACACTCCGCTGCAGAGTGAAATTCTCGTTATGCATTGTGTTGTACAGGTACCAGACGGGGATCCATACCTGTTGCACGTGGTCGGTCAGTACAGGGACGGTTATTGCCGGTTGTGGATGACGCTGAAGTTGTCCGATGATGTCCCATACGTGCTTGTCTAGAGGCGGTAGGCCAACACAACATATCGATACTCTTTAGAGCATGTTGGGTTACAACAACGGTCTGTGTGCGAGGGATATCATGCTGGAAAATACGCCCTGGAACGCTGTTCGTGAATGGCAGCACAACAGGCCGGATCACCAGACTGACATACGTATTTCCAGTCAGGGTGCTTGGGATAACCCACTGTCATACTAAATCGCACTCCAGACGATAGCTCCAGGTGTAGGTCTAGTGTGTCTAGCATGTAGACAGTTTGGTTGCAGGCCCTCAACTGGCCTGCTTCTAACCAACACACGGCCATCACTGGCACCGAAGCAGAACCAGATTTCGTCACTCTGCCGTCCAATGAGCTCTCGCTTGAAACTACTAAAGCAGCAAATGGCGGTAGCTTGAGGTCTATGGAATGCACGCTACAGGGCGTCTGGCTCCGAGTTGTCCTTGAAGTAACCGATCTGTCACAGTTCGTTGTCAGTGTGGTGGTAACTGCTGCTCCAATTGCTGCTGCGGGTGCACTACGATGCGACAGAGCCATACGGCGAACACAGTGGTCTTCCCTCTCGGTAGTGCCACGGGTCCATCAGTTTTGCAACTGTACCTTCTCGTGACCACCACCGCCAGCAATGCTGTACAGTGACTAGATTCCTGCCAAGCCCTTCTGCGGTATCGCGGAAGGAACATCCAGTTTCTCGTATCATTATTACACGACCACCTTGAAGCTTGGTGAGCTGTGCGTAATGGCGTTGAAACATGGTTTTGCAGGGCAGAGTGGACCAGGTTATAGTTGTGGAAAGGGGCCAAAATCAGTTACTGTCAGTTGCACAAAACACTCAAACTTTATTTTCCTAAAAACACTTAATCACGCATGTCCTAAAAGGACTCAAAACAATACGGCTGAAAGCCCGAACACAAGTTATTAAAATTGCTTTACTGGATACACGCCGCTGAATGCCTTATCTTAAAAACATTTCATGTAAAACCTCGGCTAAAGGACACATTCTGAACACTGAACAACTCAAGGCCTAAGGTCTGGATAACAAAGATTTTAAATGGAGCCAAATCTCTTTTTTAAACAAATCAATCTTGAAAGTTTAGTTTAAGTCGGCTGAAGGCCCTGTTTTAAAATTAAAACAAACTAAACTGATAGACGGCTGAAGGCCTCGCACAGTACTTCAGACTAGAAGAAAATCACAATCTAAAACCAGCAGCGCAGTGGTGCTCAGAAGTGTTCCAAGGGTCGGCCTCGGGAGGTAACTCTAACACAAGTTTATGTGAGACAGGCAGCCAAGCGTAATACTAAATAATCGGATGGGAACCCGACCCAGGGACGGCTGAAGACCAGGTTAGGTTAGGTTAGGTTAGGTTAGACACGACAACGGAAAATATCAGCGAGGACGGAGATACCAGCAGCACTACGTCTTCAAAATTGGCGTCTAAAAACAGCCAAGGCACAATAGCCACTTAAAAATATGAACAAACACGAAGGCTGTCGAACTGGACGCCTTGCCGGACAGCATCAACACGGCGTGGAAACACACACTCGCGACTCTGTCCCAACCGACGGACTCCCTACTCCAGTACGCAGACAGCATTCGTAGCTACTCAGTGGAAATCACACAAGCTACACACAGTTCCACGTAAACATTTGCAACGAGAATTCCTACAATCCTAAAACCAAACACGGTGGAACAACAAGGACGAATCACAAGTCGACACACGCAGAGTTTCCATAAGCGGTCGCCGACCAAGTATACGTCGTCCGATGATACGACCGACCGACCGACCAATCAACGGTCGTTCCCGCTCCAGTCTCCTTCCGTCGGACAGTACATGTGTATCGCCAACGGTCGGCGAGTACTGGCTGTCCGGAGTGCACTGTCGCTCCGTCCCGACTAAACTCCCCACACACGACGAGCTGGAAATACTGGCGGTCGCTTCAAATATAATACGACAGTGCACTTATCGATAAGCGCTGCTGCTGCCACTCACGGGCAAGCAGACCATCTAAACATTCTGCGTGGTGTCTGTTTGTTCTATATCGTGTCTTCCTACCACTTTCGCGCAACGACGCTCTGAGCGTGTTTTTAGGGATTTGACTAGTTTGAACCTGGGACCTGTTGCTGGTAAGGAGACGTCAGACCACACATGACATGTAGAATTCAGAAGAGTTCAGTGAGACTAGCGATGATATAACCGAATACTTAATGATTTCAGCGTTAGCTCCACTGCACTCCCTGTAAAGGAATCTTAATACTAACTAAATTTAGTGGAAGGGGTTCAATGCTTTCCTATTTTTAGTTAGCTGGTAAAATAACGTCGAAAAAGCAGTTAAGTTTACCATTGGAAATTTTATTCTACTCACAAAACATCGTTTATAAATTGCACTAATGATAAAAGGAAATGTTTTAATACAGGATGGTAAAAACCAACTGCGTTCAACAAAAATGTAAACGAATATTCCCTGAATGGGTTTCCAAGTTCTACAATGGATCGAAGGATGACCTATGCAATATCACATCTATAATCTAGGTTTAAATTAAGTTTCACAAGAGAGAAAACTTTCAAAATGGTCTACAGTGACCCTCAATTATCTTTAATTACTTATCTAACTTGTCGTAAACTACAGTGGCTGATGTGGCTTCTCAATAACTACACTCCTGGAAAATGAAATAAGAACACCGTGAATTCATTGTCCCAGGAAGGGGAAACTTTATTGACACATTCCTGGGGTCAGATACATCACATGATCACACTGACAGAACCACAGGCACATAGACACAGGCAACAGAGCATGCACAATGTCGGCACTAGTACAGTGTATATCCACCTTTCGCAGCAATGCAGGCTGCTATTCTCCAATGAAGACGATCGTAGAGATGCTGGATGTAGTCCTGTGGAACGGCTTGCCATACCATTTCCACCTGGCGCCTCAGTTGGACCAGCGTTCGTGCTGGACGTGCAGACCGCGTGAGACGACGCTTCATCCAGTCCCAAACATGCTCAATGGGGACAGATCCGGAGATCTTGCTGGCCAGGGTAGTTGACTTACACCTTCTAGAGCACGTTGGGTGGCACGGGATACATGCGGACGTGCATTGTCCTGTTGGAACAGCAAGTTCCCTTGCCGGTCTAGGAATGGTAGAACGATGGGTTCGATGACGGTTTGGATGTACCGTGCACTATTCAGTGTCCCCTCGACGATCACCAGTGGTGTACGGCCAGTGTAGGAGATCGCTCCCCACACCATGATGCCGGGTGTTGGCCCTGTGTGCCTCGGTCGTATGCAGTCCTGATTGTGGCGCTCACCTGCACGGCGCCAAACACGCATACGACCATCATTGGCACCAAGGCAGAAGCGACTCTCATCGCTGAAGACGACACGTCTCCATTCGTCCCTCCATTCACGCCTGTCGCGACACCACTGGAGGCGGGCTGCACGATGTTGGGGCGTGAGCGGAAGACGGCCTAACGGTGTGCGGGACCGTAGCCCAGTTTCATGGAGACGGTTGCGAATGGTCCTCGCCGATACCCCAGGAGCAACAGTGTCCCTAATTTGCTGGGAAGTGGCGGTGCGGTCCCCTACGGCACTGCGTAGGATCCTACGGTCTTGGGGTGCATCCGTGCGTCGCTGCGGTCCGGTCCCCGGTCGACGGGCACGTGCACCTTCCGCCGACCACTGGCGACAACATCGATGTACTGTGGAGACCTCACGCCCCACGTGTTGAGCAATTCGGCGGTACGTCCACCTGGCCTCCCGCATGCCCACTATACGCCCTCGCTCAAAGTCCGTCAACTGCACATACGGTTCACGTCCACGCTGTCGCGACATGCTACCAGTGTTAAAGACTGCGATGGAGCTCCGTATGCCACGGCAAACTGGCTGACACTGACGGCGGTGGTGCACAAATGCTGCGCAGCTAGCGCCATTCGACGGCCAACACCGCGGTTCCTGGTGTGTCCGCTGTGCTGTGCGTGTGATCATTGCTTGTACAGCCCTCTCGCAGTGTCCGGAGCAAGTATGGTGGGTCTGACACACCGGTGTCAATGTGTTCTTTTTTCCATTTCCAGGAGTGTATATAACAGACAAATCATCGAGTTTCAGATTTTTACTTCAAGTGGCAAATGTGAACACCATGAGCTTTAATTGACGGTCGACACTAGTATTACGCAAAAAGGGGTGTAACAGATGAGACTTCTGCAGTTCTGAGTGAAGCTTTATGCGCTGTTACGCGGCATCGCGTGTGTTCATTACCTTGTCGGTGTTCGTCAGGGGGCGGCGAGCAGCACAGCTCCGCTCACCTCGCTGTCTCCGAAGCAACTCTCCCCTAACTTCTCCTTACTACAATTTACCGACGGCGGTTTAAAAAAAAAACTATCTGGCTGTTTTTTCATCTGACCAACAGGGTCTCAATGTTAACCTTAAGCTCTGCCTTCAAAAATTCTGTCTATTCAATGAGAAACGTTATACTTTTCGTGGTGGGGCAATGTTTTTAAAGTTTGCAACGTAACAGAGACGCGAAAATCACGCTAAAACTTGCAGCTGGTGTGGTCCTTTTAGCGTTATCGTAAGATCTATCTGGAGGGCTCCAGCTTTTAAAATGGGCTGGGTGGTGGTCCTAACGTGACAGAGACGCGAAAACGTCTCACGCTAAAAACTTGCGGATGCTGTGGACCAAGCGGTTAACTGGCGACGTGGGTGTCCGTCCGTCCCTTATTGTAGGGCCTTCCAGCTTAACACGGTTCTGCTCTCGGCTTCTGTTCTCGTTTCTCCCCTCAGAACTGCATCTGTCTCACGGTGGGAAGGTATGACATGCATTTAGGCATTCTTGTGTTAGTCTGTGGTATTCCATTTGCTCACTCGTTACTCGTATTACTTTAGTTAATTTAATGTCACGATTTATTCGGAGCTAAGTGACATACTACTGGATTTGCTTATCATGTCAGGGTTTTCATGGAAGGTGTTGGATTTGCCTGACACCTTACAACCAGCAACTTAGTAAATCGAATAAGAAACGAGGCGACAGTAGCGTAAAGACAAGATGACAGGCAATAAACGCCATGAACACGAGCCGCCCACGGCTCAGGCGTACTTGTCCCCTTAAAGGTATTCTTGATTACTAGCGCCACAGTTACGCGACTGGCCCGAAATTTGAATGGACATCATCTTTCAGATATAGAAACACACCTACCAACTATCGTTCATGTCGCATCATTGCTTTTTGGTGCTGCGATTTTTTTGCCGTTAGTGTACATAGAAAATATCTGTGAGCAACCATCGAAAGTTTGGTGGAAGGGTTTCAGATTCACCTTGAATATATTGTTAATTATTGTATGTTTGGTATGAATGTAGTAACTGAATACTACTATTAATTCAGCCCCAACTACCTACACATGTCGGATAGGGCAGCAATCTAGTAAAGATGTGGAAACGCAAGGGGACATAACATTTGTTTGGACAATGTTACAAATGATATTTAAATTTGATACAGTACGACATGTGGTATTTAGTGTCCGTCACAAACCAGATACAACGATATTTAAGTAACCTTGGTGTCTCTTGGGGGCAAGTGGTATTGTATCACTGATAATAATGAAACTTCCTCGCAGATTAAAACTGTGTGCAGGACCGAGACTCGAACTCGGGACCTTTGCCTTTCGCGGGCAAGTGCTCTAGCATCTGAGCTACCCAAGCACGACTCACGCCCCATCCTCACAGCTTTACTTCCGGCAGTACCTCGTCTCCTAATTTCTGCAGATTGAAAATCTCATTCTGGAAAGATCCCCCAGGCTGTAGCTAAGCCATGTCTCCGCAATATCCTTTCTTCCAGGAGAGCTAGTTCTGCAAGGTTCGCAGGAGAGCTTATGTGAAGCTTGGAAAGTAGGAGACGAGGTACTGGCGGAAGTAAAGCTGTGAGGACGTGGCGTGAGTCGTGCTTGAGTAGCGAAAGGCAGAGGTCCCGAATTCGAGTCTCGGTCCGGCACGCAGTTTTAATCTGCCAGGAAGTTTCATATCGGCGCCAGTTGAAATCTCATTCTGGACAATAATGTTTGCACACATTCTGTTACCGGTTGTAAGTCTGCGTAAACAGCGACTGCCAAGTCGGAGGGGTGACTTCAAAGCGCTGTACTTGTGCTAACTGCCGGCACGGAACGATGCTGCCTAACTGCTGGTGCAGAATTACCTGAGTGTCCATGGTGCATCGGGTTTTGAGCCTGTCGTTGGAAGAATATCCATCTTCGCGCATACAAGTCGGAAGCAAAGCAGTTCGTTTTGATGCCATGTCTTACTCGCTGCCATCCATTCCACTGCGGACGAGAACAATGTGCTGGAGGAAGTGGCGTGGAAGCAGAAAGAGGTCCGGGTTTGTGAGCACCATCTGGAGGCTGCGGAATGCAACTGAGATGCGACAGGTAGTGGTGAGTGGTGGCGTTTTATTTTGTGTACCTCGTTTGTGGCTAAGCTGTTCTGCGGATGTTACATCCGTAGATGAAGTTTGTTGTGCATTTCGAAAGTAAATTAGTAATGATAGGCTATGCTGAAATTTACATCGACACTTCTTAACAACTTTCGGTTATTTAAAACCAGTTTGAAAAGCGATTTTGGCAATGTAATACCATTGACATAATGGTCATCCTGCCGATTAATTCTTTTACTCGTCAAATACATGTAAATGAATTATCTGCTGCACTGCAGTGTTCATGCAAATGAGGAAAGAAAGGGAGCAAGAAGATTTTGATTTTCAGTACGATACTGTGCTAAAGTCCAACGCATCAGTTGCAAAACTCTTTAATATAGTTGATAGAAACAAATTTTAGTTCCATAACAGCCTTCATACAAGATTATGCTACGTTTCACTGTAACGTAGTTATGTAGCTATTTGTCTAAGTGGTTTGTGGGAAAGTGGGTGTGGTGAGATGAGCAGGTGGACGTAGGTTATGCAAAAGGGGGGGGGAGCGGGGAGGGGAGATTAGGGGGAATAGTTTTCAGGGGGATGTGGTTGTGCATGTGACATTACTTCACACGCAGCGAGAATGATATAGAATTTATCCTATGCATAAGCTATTCGAACTTATTTGCCATCTTGGACGAGAGGTTCATGTCCAGCAATTTTGATAATACTGTATTCCCAATCTTTTATTGGCCTTCTGCTGCACCCATACAGCCAGTTCAAACGGTCAATCTCTTCACACACACACACACACACACACTCTCACACACACACACACACACACACACACACACACACATACACATACATACGTACATACACACCTTTTACAGCATGTATAAGTAGAAAACATAGCTGCTCTATAACTACTCACAACAACTGAGACGATGGAGTAAGTTGTAGGAGATGGTAATGACGAGGTGGTCTCATCTCATAGACAACTACTGACATGACCGAGAACGATAACGTAATTGACGTTTTTACAACGACAAGTAAGTGGCTTATAAACTTCGCCGTTCAAATTTGTTCGTTGAACGAGTCTCCCACCACTTGATTCAGAATACGAACTGAAATTAGGAAGTTGCCTGAAGAAAACCTACCCGACTGTTACCTTGTTCAGACCAACGACAGGCAGCTCACACGGTTGGCTGCGTAGTGCGGAAAGCAGCGGTCGTGTGTTTGATCGTGTGCGCTTGGTAATGTGCTCTTGAGAACCTCAATATCACTCGAGCTAAAAGCCAAAGCTTATGCTCTTTTTATCGCACCACGGCGTTCGAAGCAGATTTTCTGCACTTGTTTGCAACATTACCGTTGATTTAAGTGAAAGTGACATCGATTTTGCACTTCATGTGGCGAAAGTAGAAATGGTGGACAAGTCAGTGAGGTGATTGTGGTGTCACCGCAAGGTACCACACTTGCTAGGTTGTAGGCTTCAAATCGGCCGCGGTCCGTCAGTACATATCGGACCCGCGAGTCGCCACTGTCGACGCTAGCAGACCGAGCGCCGCCACTCGGCTGGTCTTACGAGACGAGCTAGCGCACTGGCCAGTTCTACAGCCGACTTTAATAGGAATAATTCACTTATTATAGCTTCAGAGATCTCATTTGCAGACACGCTTCAACCAAGTCAGTAGCTACGACGTAGCCAGGCACCACATATAGTTTATGCATTGACAATTTATCTGTATGTGTGAAGCAATCAGAATTGTAAAGAAGTATTCGCAATTCAGTCTATAACTGCACTTGTAAGTATAATTGTACTAAGTCAAGATTCACCGCTGATGCTGAATTAAAGCTAAGTATTTAATTATATTCCTGTCTACTAACTTTCTAATCATCTAAGATGTTCCAGATACATCCCGTCAAGTACAGGGTGATTCAAAAAGAATACCACAACTTTAGGAATTTAAAACTCTGCAACGACAAAAGGCAGAGCTAAGCACTATCTGTCGGCGAATTAAGGGAGCTATAAAGTTTCATTTAGTTGTACATTTGTTCGCTTGAGGCGCTGTTGACTAGGCGTCAGCGTCAGTTGACGCTAAAATGGCGACCGCTCAACAGAAAGCTTTTTGTGTTATTGAGTACGGCAGACGTGAATCGACGACAGTTGTTCAGCGTGCATTTCGAACGAAGTATGGTGTTAAACCTCCTGATAGGTGGTGTATTAAACGTTGGTATAAACAGTTTACAGAGAATGGGTGTTTGTGCAAAGGGAAAAGTTCTGGACGGCCGAGAACAAGTGATGAAAATGTAGCACGCATCCAGCAAGCATTTGTTCGCAGCCCAGGAAAATCGACTCGCAGAGCTAGCAGAGAGCTGCAAATTCCACAGTCAACTGTATGGAGAGTCCTACGAAAAAGGTTAGTTATGAAACCTGAACGTCTGAAATTGGTTCAAGCACTGTCTGCAGCTGATAAGATTAAAAGAATCGATTTCTGTGATTTTATCCTTGCTCAAATGGAAACAGATGAATCTTTCGTTTCAAAGATTGTGTTTAGTGATGAAGCAACTTTCCACACTAACGGGAAAGTCAACCGTCACAATGTCTGTATATGGGGCACTAAGAATCCGCGGGAAACAACTCAGTATGAACGTGACTCGCCTAAGGTGAACGTTTTCTGTGCCATTTCAGCCAATAAAGTTTTTGGTCCCTTTTTCTTCGAAGGTGCTACTGTAACTGGACTACAGTATCTGGAGATGTTAGAGAATTGGCTGTTCCCTCAGCTCGAACAAGAAGCACAGCAATTCATATTTCAGCAGGATGGAGCGCCACCACATTGGCACTTATCTGTCCGTAACTACCTGAACGTCAACTACCCGAGGCGATGGATCGGCCGCCAGGCAGCCCGTGACAGAGCACTTCATCACTGGCCTCCAAGAAGCCCTGATCTTACCCCCTGCGATTTTTTCTTATGGGGGTATTGATGATTTGAAACGAGAAATAACAGCAGCTATCCAAACTGTTACGCCTGATATGCTACAGAGAGTGTGGAACGAGTAGGAGTATCGGGTTGATATTGCTCGTGTGTCTGGAGGGGGCCATATTGAAGATCTCTGAACTTGTTTTTGAGTGAAAAAAAAACCTTTTTAAATACTCTTTGTAATGATGTATAACAGAAGGTTATATTATGTTTCTTTCATTAAATACACATTTTTAAAGTTGTGGTATTCTTTTTGAATCACCGTGTATAGTTCATTGATCCTCACGTCGGCCTACATTTTCAACGCTTGCAATTGATGGCCACACCTCCTGATGAGACTAGGAGTCAAATTGCGTGACTCAGCAGGGTCACCCTTTTTTCATAAGGCCCTTAGTTCCGCCTGCTACACAACAGTGATCAGCTCTACTGCGGGTTTACGATTGTTACGTGTAATTGGCTGACTAAAGTTTGATGCTCAAAGGATGAGCCACTTTGAGTGATTATTTCACACGAAAAGATGAGCTCCGTTTCTTCAGATGGCCATAACCTACTACAATGTATATTTACTTCGCGTCTTTTTAAAGAGATCAGGCTAGCAGCAGTAACTCGCACTCGTTCTGGAAACGAAGTGATGGACGCCGAAAGATAAATGAGGTGTATTGATGAAAAATGCCTTTTTTTTTGTACGCTTAAAGTGAAAGTATGACAGATCACTAGTTTGATACTTTTTTTTTACAGTCACACGTTGATGAGGCTGGCGCAAAACCTCTGCTGACAACCTGCTGATGAAATTACTGTCAATTCACCTTCATTTTCTGCTGCGATTCGAAAAAAAAAA
Organism: Schistocerca americana; assembly: GCF_021461395.2. Taxonomy (NCBI): domain Eukaryota; kingdom Metazoa; phylum Arthropoda; class Insecta; order Orthoptera; family Acrididae; genus Schistocerca; species Schistocerca americana. Next base: position 142,787,776 of record NC_060121.1, read on the forward strand.
GTAGAAACGGTCTAGCAGTATTTAAAAACCGATACATATTCCGCTATGCGAACACTCTTTCAAATTCGACTGATGAACGCGGGCCGGTTCGTGTTTAATGCGGAGCAATCATTCGCTTTACTGCCTCTCGTTAAATTACGTCCGACCTGCCAGGGCTGCATAATTTAGCACCTGAGCCGACAGAGGCCGCGAAATATTTATTTCGCCGTAATTACCGGCGTACGTATGGGTGTGCTCATCTGTCAGGCATCCACTATTCAGCGCGGGGCGTAATTTCAGCAAACTCATGCGATTATAGCGCTCGCTACCGGCACCGTTTCGCGGAATCCGGCAGGGCTAGCTTGTGCTTCTCCGGTATCGTGTGCGGCCAGGCCTTGCCTCCCACTACGTTCTAAGCGGTGTGCACAGACTCGCTTCACCCTCAAACTCTCTCCGACCTAGTTTTCTTTCAGACGAACCGGTTATCGAGTACTCTACTTTTGCGGAGGGAGAGATGTTTTCAACTGACTGCTACTGAATTCCCCCACTGAATTTTGAGACACGGAAAGGCAAACATAATTTTTCGCTAGTTACATTCACGTTCGACTGATCGCTTTGCGCCGGCCGCGGTGGTCTCGCGGTTCTAGGCGCGCAGTCCGGAACCACGTGACTGCTACGGTCGCAGGTTCGAATCCTACCTCGGGCATGGATGTGTGTGATGTCCTTAGGTTAGTTAGGTTTAAGTAGTTCTAAGTTCTAGGGGACTGATGACCACAGCAGTTGAGTCCTATAGTGCTCAGAGCCATTTGAACCATTTCTTTTTTATCGCTTTGCACGATAAACACTGAGGTGACAGAAAAGTGATATGCACTCCGTCTTCAGTGCATAAGTGGCCCATCGGGACCATCCTCAGCTGAGGATGTGGATAGGAGGGGCGTGTGGTGAGCACACCGTTCTCCCGGTAGGTATGATGGTTTTCTGTGACTGGAGCCGCTACTATTCGGTAGAGTAGCTCTCTTTAATTGGCATCACGAGGCTGAGTGCACCCCGAAAATGCAACAGCGCATGGCGGCCCGGATGATCACCCATCAAAGTGCCGGCCACGCCCGACAGCGCTTATCTTCGGTGATCTGACGTGAATCGGAGTATCCACTGTGGCAAGGCCGTTGCCTAGAGAGTGTTATGCATATGTACTGCAACGTAACCCTCAGGGTGTGTGTTGGGTTAAGTATCAGTAGAAATCTACCCAACGGGAGGGTTAGTGTTACTCAACGAGCCCAGAGCTTATGCAAGTTGCCCTCTGTAGCTTTGGCTCAAAATTCGTGTGGTTCACGAAACAATAGGCCCGAAACTTAATACTGGGGTGTTAATGCTTCAGCAAGGTTGTTTAATTAACCCACCAAATTATAAAGGCAACGGATAACGTATCTATAAAAGCCACCTAAACAGAGCTTATTAGTGGGCATCTGATCTTTCAATATTTGCTGATTAGATTAAACATGTGACTAGCTAATGGGATTCATTTTTCTCTCATCTCTTAGGGAAGATTAATTAATTTCTAATTTTCTGTACTGCGGAATTTGAGCTATTTGAAATTTGACTATGGCTTTAAATTATTGATGAAAGGTTTGAGGAAAAACTATTTGCAGTCTATACTGATTGCAATTTGTTGTGTAAATGATACCAAGACAATTGTTAACACATTAGTACTAAGCAAGAAGCAAAGTCATACAACTGCAAGTGCATCAGCCCTATTTACTCTCAAAGAAGGTCTCTCTAGCAAAATAAGGCTATGGTTATTACCACGCAATTGTAGGATTGGGGGGGGGGGGGGGGGGGGAGATGAGTACTGACCTGGCTTCAGTGAAAGTACATATTCAACCATATAGTCATGCCTAGACCCATGGTTTGCTTTGGTATTATTACTGTTGTTTTTTTTGGGGGAAGGAGACCAGACAGCGAGGTCATCGGTCTCATCGGATTAGGGAAGGAAGTCGGCCGTGCCCTTTCAGAGGAACCATCCCGGCATTTGCCTGGAGCGATTTAGGGAAATCACGGAAAACCTAGCCGGCCAGTGTGGCTGAGCGGTTCTAGGCGCTTCAGTCTGGAACCGCGCGACCGGTACGGTCGCAGGTTCGAATCCTGCCTCGGGCATGGATGTGTGTGATGTCCTTAGGTTAGTTAGATTTAAGTAGTTCTAAGTTCTAGGGAACTGATGACCTCAGATGTTAAGTCCCATAGTGCTCAGAGCCATTTGAACCATTTTGAACGGAAAACCTAAATCAGGATGGCCGGACGCGGAATTGAACCGTCGTCCTCCCGAATGCGTGTCCAGTGTCTAACCACTGCGCCACCTCGCTCGGTATTATTACTAAGTACTACAACTGAATCGCAGAGCAAGTCCAGCTATCGAAAACTGAAGTATACTGGTCAGTACCAACAGGATGCACGATATGCTAACATGTGTTTCATAAGAATATAGCAAGTTGTCTGCTTATATTTGGTTTGGCGATCCGGATTCATTTATGTGTTAAGACTACACTGATACACTATCACATTCCAGGATCCAGCATTCCCTATTAAACATTGCTGGCTTGATTGTAACCCGTAAATTGGAGCAAATAATTTTCAGACACATTTACTGTTCACACATAGATAGAGTGGGGCACACACGTACATTTACTACGCACCAAGTGGCTGGAAAATGATGCAACTATCAGGGCCTTCAAAATTATACATAAAATTGGGGCTCTTTCAAATAAATAGTACCTTACTATGCATGTTTCAGGGTAAACATCATTATAAAGCAAAATGTAAAGTGGCGGGAGAACGCTTATCTAGTACCACGTGGCGGTAAAGTTACGCGAATGTTAATAAAAGCAGAAGTATCCATAAAAAAATCGGAAATCTCTCTAATAAACGGTATCGTTCACTGAAGGTTGCGTGGCAGCTACCATTATTCTAAAGCAAAGTGGTTGGAGGAGGTCAATAACGTTTACCTCGTTCCACGTGGCGGGGAGAGTTATGCAAGTCTTAATAGCCGCACAAATTATACCGAAAAACGGAAATTTCTCTAATAAACTGTATCGCGCACTGCACATTTCGCGGCAAGCTCCATTATTCTAAAGCAATGTGATTAAAGGAACTCAAGAACATCTACCTATTACCACGTGGTGCCAAAATCACACGAGTATTAATGCCGGAAAAATCGGAGCTCATTACCAGGTAAACAGTACTGTACTCCGCAAGATACACAGTAAACTTCGTTCTTAGCAAGGCAAAATGTTTAAAGAGGAGGACACACGCACATCTTCCAGCTAACATTGGTCCCAGCTCGCACACGTGGCTAAGTTGGAGTAACTCAAAGCATGGAAAATTCACGAAATCTTTGCACACCAGATTAACTCGACCGTTTATTGCAATAGTGCACTACTGTTTAATTATTCATTTGGGTCTCATATTGATAAATCTGACCTGTTTTCTTATAAATGGCCGTTGATCCCGTTTCGCGCCAAAATGAGCCCGCGCACATTTCCTAACATGAAATTTAATTTTAGGCACGTATTTATAATGACGGAACTAATTTACTAGCGAAACTGTACTGAAGCTAATTGAACATCTAAGCGATAACCGATCTACACTTACTGCCATGACCGTTACTCCAACTGGCCACATGGCGGGAAACTGTGTACACAAAGAAAACATCGAAAAAATCGTAAAAATCCCCCAAAACTTTACTATACAGAAGAGAGCACACAAAAGGCATGAAATGAAATAACTATCTTCACACTTAGACCAAAAATACGACGGCCTATGGTCCATGCTTGTGCAAGGCACAAACCCAAAGTTCTTACGGAAATTTGAAGCAAATAGCGAAAATAAATTCCCTTATGGGGGTTTGCCGGTAACATTACACCTGCTTCCACCATCCCGACCTTAATCAGCAGCAGTTTTGAAACATTCCAATACCTTAAATCATACCACCGTAAAGTGCAGAACTCCAGCTTCTGCGTCTGTACCGCGCCGCTGCCCAGGAACAAGTGCTCTTCCAATCGAATTCGCCTAACCGTTCCGCTTACAATCGCGGTCGGGGTGGCGCGCCAACCTGACAGAGCCAATTCGCGCGTCTACGTGTTATCTTTGCCCTGACCTCCAAACTTCGTCTCTGCTAAACTTGTTCACGCTTGGGGGTTGGTACTACCCTACCACAGAACGACTATTCACGCATTGTTACAATCTCTGCCTAAAGCTTTCTGCTAGTTCACACACTCCCTCATTTATACCGTCCAGGTCCCACAAAGAAAAGGAAAATGGGAAACGTGGTGCACAACAGAAAAAAATTCAATAAATAATTCAATTTAGTCCATTCTCTTCTTTTGGACACCAGCTGAGGTATTACCTGCAAGAGAAGAATCTCTTGCTAATAATTTCTGCGTGCTAGAAATTTAGTAAAACATTGGTACGGTACAACAAGTTCCGTTTCAGTACATATTGCGATAGTATAGCGTACACAAGGCACAAAAGGACAGTACATTGGTGGAGGTGTAATTTGTACACAGGTGAATCATCTAAAATTATATTCGATGTCATTATGGCGGCACGACATAAATGAACAGGCTTTGAAGGCGGAATGGTAGGTGGAGCTAGACACATAGGACATTGCATCTCGCAAATCCCTATTAGGAAATTCAGTATTCTGAGATTCACAGTGTCAAGAGTGTGGTGAAAATATCAAATTTCAGGCATTACCTCTCAGCACGGACAACGCAGTGGCCGACAGCCTTCACTTAACGACCGAGAGCAGCAGCGTTTGCGTAGTGTTGTCAGTAATAACAGACGAACAACAGGTGAAATAATCGTACGACGGACGTATCTTATAGACAGTACGGTGGAACCTGACGTTAATGGGCAATGGCAGAAGACAACCGACGCAAGTACCTTTGTCAACAGCAGTGTATTGCTTGCAGCACCTCTCCTGGGAACGTGAACATATCGGTTGGACCGAGCGAGATGGCGCACTGGTTAGCACATTGGACTCCCAATCGGGAGGACTACGGTTCAAACCCGCGTCTGGTCATCCAGATTTAGGTTCTCCGTCATTTCCCTAAATCGCTCCAGATAAATGCTGGGATGGTACCTTCGAAAAGGAACGGCCGGTTTCTGTCCCAAACCTTCACACAATCCGAGATTATGTTCTGTCTCTAATAACCTGTATGTCGACGGGACGTTAAACCCATTGTTCCTTTTTCAATACCGGTTGGATCTTAGGCGACTGAAGAACTGTGGCTTGGTCAGATTAGTTCCGATTTCAGTTGGAAGAGCTGATGGTAGCGTTCGAGTGTGGTGCAGACCCCACGAAGCCATGGAGCCAAGTTGTCAACAAGATACTATGCAAGCAGGTGGTTGCTGTGTAATGGTGTAGGCTCTGTCTACATCGAATGGACTGGTTCCTCTTGTACAGCTGAACCGATCATTGACTGGAAATGGTTAATTCGGCTTCTTGGAGACCATCTGCAGTCGTTTATCGACCTCATGTTCCCAAACATATCACGACTGGTTTGAAGAACATCCTGGCTAATCGAGCGAACGATCTGGCCACCAAGATCGCCCGACATGAATCCCGTCGAACATTTATTGGATGTAGTCAAGAGATCGGTTCCTGCACAAAATCCTCCATCGGCAAGACTTTCACAATTATGGACGCTTATAGAGACAGCATGGCTCAGGATTTCTGCAGCGGACTCTCAACGAGTTGTTATGTCTACACCATTGCTATACTACGCCGGGCAATAGGAGGTCCGACACAGTATTACGAGGTATCCCACTACTTTTGTCAGCTCACTGTATGTTGTGTACAATCTCGTTTCCCGCTAAAGTAGATCGACTTCGTTTTTCTGGAAACGAACCGGTTATCGACTGTTCCACTTTTTCGGGTAGAAAGGGATTTTCAGCTATCTGCCACCAAATTCCTTCACCCACTTTGAGCCACAGAAAGGCAAACTTGGTAGTTAGTTCCAAGTTCGACGTACCACAACGCGCAATATGTTGTGATAGCGAGGAACGAGTCAGATGGTAAAATATTAACTTAAGTATCATTAAATAGGGCTCCATACTGACGAATTACAACCGATTCGCGTGACAGAAAACAATATTTAAGGTGGCAACCCTAGTAACTAATTATCATTATTAAATTAAGTAGCCGATATGTTTTTAAATATAGAATCGTCTGTGGATGAGAAGAAGGTGTTAATTATGAATTCTTTTCTTTCTTACGACGAATTATACGATAAACAAATGTAAATTGGTACAGTGCATAAAATATCTATCTTCTTAGATAGTTTTGTACGACATGAAGGAAGTGGGCTGCACACACGCTTTTGTGCCATAAACATTTTTTTAAGAATGAGTTACTCTAGAATACATTTCCGTACAACATAACAGATTGAAAATAAGCCAAGTACCGTCAAATTTGGTGGAGATGGCCGATTTTGTAATTTAAATTGAAATATTTGTGAATCCAGTAATGTTAATGGAGTGACGGAAAAAAATCACATGTGCGACAATAAACGAAAGTTGGTAGGCGTATTTCTTCATGTGAAACATGATGTCTGTTCACGCGTCGGTCGCATAAGGCTGGTGCGCGTCACTATGAGGACGCAAATTAGGGTTAGCTTTAAATAAACGCTGTAACGGCCGTGAGAGTTAGTTACCTTGGAGACAGGACCTGGAGAGCTGATATTGGAGAAGAATGCCTTTAAGGCAACAAAGACCCCATTATCAATACCTCAGTAAGTTAAGACGAGGTCGTGTAATAGGGCTACAAGAAGCTGTATATTCCTTCTGTGATTCTGCAGAAAAACAGGGCAACCACTGTACATGATAGCGGTGCTCACGAGAATATACTGTCGCAAGAAGTTCGGGTTCCGGACGGTCAAGTGACACTGCCGACAGGGAAGGCAGCAGCAATATCAGCAGCATTTAGGACTACAGTGACATGACAAACTGTTAAAAATCGGTTATTTGAAGGCAGCTTCGAGCCGCAAGCCCTGTAGCGTGAATTCCACCGACCCTAAACCACCGCCATTTGTGACTTCAGCGGTATCAAGCGAAGGCACACTGGACCTGCACCTGCAGTTACAGTATGGGATGCGATTTCGTATGATAGCAGGAGCCCTCTCGTGGTTATCCAACGCTCCAACGCACCGGGACTACAAAATTCTACATTAATCTGTGATTCTACCTGTTGGTCTGCCATTGATGAACAGTATCCGGGCGATGTTTTCCAACACGATAACGCTCGTCCATTTGCAGCTATTGTAGTCTAACTTGCTCTGCAGTATGTCGACATTTTGCCTTGGCCTGCTTGGTCACCAGAGCTGTCTCCAATCGAGCACATGTGGTGCGTCATCGGACTGCAACTCCAACGTCATTCACAACCTTGTATCGACAGAATAAGTGTAACAGGCATGGTACTCCTTACCACAAACTGATATTCGGCATCTGCACAACATAATGTATGCACGACTGCATATTTGCGGTCAACACTCGTGCAATTGCACCGCTTATTAACGTACCAGCGTTTCACGATTTCAATGACTTGTGTCGCGTTCACATTAACTTGTGATCTCGAACTATAATTTGGGTGCGACGAATTAATATTGTGGTGAACGGTATATACCGACTGCGAGACTTGGACGTTCCGTTCTACGAACGCATCTCTATGTATTACCGAACCAAAGACTTTGTTTTAGAGACGCTTCGTGAATCAAATGCAGAGATCGGACGTGTGAGGGGAGATGAGAGATTGTATTGTTATGAGATGGCATTACGGTATACAGTAAATGTTCAAATAATTTTTTGTGCAGAGTAAAATCCAATAACTAATATCGAGTATTCAAGGTGTGTATATCTCCACACCAGAATTAATTAGTTATCACTGTACAGATATTACGAGACGTAGTTGGCTCGGAGGTGAAGTTCAGAACGATAGTGTGAACCTGCATTTTCCACGGCCATAATTCGTTGAGATATTATCTCCGAATTAATAAACTTCACCTAGCCAAATTGTTGCACCTATCATCCAGACTCGTCAAACAACATAGCAGTCAGTTGTGCCGAACGATCTGCGTAGTGAGTAACGGTTTTAGAGGTTTCAGGTGGAGCAGATAACGACGAGAAATGTCCTTCGAGATCGCCGCTGTGGAATACATATTTAAAACGAATTATTTATATAGTCCAGGTTTTCAGAAGAGTAAAGATAAAAGGAAATAAGGCATTAAGCTAAACCAACTAAAACCCATAACTAAACGAATAATTAAAGTAAAAGCACACACAAAAAATATTTATATATAATAATAAATAAATAAAAAATATTTTAAATTAACTAACTAACTAATAATAATATATTAAAGTGGGTGTTAAGGTTCAGTGAAATGATATTTAATCTTCATTACCTTTTGCTCTAAGAGATTGTAAAATTGAAGCAAAATTCGTCGGTCAACTCCATCCTCCCTGGGGAAGGAAATAACGCACAGATCACCTGAGGGTGAAGCTGACCGATTATCTGTTGTGGGATAGTCATGGACTGTTTATGATTCTAGCTTGACTTTCATAATTCTGAAATTTTATCAAATATTCAAAAATAAATGTAGCATAGTAATTACATTTTAATAATAATTTGAGAATAACATACAAAGAAAGGTTAAGGACAAAAAATATGTTCACAAATTTGCTTTGTGAAATTCCGAAGAAATACACACTCTTCTTCTTTAGCGCTAAAAAAAACTGTCTGACCACCATGTGTTTTCCATGACAACCATGAACTCTGTCAATCAGTTTTCATCTGGGAAATCTGTGCATTCAGCTATCCTTGCTAATGCTGACTTTTCCACTGAAAATTCCAGTGGGATGAAGTTCTAAACATAGAGGCTATATTTATTCAATTTACCAGCTTTCAGTTTGTATACACGCGACGTTTTTACATTGAAAACTCTTATGACATCAGCTGTAAGATTCCACAGACAGAACTGTGAACTACATTACAAATTTATAACTGAACATACAGACAGTTGCAACAATAGCTTCTTGAGTTCACCACCAGACTGTTATAGAAATTATTGTTGTTGCATCCACTCTGTAACATTGTTGATAAGGTCATTAGTTCGAAATCTCGCTGTACACACGAATGTTTTTTCATAAAAGGACCACTCGAGAGAAGGCAATGAACTTCACTTCAGCACGATTTCAACAAAAATTTGCAGTTTTGTTCACGTGCCTATAGATAGGAAAGTATTACAAAATAGTTATTGTTGTTAAGGGCCAATGCACGACATACATAAGACCTCGCGAAAACCTGTAGCTCATTAAAATAGTTAAAGAACTTGGACCCTGTGAGAACGATTAATATACAGACTGAAGTTCGAAATATTGTACATCTAGCTTGTGTCAAGAATTACGAACTTTACAGTAGGAAATAAAATAACTAACATACAAGAATTTTCATCACCAATATGGAGTTACTTAACAGGAAATGTTTTATGAACTTTTCGACCAACTTCACCCCAGCGGTCAACTTCAACTTCACCTCAGCGATCAATTTTACCCCAGCGATCAACTCCACCCCATACGACAGTATGTTAATCTATCGATTTGTTTGTCTTCGAGGCTTGCAATAACACGAAGTGCGAAAGACACTGAATTTGTTTGTTTAATTAGCTCTAAAATATGTTTTTCCAAATTCTTATTAAAATGTACACACGAAAATTTTGAAGGTTCTGCCTTGTTTACTAAAGCACAATCAAGCTTTAAGTTTATCACTAATGTAGTAAGAGCACATCAGTGTTCAGAAATGTAAATTTGAGCACGTCACGTAACGCAAAATCGTCGTACTGCGTGAGTACAATGTATCAGTATCACAATCGATATCAGTGAACTCATGCAAGTACCTGGGTGTAACAAACTGTAGATAAATGTAGTGGAATGATAGATATGCTCAGCAGTAGATGATGTGAGTGGCAGACACGGTTCACAGGTAGGACATTGGGAAAATTCGACAATAAATAAAGCTCGTTTCGTAATACAGTGACGTAGTGGAGACTGTGTCACGGATATGAAAAGCAGGTAGGGGAGGTAATGATAAAAATAAAGCCGTTTTCAGTTGTCGCGAGATCTTTCCAGCAAATTTGTATCACTAATTTCGTCTTTCGAATGGCAAAATGTTTTGCCGACTCCCACTTCCACAGGGAGAAATAACGACCATAATAAATCAAGGTAAATCAGAGCCTTCATCGAAATATGTAGGTGTTCATTTTCCGCACAGGAGTAGAATGGTCGAGAAATTGAAAGTGGTTCTACGAACCCTTGGCCGAACGATTAAGTGTTAACTGGTGAGTAAACATTTAGATGTACACTCCTGGAAATGGAAAAAATAACACATTGACACCGGTGTGTCAGACCCACCATACTTGCTCCGGACACTGCGAGAGGGCTGTACAAGCTATGATCACACGCACGGCACAGCGGACGCACCAGGAACCACGGTGTTGGCCGTCGAATGGCGCTAGCTGCGCAGCATTTGTGCACCGCCGCCGTCAGTGTCAGCCAGTTTGCCGTGGCATACGGAGCTCCATCGCAGTCTTTAACACTGGTAGCATGCCGCGACAGCGTGGACGTGAACCGTATGTGCAGTTGACAGACTTTCAGCGAGGGCGTATAGTGGGCATGCGGGAGGCCGGGTGGACGTACCGCCGAATTGCTCAACACGTGGGGCGTGAGGTCTCCACAGTACATCGTTGTTGTCGCCAGTGGTCGGCGGAAGGTGCACGTGCCCGTCGACCTGGAACCGGACCGCAGCGACGCACGGATGCACGCCAAGACCGTAGGATCCTACGCAGTGCCGTAGGGGACCGCACCGCCACTTCCCAGCAAATTAGGGACACTGTTGCTCCTGGGGTATCGGCGAGGACCATTCGCAACCGTCTCCATGAAGCTGGGCTACGGTCCCGCACACCGTTAGGCCGTCTTCCGCTCACGCCCCAACATCGTGCAGCCCGCCTCCAGTGGTGTCGCGACAGGCGTGAATGGAGGGACGAATGGAGACGTGTCGTCCTCAGCGATGAGAGTCGCTTCTGCCTTGGTGCCAATGATGGTCGTATGCGTGTTTGGCGCCGTGCAGGTGAGCGCCACAATCAGGACTGCATACGACCGAGGCACACAGGGCCAACACCCGGCATCATGGTGTGGGGAGCGATCTCCTACACTGGCCGTACACCACTGGTGATCGTCGATGGGACACTGAATAGTGCACGGTACATCCAAACCGTCATCGAACCCATCGTTCTACCATTCCTAGACCTGCAGGGGAACTTGCTGTTCCAACAGGACAATGCACGTCCGCATGTATCCCGTGCCACCCAACGTGCTCTAGAAGGTGTAAGTCAACTAACCTGGCCAGCAAGATCTCCGGATCTGTCCCCCATTGAGCATGTTTGGGACTTGATGAAGCGTTGTCTCACGCGGTCTGCACGTCCAGCACGAACGCTGGTCCAACTGAGGCGCCAGGTGGAAATGGCATGGCAAGCCGTTCCACAGGACTACATCCAGCATCTCTACGATCGTCTCCATGGGAGAATAGCAGCCTGCATTGCTGCGAAAGGTGGATATACACTGTACTAGTGCCGACATTGTGCATGCTCTGTTGCCTGTGTCTATGTGCCTGTGGTTCTGTCAGTGTGATCATGTGATGTATCTGACCCCAGGAATGTGTCAATAAAGTTTCCCCTTCCTGGGACAATGAATTCACGGTGTTCTTATTTCAATTTCCAGGAGTGTAGATGTGGAGATGTACACACAAGGCAATACATAGCCGTCAGGAAAGGGCGACTGCAGTCTGAATCCAATATGACTTTGATCGAAACAGATAGGCTCCAACTTATTCTTATTCCTCTTCTTATTTCTGCGAGTTTTCTACACCATGCGAGGTCTCTCGCATCCATGTTTCCACCTCCTCCTATCCCGCCAGTCCTGTTCCCGCATGGCCGTCTCCTGCATGGGTGCCTCACTCAATGTAGACGATGTCTTCCTCATTTTTGTGTCGTGGAGGTCTAAAACACGACATTTTGGAAAGCCATCTTTCCTATGGCATTCTTCTAAGATGTCCATATCATGTCAGCCGTTTATTTTCAGCTGTGTCTGCAATATCTTTTGTAACTGTCATCTGTTCTTGTAGCACTTCATTTACTAATTTGTCTCTTCTTGTTAGTTCAAAACTTCCTCCAAAACTCCATTTGCATCGCCTTCAATTTCCTCGCATTGACCCTGGAGACCTCTCACAGTTCAGCGCTGTACATACCAATGCTTTCAACTAGTTTCGTACATCTTTCATTTACAATTTTTTTACGCCGGTTTATTTCATATAGTACCACCTTTCACTTCCCTATTCTATTCTTTATTTCCTCGTTACTTCCTCATTTATCCTAAATTATTGGCCCTAAATATTTATATGAACGGACTACACTAGATCCATCCTCCATAGTCTTTGTAAAGTTAATTTTCATGCCCCATTCCTCACACTCTACTTCAAACTTTCTTAACGTACAAGACACCTCCTCTTCTTCCTCGACGACGATCTGATCGTCGTCGGAATTTAGGGAAAACAAGGTGCCAACACCTACTGTAATCGCCGTTTCTTTGCACTTTTCCAATTTGTCAGTGCTTCATTCAGAAATATTTTAAAGAGGGTAGGCGCTAAACAGTATCCCTCCCCGTCTCAGTCCTTGGCTATCTTTCAGTTTCTGTCATAGTAGCTTCCCAACTTTAACAAGACAAGTATTATGTGAACACAGATTTCTAACGGCTTGTACGACTTGTACGCATGTTCTGGTTTACCACTGATTCACACATCATAGAATGTAATACACTCATAGCCCTTGCGCACGTCTATAAAAACCATATTTGTCTCCGAGTTATGAAACAGTTTCTTATCACACCTGCCTAATGTTGCAGATATTATCGATAAAAGACTTTTCTTCCCGAAAGCCACACTATTTGTCCACTTCCTCAATATCTCTCTCTATTCTCGTTTTAAGTATCTTACCATACAATCTTGATATACGAGGGTTCGAACTTTAATAGTGACAACTATTTATTTACAGCTCGTACAAAATAGAGACGTGTTTCAAAGTTTTCCTGACTTTCAAAGTAGTCACCAGCATTGTGTATAACCCGTTGCCAGCGATGTGGGAGTCGTAGGATACTGTTTGCAGTGCCAGTTGCGTTGACAGTTCGAGTGGCGCGGTCTACTGCCCGACAAATTTGTAGCAGTTCTGAAGCGAATGCCGTGAAGTGTTCCCTTCAGTTTAGACATCGAATTGAACTCACGTGGGCTTAAATCGGGGGAGTGCAGTAGGTGGTATAGCACTTAGCAGCCCCATCAGTCAAACAAGTCAGTAACAGCTTGCACTGTACGTGCTTGATAATTGTCTTGCAAAATGATGGTCAAGTTCTGCAGAAAGTGTCATCTGTCTCTATACTGTTCATTTTTGGAACGCAAGAGACAGAAGTGATGACACTTTCTGCAGGACCTGACCATCATTTTGCAGGACAATGCTCAAGCACGTACAGTGCAAGCTGTTACTGACTTGTTTGACTGATGGGGCTGCTAGGTGCTATACCATCTACTGCAGTCCCCTGACTTTAGCCCTCGTAAGTTCAACCCTATTTCTAAACCGAAGGAAACACTGCACGGCATTCGCTTCAGAACTGCTACAAATTCGTTGGGCAATAGGCCGCGCCGCTCGAACTGTCAGCCCAACTGGCACTGCTAACAGTGTCCTACGAGTTCCACAATGCTGGCAACGGGTTATACACAATGCTGGTGACTACTTTGAAAGTCAGGAAAACATTCAGACAAGTATCTATGTTGTATGAGCGGTAAATAAATAGTTGCCACTATTAAAGTTCCAACCCTCGAGTAACTCAAAACTGTGGTGCCTCGATAATTTGCACAGTCATCCGTCCTCCACTTTTTAGTGCCTTAATTGGAATAAGTGATTGTAACTGTTCTCCTGTACAGCTTTGTTGAGGGACTACCATTAGAGTTGCCTAAACAGTACGCGGACGCTGGAGTGAGTTCACTTGTACGACAGGTGGTTGTCCACCTGTTTGCCAACACACGCCTAGCTCCGGGTACTGCAGTCGTGTCGTGTCCGGCGCGGCGGCTGGACATTGCAGCTTTAATGGCGACGCCACGTCGCCCCACGTCACGTCACGTTACGACACGGCACGGCTGCGCCGGCCAGTGAGAGTGCCGGCCACGTCCACTCCCGCTAACGAGCCTGCCAGCGCCGGACACTGCCGCCGCCCACACGCGACTTCACTGCCGCACCGGCGGGTAGAAATTTCTAACACTCAAGAAGTCTGAACGCCTAGGTACTCACACAATGTAAAGCCGTCGGCACACGGACCGTGCTGTCGAACGTTAACGTTGAGCGTGCCAAGTTCAACGTGCTGCTGAACGCTCAGGAAAGATGCGACTTGTGCATATGGTACATGGGCCCCAACGTGGTATACGCAATGGCAACACACTCCAGCGGCAGTTGAGGGATGTTTCTAGTTCGTAAATCACACTGTTTACTCAACGGGCGCGCATAAAATTCCCAAGTTAGCTTTATTAAAACGCACATTTCCTCCATCGTCCACGAAAAGGAAAGTACCATGCCCAACCAATAAGGACACGGGCTTATAAACCATTACAAACAGTGCGGTACAAATTTGGAATACTTTTCCGCATAAGATAAATATTATTTCATCATTCCCACATTTTAGTAAAAGGTCAGTCTTACTTAATCACTGTTCCTACCCAGTAGCAGAATCTTCGCAACATTCGAATTACGAAGCGAAAAAGAAAAAGGAGCAAAATATCGTTATACAAGTAGCGTAAGCTGTCCTGTAGATGAAGCCAATCGAACAAAGTCACCCCTCAAAAAGAGGTGAACTTACATTTACACAACAAAATATTATAGCATATAGTTATATTAAACTAATAATAAAATATCAGAACTTAATAAAAAAGCGAATGTTAGGAAAAAAATTGGGAGTGTCAAGACGCGAACCACCGCCCCAAGAATCAATTCAATGCCGAACAGTGGCGCAACCGTTTTTTTTTTTTTAAAAAAAAAAGAGTCTCATTTTCTTCGCTGTCGTTCGTTGCATCTGCTCGGGGCGGACGTCGTTAGACATCCGTTTAAGTTCGTTCTTGATCCATTAACTCAGTTTTTTTATTACAGAGAGTACCTAACCCTCTGACCGAACACGCTTTTTTTATATCCATCCTTTTTTTTCAGCAATCCAATTTTTAGTAACCACTTTTATTTTCTTTTTATTTTTTATTTACTCATTTTTATTTTTTATTTCTTTTATTTTTAGGATGGTCAGGGCGTGGTACACGCCGAACTAGCAGTGGGGTCTCTTCACGGCACTGCCAGTGCGTCGAGGCCCAAACCCCTCCCACCCCTTTTTTCATGTCCCCTGTTGGGTCATAGCACTAAGTGTGCATAAATCGTAACACAATATTCCCATTCTCCGATGTAAGACAGACAAAGAAACCTCTTCTCTGAGTAGAAACTGAACACTGATAAAAACTTAACAATTCTTCTCGAATCACACAAATACTTTGGAAGTCGATCACGAGTAATTTTGAAAAAATGTTTTGAAAAAGAAAAAAAAATGTTCCGGAAGCAAGGTAATAGTAAATAATAAGAAGAAACCAAGTGACTTTTAATTTTCTTCTGTTCGTTCTCGTTCAAGGTGTTGTAGTGGTTCCACATATTTAACCAACACCCATTCTTTCAAAAATGATCTTCGGTTGCCGTAGTGCTTCTTGTGGTTGCGATACGTGCTGATTTTTGCATATTCACACTTCATGTAAACGCGGAATTCTATCTCGTTGTCCGAACCAAGTTTGTCGATGACATAACTAACATATTTTCCCAGTAACCAGCTAATGGCGTTGGTTTTTAATTTCGGAAAGTATGTCATGTCTGGTCTCAGGAGGAGCGATGGCGTTATATATTCCGTAGAGGATCTGGTGAGAAAGGCGATTTGTTGCCTGATCCAATTCCAGTTATGCACATTGCCACCACAGGTGAATCTGTGGCTGAGTGTATCCACCAGATTGCATTTTCCACAAAGGTGTGTCTGGTTTAAACCGATCCCATATAGTCTCTCGTTGGTGCTGATGACATTATTAACTGTTTTGTACCATGCGGAAATAGCGTCTGTAGATAGCCCGGCATAGTTGATGTTCCGCCATACAGCTTTCCAGTCACAATTTGGGAATTTCGTTTCAATTTTGTTTCTACCCTCATTTAACTTCCTTTTAAGTATGATGTCGCGCGCTGTGATACGTGTGTTGCTTCTGATTTCGTCACTAAGATAACTTGCTTCGAGGAAAAAGTTCCTCACATACTGCAGACGGGCATTAATCCTTCGCACAACAATCGGTGCTTGCAGGCTATGGGGTGTCACAGCCTCAAAGAGCTTTGCGGTTATACATTGTGGAAGTTCTCTGAGTATATGGAAAGTCCGTTTGAGGAACAGAGCAGACGCTTTATTGCGAATATCCACCAAACCGAGGCCCCAGTTTCTGACATCCAGTATAACGGTAGTCGCACCAACCCTGAATATGTCTCCTCGCCATAAATAATTGGTAACAGTGGACATGATCCCTTTCGCTACTAATTTAGGGATTGAAAATACCTGCGCAGTGAAATACGCTTTAGACAAATCGCAGGAGTTGATGAATCTGAGTTTTTGCACCAGGTCCATAGTTCGATGGATGTTCTCCATTACAGCACCATGAAATTTCCTCCTAGTTTCCGTCCAGTTGAAAGCAGCCATCCTCATCGGACATTCCATTAAGGTTATTCCCAAAGTTTTATGTTTGTTGTCTTGTTTTGCCCATGCCAGTCGAAGGTGATCTAGGCCCCGCAGATTCAAAATTTGACTTTTGTTTTCATTTGCTGTCGCTCCCGACGTTAGACAATACCTTTGGATTTCTCTATCCAGTGTAACTGTCTCCTTCTTATTCCTTATTACAACGCCCACGTCATCAGCATAAGCTCGTATGACAGTTTTCTCACCACTCAATGTTATACCTGTTAAGGACAGTGCGGGCTCTAATGATACGGAAAATGAAAACATAGATAAGGGACTGCCTGTGGAACCCCTCGCCTTATCTGTATGGGTTTAGATGTTTGGCCATTGATTGCTATTTTCGCATTTATACCTGTTGCAATATTCCTTAGCATGTTCACAATCTGGGGGTGGAAAGCCATTCTTGACAGCGTCGCAAAGAGGTATCTATGGCTAACGCGGTCAAAAGCTTTGTTGAAATCTATGAAGATTAAAGAACATTTTATACTTGTCACTCAGGTAATTGCAGTGACGTCTCTGTATGCAGATAGACTTTCGAATATCGTTCTGGTCGGAGAACAAGATTGATGATGACTCAATATTTTGTTGGAAAAAGCAGAGAGTCTTTTGTTGATAATACGCGAAATTATTTTGTAATCAGAATTTAGTAGCGAAAGAGGCCGAAAATTGTTTAAGTTGGTTTAGCCTTTACTCTTAGGAATCAGTACTATTTTACTTTCCTTAAACTCTGCAGGGACCGGTTTTCCGTTCAGGACCTCATTTGCCATGGAAGTGATCTTGTCCCCAATTATAGACCAGTAGCGGGCATAAAACTCTACAGGGAGGCCATCAAGTCCCGGAGATTTTTTGAGAGGTGAGTTGCGCACTGCCTCGCGCACTTCATCTTTTGTAATAGGTGACAGGATGTCAGCGTTGTCTGTTCCCGACAATTGTGGACCTAAAATAGTGAGAAAGTCCTCGAGAGCTGCATCTTTCACTGTGGTAGGGGCATATGAGGTTTCATAGTACCTGTGTACTTCGTCCGGTATTTCTTTCTGGCATGTGAGCCTCGTACCAGTATGCATCTGGACTTCATCAATTAAAGTTAGACGTCTGTTTTTAGCATGCCGCACCAAGTGATACAGAGAAGCTGTTTCATCTGCTACGACCTATGTGGTTTTCGATTTAATTTTGAGTCCCTCCATCTGTTGCCGTTTAATGCTTAATAACTTGGCTTTTGTTTTTTTGATATCATTCAGACGAATTACGTCATCATGGGCCTGTTGATATAAGTCTCTTAAAACTTTGTAATAAAACTCCATTGTATTCCTCAACTCCCTGTGCCTTGCTGCACTATACTGCATGACAACTTTCCGCAGCCTTGGTTTAGCCCTCCTAGTCCACCAGTCAATGAATGTTGGGTGCTTGTCTACTGTGCGGAGGCACATAGTCCACCCTACTCTTATTTCCTGTTCCAGTTCTTCGTCAGTTAAAACAGAGATATTTAAATTCCATTGGCCTCTGAATCGACGGGTTAGCTGTACACTTAAATTAAAGCAAGTTAAAAGTGTGCTGTGATCGCAAAAATACACGAGAATAGTTTCAACGTTTAATAAATAATTTTGCAAATTTGGTGACACGTAAATTCTATCTAGTCTGCTGCGGGAGTGGCTGGTTATATACGTGAATCCGACTGACGTTGGGTGCTGAAGTTCCCACACATCCTTAAGGTGTAGATCACTTACAAACTTTTTTAACTGTGGCGAGTAGTTGAAGTTGGGTTGTTGATCTTTCTGGTTTAAAACACAGTTAAAATCTCCACCTAGTATAAGAGAACACGGATTTTTCCTCAATAAATAAATCCGTTCATCTTGAAAAAACTTCGCACGATCCAATTTGTGGGAATTTCCTGATGGGGCGTAAAGGTTAAGCACTGTCACATCGAAAATTTTTATGCCTATAGCTCTTCTTGATTCTAGTCGTTCGATTTCAGTCACCGGAATGCCTTCCCTTATAAGAATGGCTGTACCGATATTGGCTTCCGTAGAAACATTAACAATTTCAAAAAAGCCTGGGATCCGAAATTCCGTTATCACAACTTCTTGTAGCAACGCGACATCTGTCCCGGACTGGTACAAGAATTCTTTTAGTGCTGCCAATTTCAAGGGTGACTGTATTTTATTAATGTTAGTAGTAGTAATGCTATAAGCTTGCATCACAGACATACCAGAAGAAGCTATTTGGGATGAGGATCGGTATGAGTATAGCAGCAACGTGCTTCCCTACAAGGCACGATCTTTACAATCAGTGTGCCCATTACATGTACTAACTTCCTAGAAAAAATTGCACTACTTTTAAACAAAGGGCTTGCGAAGAAAAGTATCCTGAAATCCTGACAATGCATTGCTATAAGTCACTGTGGCCCTTCTCTTTCTCCTCTTCAGTGTTGGCCCTGATGACTTCATATTTAATATTCTTTTTCTTGATGTTTTTCTTCTCTGGTGTGGCTTTCGCTTGATGGCGCGTGACTGCAAGACCCGGTATCGGTCGCAGCCGCCGGCGGTTGCTGTCTGGGGCAACGGCCGTGGCTTGCGAGTCGTCAATATTTGGTTCCGGCGTGGTGTCTGTTGTGTCGTCTTGCTGGCGAGGCGGTGATGCCTGTTTATTTCCTCCTTCGGCGCGGCGTTGCGCTTCGGAGTCAGCAGGTTGTTTACTTGGTACTTCCTCGTACTGTTCGCACTGTATGGGCTGTGCACTTGATGCGGTTATTGCAGCTGTGACCTCGGCTCAGGGTCACATTTCCGTGAAAGGTCACTACCAGCTGCGTCACTATCTGTTCGTGGCGGTATAAGTCCTTGTGCGGAAGTGGGAGCCACATCGACCTGCATTCCATCTCCTTTTTCCACTTCCAACAGATCTTCAGGACTGGGCTTCGGCCTTCTGGCAACGGGTGTTTCACAGGAAGAGTCCTCATCAACATTTTTTTCAATGTCCTCTAGAGGACGCTTTTTAGTGGGAATCTCGCTGTCACGGGACGGAATTTCAGCAGTTAATGCAGGTTTTAAAGACGGAAAGTCATTAAGTGCAACATTTTCAGAGGTAGTAGCAGGATCCACGACAGCCGCCCGCTCTGTTGTATTACTGGCTGGCAACAAATCGTTGAGTGTTAATTTCCAGCGTTGTGTCAGGTTATTTGTTAGCACAAAAACACGGCGAGGGGAGTCCTGACGGAGGTGACCAGACTCTTTACATACATGACATGTAGGGGTTTGCCCTGAGTACATAACATGCGCCTTGTGCCCGTCAACAAAGATGTGGGAGGGAATGTTTGCCCTCACTTCCATCTCCACGGAGCGAATGCCGTTAAAGCACTGCAGCTTGAAATGCGAAGCCCACCTTTCGTTGACTGTTTGCCTGACAACCCCATACTTTGAAAGGACATCTTTAATTTTCGAGTTATCTACTTCTATGGGAATATTCAAAACCCTAACATTCCTAATTACAGAGTCGGAATTCAGGAGTTTGACAGTACTTTTAGTACCATCACGGTGTATAAATTCCGTTTCATAACCAAATTTTGCCAGAAAGCGGTCTACACTCACGGAATCGTTAAACTTTACAAAAAATGCAGTATTCATCGGAGTCTAGCTGCATGGTATCAACAGATTCAGAATGAAGGCCAATTACCTCGGTAATCCAGTCGTGTATTTCAAGTGCAGAAGGCTGTACTCGACGGGTGTACTTGTCGAAGGTGAAAATCACGGTGTTTTTTCTCACGGAGTTTGCCATGGTGTTCTGCAGCGAAGAAATCTCGGACAACGCCGAAATCCCAACGGCACTACGTAAAAAGACGACACGAACGAAGACCAAATGCTCAATTTATAACGCTTAATTCACGTGCAAAACGTCAATAAACGATCACGAAACACGAAAACACTGGTGCTCTGCCTCGTGATAACTGGGTGTTGTGTGATGTCCTTAGGTTAGTTAGGTTTAAGTAGTTCTAAGTTCTAAGGGACTGATGACCATAGATGTTAAGTCCCATAGTGCTCAGAGCGATTTGAACCATTTTTGAAAACACTGGTGTAAACACTGAACGTTCGCGGAGCAAACTTGAGGAGCGTGCGACCGCTGCGACAGCTAAAGCCAGACTTGAACTACACATACCTTGTTTCTAATATTATGTTGTTACCCCTTACCGAGAACGTTAATTGTAGATAGTTATGTTACTAACTCAAATTTAGTTATAACAAATTGTACCAAGAACAACGTTTTTTTGGTGGGTCTTCAGTGTGTCTATGCCTTCAAATAGGCTACTCTCGTAATACGCAAACTACAATAATTGTTTTGCCGGGAATATGATGTTTCTCATTATTTTTTCGGAACGGGTCATACAGTTAACAACGGGTTTTCCACTGATTCTCAATTCGCTGGTGCTCAGAAACGGCATATATAGGCTTGAAATGAATGCCTCACAATTCTGTACTGAAGGGAGACGGCGTGCGTGTGACGTAGGTGGCGTCGTGCCGTCTCATTGGTCAACGCTCAGACGCACGCTCAGAATATCTGACATGCCAGATATTGCTCTGCACGTTCGGAAAAACTCCCGAACGTGCTATTCCACGCTATGACGTCAGAAACTCGGCACGCTCAACACTCGACGTTCGGATGCACGGTCCGTGTACCGACGGCTTAAGGATACGCACCTTGGTACGTGCCCGGGAGTTTTGGGAGGGTGGTTAAAAAGACACTGACTTTCAAAGGACGGGGTTCGGATTACAATTATTTCTCGGTATACCGGGTGGAACAGCTTACATTTATTTTCTGCTCACCGGGGTCTTCTGACTGGTTTGATGTAGCTCACTGCGACTTCCTCCCTTGTGCCAACCTCTTCATCTCAGAGTAGTACGTGCCCTACATCCCCAGTTATTTGTTAGATGTATTCAAACCTCTTGCCCCGCAGTTTTACCACCTGGCTGGCCGCGGTGGTCGAGCGGTTCGAGGCGCTACAGTCCGGAGCCGAGCGTCTGCTATGGTCGCAGGTTTGAATCCTGCTTCGGGCATGGATGTGTGTGATGTCGTTAGGTTAGTTAGGTTTAAGTAGTTCTAAATTCTAGGGGACTGATGACCTCAGATGTTAAGTCCCATAGTGCTCAGAGCCATTTGAACCTCTTTTTTACCGCCTGCATTTCCCTGCACTGGTTCACAACTTGGGTTAATTACCACCAAAGGGGTGAAATGGAATTTTCTGAAGGGTAAAAACTAAACGACTCGATTCTGTTTCAGTCACAAAACTAAATTATTTTCAAAAGATCGTTACTATAATCACAATTTTGTAAGACTATTATTGATTATGTAAGTTATCAATAATTATTTTTCTCAAGTAGCAGCATTAATGCAGTGGGTGTTACAGGTTCCTCACATAGTCCAGCCCCTACACACGCATGTTGTGCTTTGTCACGTACATCGCTGACGATAAAAGTGATAGATAAGGGAAACAAATGCCAAATATCTCAAGAAAATGTATTCTCAGAGCTGTAGATAGTAACTGTAGTAGTTCAGAAATTGCTTCATTACTCACTTCGAAACAGATAAATGAACTGACAGCACGACACAGCAGTAACCACTTAAGAGCTACTATAATGCTGTACATAGTGTCACTATTAATAGGGCTGCTCGAAAGTAAGGTCCGATCGATCACGAAATCAAAACCACAGTGAAAATCAAAAAATTGGTATTCACAACAGTTAGCAATACCTTCAACCTAACTCTCTAAATAGTCACGGCTCGGATTTAGACAGTTGATGTGGCGTTGTACAAACTGTCCTATATCCTCGTCACAGAATTCGGCCGCCTGTGTTTTCCGTCAATTCTCTACGCTGGTCTGCCTTTCGTTGTTTGTGCCAAAATGTTGTCTTCCTAGCCAGTGGATCATATGAGCATAGATGAACAACGGACGGAGCCAATTAAGGGCTGTATTGTGGATGATCAAACACAGGAGCGTCTTCCTTGTCCTGCAGAATACGGCTGAAAATTGAGCTGAAGAAAGAAACGCATGACATTTATGTTATGTGGGTTGCATAACTTCAGCGAAATCTTTTAATATTTCTTAAATTTAAAGAACCTCTCTCACACCGGCCTGATTTAGCTTCACTGATCAGGATAGTAAAAACATGCGTATATTAAGGGAATTTTCATTGACAAAGCAGGCTTATCACATTCACACAGTTCAATACTGTTCTGTCCTGATTAAATTAAGCTTAACTTAAATTCCATAAGGCAGTGAAGCAATTTCGAAGTCTCGGTGCGACGAAAATTGTGAGTCGATCTCCTGGAAACATTTGTAATAATTATTAACTTTCGGTGATCACATGGGGAAGACCGGAGATCTGCTGGTAAGACCGTGTTAGCCTATTTATTTGAAGTAACTGGATATCTTGAGCATTCAAAACGGCAGGTTCGTCCAGTGTAAATCAGACGTTCCCCACTGATCCCGTGCAACACAGCGTAGTAAGCAGACACTGTCAATAATAATAATCCGTTAAATAATACGCGAACACACTTACTTTAGTTTAGTTCATGTATTAAACTCCTTCCCATACAGAATCTCATCAAGATGGCGACTCGCTCAACAATAGATACATATATACCTCCTTCTTTTTCGACTAATCGGCAAGAAGTTTTTATTCTTTTCATAAGAGAAAACATAGATAGCAGAGAAGCTATTCCATGGAGTAAATGGACGCTCCAAGGAATAATTGGGCTTGAAACTACTTTGCATTGATAATCGGTAAGATAAGAAGAGATATTTCGAGATATGTACTGAGTTATATAATTTATAAAATTTCTGAAAATATCGCGGAGAGACCGCTGCAAGAGACATCACAATCTCTCACCAGATCCACATACTTGGCAGGAGACACTGTTGTTTTAGGCATTTCTACGCGATCAATGTGCGCTCTGAACTGAAAAGAACAATAGGAAGCGATCGACAGTCACACTAAAGACACTTCCCAACACATCTGTGCAAAGTTCCATCGGATTTTCACTGTGCATTCGTTTGCATTTCGCGCCTAATAGGACCTTACTTTCCGAATACGCCTAGTATTATTAAGGCGGTTAGACACAAGGCATTAACAGTTTGAAGTCGTCCAATTTCTGGCAGTTCAGGAATATGGAGAGTAGCAATGACGTGATGTACGAACGATACACATCTGAAATTGTTCAATTTTAAATGAGGTTGCAGTTTTCAGGTCAAGCAAGTGCCGCACTGTAGCGGAGTAATGAGGGGAAACACGTTTTGTAACAAGTGTGTACCTTCATTATGGACGATTAGCTTTCTTTTCTGAGAAGGAATTGTGGGTAACACTTGCGATGCACTACGAATTCCTTCGTCATTTATGCACCAACGCTACCACAGAACTTACAAGAGTTGAAGAACCGGATCCGTACTGCCATAAAGTCAATGTCGATGAACAAGCTTACTGAGTATGGGAGAAATTAGTGTATCCGTATGATATTGTTCGTGTCACTGGTGGATGACATATTGAGCGTCTGTCATCTAAACTGAAGGGTTTTTTGTTGTATGTCTTGCAGTTTAACAAACAGCAATCGAGAAACGTATATTCTTTTTGAAACACTGTATTGTTATTAGCATCGGAGTAATTACAAATGAAACCCATTGCTGACAAATGTGGTCCTAGGTGAAACCTCACAGGAAGAAATGACAGGGCGTCAAATCCGGTGAAAATGGAGGTCAGCTTTGAAGTGCTAAGTCGCCGGCTGTTTGTCGACAAGTCCAAAGGCTTGGGAGAGATCCATTCGGATTCACGAATTTGACGACTGCGGTGAAGAGGTAACGCGCCTTGTTTAAAAATGAAGTTGTCCTCATTCAGCCTCGGAAACAACCAGTTTCGTAACATAGCGAGATTCTGCTGACCGTTAACTGTTTTTCCATCAAAGAAGATTAGGCCGAATAGGATATCGTACAAAACACATTGATTTGGCTGAATATCGTACATGTTCAGTGTGTGCAGGTGGTTTCTCCGGGGGCCCAAATTCGAACATTGTGTTTATTTAGTTTTACAGTAGTGTGGAAGGCCGCTTCATCACTGAAAATGACATGCTGTGCGGAAGTGTTTTTCATTGTCAGTAGCATTCCAAACTCTTCAGGAAACACCACACGTTTGCGTTTGTCGTCATGACGTGGAGCCTATAGCAGCAGTAGCCTGTACGGCTTCATGCCCAACTGACTTCTCAAAACACGTGAGATTGTTATTGTAACGAGTTGTAGGTTCCGACTAGCACGATGACTTGATTTTGTAGGACTGTACAGGAATGCGGTTTCAATTCGTGCGACATTTTCGTCGTAAACAGGTGGGCGGCCAGGACTCTTTCCTTTAGATACAAAAACGGTTCAAATGGCTCTGAGCCCTATGGCACTTAACATCTGAGGTCATCAGTCGCCTAGAACTTAGAACTACTTAAACCTAACTAATCTAAGGACATCACACACATCCATGCCCGAGGCAGGATTCGAACCTGCAACTTTAGCAATCGCGCGGTTCCGGACTGAAGCGCGTAGAACCGCTCGGTCACAGCGGCCGGCTTTAGATATACATGTTGTGTCTAAGGACTGCCGATATCACCTGTGAATCTTCTATCTAATCGGAGAATCAGTTTAGTACCTCAACCTGTAACGTCTTTCCATTGTAATCACGGGAGCACACTTCGAAAATTCGAGAACACGAAATGATTTCTGCTGCGGATTAGGCATTTTGCAATATGTGACGCTAACCAAGTAAAGAGAAGACAACCGCGATCTAGCGTCAATGAATATAGACCAGACAATGTATTCGTGATTTGAATAACCTTGCCGTGGCGCAGGCATCGATAGTTTTGACATATATATATATATATATATATATATATATGTGTGTGTGTGTGTGTGTGTGTATACGAGGGTTGTTTGGAAAGTAAGGAACGATCAGTCCCGAAATGGAAACCACAGTGAAAATCAAAATTGTTTTCTTTGCACATTTAACTACACCTTCCAGGTACTTCTCTACATAGTCATTGCTCCAACTTAGACATTTGTCGGAGAGTTATACTAAATTTCCTACCGTCGTCATGGAAGGCAGCCTCCTGTGCTTTCCGATAATTCTTTACACTGGTCTATAGGACGTAACCTGCGCCCAAGTGTTGTCTTCGTGTCCAGAGTTTCACGTGCGCAGAGACGATACTCAGGACAAGCCAATTAGGGCTACGTTGTGGGTGATCGAACACTTCCCATCGAAAAGGCTGCAGGAGCATCTTCACTGCCCCTGCAGAGTGCGGTTGAGACTTGCCATGAAGAAGGAAGAGCGTGGCAGCTGTGTCAGGTGGGCTGCATTCATTAAGGCGAAGCCTTTCAGCAGGTCCTCTTATTTGGCAGGAGACACTGTTGTCCTAGGCACCTTTACTCGCTCACAGTGCGCTGACAACTGAAAAGAGCGTCTTGATGCAATCGATGGGCATACTTGAGACACTGTCCAAAACGCCTGTGAAAAGCTTCGCCGGATTTTCACAGTGGTTTCCATTTCGCGACTGATCGTTCCTCACTTTCCGAATAGCCCTCGTGTAATATATATATATATATATATATATATATATATATATATATATATATATATATCTTTATGAAACACTCTGTCTCTTCTAGAAATGCGATACTAGTACCAGAAAATGCAGTATTTCTATTGATTAAAGCAACGTTGATGTCGACATCACTATGAATAATGTAGTTCAGAGGAAAGACTATAAGTCGTTTCGTGAGGACTTACTTTCATTTGATTTGGGTGAAAACAGTAACGTACCTTAAACTGTTCCAGGAATATTTGAGTTGACGCCTTAGCTGATTAATACTGTACGTCAGTGCTCAAGTTTAACATTTTTAGCCCTTGATGTGACAGTCGTTAGAGCGCACACACACACACACACACACACACACACGCGCGCGCGAAAGGTGCCTGAGCTATATATTTGCCTTTTCTCGTGATGGTGCGGCATTTGTTTACTGTACTGTTGATTTCTTAATACAAGTGGTACTTGTTTTTCGACATCCTATCCGTTGCGAAATGGAGACCACAGTCAACATAAAAAAATGTTTCATCTGTAACAGTTAGCTACAATTTCCAGCTACTTCTCTACGTAGTCACCGCCCCGATTTAGACATTTGTCGTGGCGTTGTACCAAGTTTCCAATATCCTCGTCACTGTAGGCAGCCGATTGCAATTTCCGTTAGTTCCCTACACTGGTCTGCTGCTCGTCTGTTCCAATACAGACAGCGATTCATGTTAACGAAGAGATGAAAATCAGGTGGCTGGCTGGGCTGTATTGCTTGTGATCAAACACATCCATCAAAATGGCTGCAGGATCCCCTTCGTTGAAACTGCTCTGTGCGGACGAGAATTGTTACGAAGAAGGAAACGCATGACTGTTATGTTACATGGGTTGCATAGAATCAGGCGAAACACCTCATCAGGCACATCACACCTGGCACATAACAATACTGTCCTAGCCATCCTTACGTGCTCACCGTGCACTCGGAATTGTAAAGTGTGAGGCGACGCGACAAACGGGCATGCTAGAGATATGGAACCCTAAAAACAGTATCGTAATTTAGCAGCGATACACGTTGAAATCGTCTTGGATTCCTCAAAAACTTCAGCACACAGACCATTCCCAGTTAGCGAAAACTCGCCGTGGATGAGTTAGGGGTGAATTAATTTAGCTGGCTCAGCCTGCATATGTCAAAAAAATATGTATGTATTTATACCTTTAGGGGCACAGGATTGTGCGTGTGTGTGTGTGTGTGTGTGTGTGTGTGTGTACAGAACTTGGTGGATGTTGTATCGTTACTGTGGGAGTCAGCACAGACACAAACGAGAAAGGGGAGAAGTTTCGACAGCTGTTGGCAATGATCTTAAGATGACCTGTACGAAACACTTTCTAATTAACTGAAAACTTTATTTCAATTAAGGGAAGAGCATAACTTAACTTGATTCCCGTACCTAGTGAGCATGCTGTGCCTCCTACAAGCAGTTTTATTACTCGCTATTACTGCTCGCAGAACGCAGGCTGAGTATAGGCTTCTTAATAAGTATAGATGCTTTCGAAGTCTGCGATAGAACTTGGCGGACCAGCGATGGGCGGCTGGTTGTATCAGAGTTGGCAGGGGGCGCTCATCTCTTGTCCTGGTGGAAGTGTTGCGCAGCCCGCTCTTTCCATTGGCGCTCGGGTCAGCGCCTTCTGGATGCCGTTTAGCGGCGCTGCGCTGGTCGGTGTGCAGTCGATGCATTAGGACAACACAGTTGACACATTATTTCAGTGCCAGCAGATAATTTCTTAAGATGTAACTAGCAACGCTATATGTGTCCGTCTATAGTATGTACCTTGCAACCCTGTATGTGCCAGTGGAAAAGTGACAGAGTGTAAACCTATCTCCGGAGTGTCTGCAGCAGTTTGAAAGTAAGTTTCTACATGCTGCCTCACAAAAGACACTGCTGAACGAGAGTAATTTAGAACGCTTATCGGCCGTTTATGTAAGAATTTATCCCACTGTGAGAGGAGCCGGCCCATGCCTGCAGGGGAAAAATGTTTGCGGTTCGCAATGGAACCATGACTATCCTAAATGTGCATCTCTTCGTACGAAGCAAATCGTCGGCTACGAATTTCTTTCTTCAGGACTCCAAAAACATGGAAATTGCATGGGGAGAGTTCGATACTGTATGGAGAATTGAAATAGGTACATACGAGGGTTATTCAGAAAGTATGGAACGTTTTGGCATTAAAAAAACTAAGCACAAGAAATACGTTATATTGTATACATCTGAAAGAGCGACTGACGTACTACTTTTCCACATAATCAACAAACACATTGAGGCACTTATCATAGCTGTGGATAAGATTTGAAATACCTTAGTCGTAAATTTCTGCCGCCTGAGACTTCAGACAGTGAGTCACGCCCGCCTGGAGATCCGCGTCGTCATCAAAGCACTGCGTTGCAAGCCAGTTCTTCATCTTGGGAAACAAGTGGAAGTCGCTTGGTGCAAGACCGGGGCTGTAGGGCGGATGAGGGAAAATTTCCCGTTTGAATGAATTAAGGAGTTCTTTAGTGCGGTTTGCCGTGTGAGGTCGCCGATTGTCGTGCAAAAGCAAAATTTTGGACGTCTGCTTTCCTCGGCGTTTGTACTGAACTGCTCTTCTAAGACCATGCAAAGTTTGACAGTACAGGGCAGAATTTATGGTTGCTTCAAGTTCGAGAAAATTAATAAGAAGCACACCTTACCTATACCAAAACACTGTCGCCATCAACTTTCTTGCTGATAAGATATGCAAACATGTCTTTGGTTTGGATGGAACTTGTGTGCCCCCACCCCACGGACTTTAATTTTGTTTCGCAATTGACATGTTTCAACCAAGTCTCGTCACCGGTTACGATTCGATCCAGTAATGAATCACCAAATTTGTGGTAGGCTTCCAGAAATGTCAATGTTGCCCCAATTCGCTGTTCTTTATAGTGCTCTGCATTTTGGACATCCATCGTGCACAAAATTTGTGGTAGCCTAGCTTTTGATCCCAAAGAAAGCAGGTGTTGACAGATGTGAAAATTACCGAACTGTCAGTTTAATAAGCCACGGCTGCAAAATACTAGCACGAATTCTTTACAGACGATTGGAAAAACTGGTAGAAGCCGACCTCGGGGAAGGTCACTTTGGATTCCGTAGAAATGTTGGAACACGTGAGGCAATACTGACACTACGACTTATCTTAGAAAATAGATTGTTGTTGTTGTTGTGGTCTTCAGTCCTGAGACTGGTGTGATGCAGCTCTCCATGCTACTCTATCCTGTGCAAGCTATTGCAACCTACATCCTTCTGAATCTGCTTAGTGTATTCATCTCTT
Organism: Schistocerca americana; assembly: GCF_021461395.2. Classification (NCBI taxonomy): domain Eukaryota; kingdom Metazoa; phylum Arthropoda; class Insecta; order Orthoptera; family Acrididae; genus Schistocerca; species Schistocerca americana. Next base: position 142,817,611 of record NC_060121.1, read on the forward strand.
GGTCTCCCTCTACGATTTTTACCCTCCACGCTGCCCTCCAATACTAAATTGGTGATCCCTTGAAAATAGATTAAGGAAAGGCAAACCTACGTTTCTAGCATTTGTAGACTTAGAGAAAGCTTTTGACAATGTTGACTTGAATACCCTCTTTCAAATTCTGAAGGTGGCAGGGGCAAAACACAGGGAGTGAAAGGCTATTTACAATTTGTACAGAAACCAGATGGCAGTTATAAGAGTCGAGGGACATGAAAAGGAAGCAGTGGTTGGGAAGGGAGTGAGACAGGGTTGTAGCCTCTCCCCAATGTTATTCAAATGGTTCAAATGGCTCTGAGCACTATGGGACTCAACGTCTTAGGTCATAAGTCCCCTAGAACTTAGAACTACTTAAACGTAACTAACCTGAGGACATCACACACACCCATGCCCGACGCAGGATTCGAACATGCGACCGTAGCAGTCCCGCGGTTCCGGACTGCAGCGCCAGAACCGCACCGCCACCGCGGCCGGCTTATGTTATTCAATATCTATATTGAGCAGGCAGTAAAGGAAACAAATGAAAAATTCAGAGTAGCATTTAAAATCCATGGAGTAGAAATAAAAGCTTTGAGGTTCGCCGATGACATTGTAATTCTGTCAGAGACAGCAAAGGACCTGGAAGAGCAATTGAAAGGAATGGACAGTGTCTTGAAAGGAGGATATAAGGCGAACATCAACAAAAGCAGAACGAGGATAATGGAATGTAGTCGAATTAAATCGGGTGATGCTGAGGGAATTAGATTAGGAAATGAGACACTTAAAGTAGTAAATGAATTTTGCTATTTGGGGAGCAAGATAACTGATGATGTTCGAAGTAGAGAGGATATAAAATGTAGACTGGCAATGGCAAGGAAAGCGTTTCTAAGGAAGAGAAATTTGTTAACATGGAGTATTGATTTAAGTGTCAGGAAGTCGTTTCTGAAAGTATTTGTATGGAGTGTAGCCATGTATGGAAGTGAAACGTGGACGATAAATAGTTTAGACAAGGAGAAAATAGAAGATTTCTAAATGTGGTACTACAGATTAGATTAGATTAGATGAGTAGATAACGTAACTAATGAGGAGGTACTGAAAATAATTGTGGAGAAGAGGAATTTGTGGCACGACTTGACTAGAAGAAGGGAACGGTTAGTATGGCATGTTCTGAGGCATCAAGGGATCACCAAGTTAGTATTGGAGGGCAGCGTGGAGGGTAAAAATCGTAGAGGGAGACCAAGAGATGAATACACTAACAGATTCAGAAGGATGTAAGTTGCAGTAGGTACTGGGAGATGAAGAAGCTTGCACAGGACAGAGTAGCACGGAGAGCTGCATCAAACCACTCTCTGGACTGAAGACCACAACAACAACAACAACAACAAAAACAGCTTTTGAGTGACAATTTCAAACAACAGAGTACGTGAAAGTTGTGGAAAAGAAAGCGGAAACTCCCTTACTGTGAAGCGACAGTTTTGACGAATCGTTTCATCAACTTTAGCGACAAGATCGTCGGTCACAATGCTCGTGCGTCCACTCTTCGGCCATTTTTAAACCAAATGCACCATTTCCGGACGGAACATTCACTCATGACGTTGGTTCCGCACACTTCGCACAGTTCACGATAAATTTCTATAGGTGTTAGGTTCTTTGACAACAAAAACCGTATCACAGACCGCACCTCACAACTGGCGGGATTTTCGATTGCAGCTCACATTTCAAATTCGAATATCGAAAAAACCAGACGCGCAGAGACGTTCTCGCTGTCACGGATGGATGGCGACTGAGCTGCCGAGCACGCACATAAACCAAAATACACGCGATCGGCGCGCGTCTAGCGGCGCCAGACGGAAACGTTCCCAACTCTCTGAATAGCCCTCGTATAATGAAAATTGTAAGTTTCAACGTATTATCCAAGGACATAGGGGATACATCGATTACAAAGAAAGAAAGCTGCTGGGCAGCTACCGCTGAGATGGAGTATGTGAAACAAGGAGGTTACCTTAGGTCGCTCAATAGTCGGCAGTTGTTGCTCGGGAGTAGCGGCAGTAGCGCACCCTAGGCTAACAGTGTCTATTGCGATGTTCTGAAGTGGGCACCCGCTTAGTTTTAAATATTCAGTGCCATAATTTCAGTATTGTGTATCAACGATTAATGCGTGCCTACGGAGTATGCAAAAATGTCCCACAGCACCCTCCAAAACCCTGGCTGGCTGATCCTCCAACTTTTCAAGAATTTTGCAAGGCACTCAAGAGTGTGAAACCTGGGAAGGCTCCTGGACCTGACAGCATCCCGATGGAGCTTATTGAGGGTGGCGGCTTGCCTCTAAAAACTAGACTCTTCTCACTTATTATATTAATGTGGGAAACCCGCAAGGTACCAGCTGACTTGAAGAACTCCACAATTGTCACCATCTTCAAAAAGGGCGACAGAAGCGTCTGTGGTAACTACCGGGGAATATCTCTACTCTCTGTCACTGGAAAAGTTTTGCAAGAATCCTTTTAAATCGCCTCCAGACACTTTCAGAGACTATACTACCTGAGTCTCAATACGGGTTTCGACCTTCAAGAGGGACAATTGACATGATCTTCTGTGCACGACAACTACAGGAGAAGTGCAGAGAACAGCAAAAGCCTTTACTACTTGTTTTCTACGATCTAGAAAAGGCCTTTGATACAGTTCCCAGAGAAGCCATGTGGATGGTCTTAAAACGCTTCGGCTGCCCTGAACATTTTGTTGACCTGATTGAAGCTCTCCACGTTGATATGACTGGACAGGTCCTCTGCCAGAATGAAATGACTGGTGAATTCCCAATAACAAGTGGGCTTAAACAAGGATGCGTTCTTGCACCTACATTATTTGCATTGTATCTGGCAGCTATGCTTTACGAGACAACCGTAAACAATGCAGGAATAGAACTAAAGTACAGGTTTGATGGTGGATTATTCAACCAGTCCAGACTCCATTCAAAAAGGTTCACCAGTACCACTCGTGTGACAGAGCTGCAGTATGCTGATGACAATGCCTCTCCAGCTCATTCACCTGCAGAGCTGCAGCTGTCAGTTGATTCCTTCAGCAGGGCGTACGAACGATTTGGTCTCTCCATCAATATTCCAAAGACAAAGGTGATGGCGCAGCCAACTCCTGGCTCCGCCGTTCCTGACTTCAGCATATCCGTCTATGATACACTCTTGGAACAAGTGGACCATTTCCTCTACCTGGGAAGCATACTGTCATCCAACTGCTCATCTGGAAAAGATGTGGAGAATAGATTACGTGCTGCACATGTAGCATTTGGTCGTCTTACAAAGCGTGTCTTCCTGAATAAAGACCTAACACTGTACACCAAACTGATGGTGTACAAAGCTGTAGTCATTTCCACCCTGCTATATGGTTGCGAAACCTGGACGTTATATCGCTGCGATCTGAAGAAACTAGAACGCTTCAACCAACAGAAGCTAAGATATATCATGAACCTGAAATGGGATGACTTCATATCCAACACGGCTGTTCTAGAGAAAGCAAAAATGCATTGCATGGAACCTCTTATCATTGGGCATCAACTCAGATGGGTCGGACATGTCCAGCGGATGAAAAATGACAGACTTCCACGCCAAATGCTGTACAGCGAAGTGAGCACAGGTAAAAGGCCACGAGGTGCCCCTCTCAAACGTTATAAGGATCAGTACAAGAAAAATCTGAAAAACTTGAACATCGATCCGAGTAACTGGTCCACAATAGCAGAAGACCGAAGTCGCTGGCGCTCAGTTACCTCAAATGCTCTTCAAAACTTTGAGCTGGAACGTCGAAGAACGGAGAATGACAAACGCCAGAAACGTAAACTCATCCAGGCTCAGCCACGTCCTCCACCTTCCATCAGCTGTAATGTCTGTGGCCGCCTGTTCCACGCTAGGATTGGATTGCTAAGCCATCAACGACACTTCCACGCCTGAACCGTGACAAAGGAAATCTCAGGAGAGAAATGAAAACTCGGATACGAGTATCAGCCGACGACGACGGAGTATCGCCTCAGTTGTGCGACTGGATTCGTGATTTCCTGTCCGAAAGGCCACAGTTCGTAGTAATAGACGGCAAGTCACCGAGTAAAACAGAAGTAATATCCGGTGTTCCCCAAGGAAGTGTTATAGATCCTCTATTGTTCCTGATCTATATTAACGATATAGGAGACAATCTGAGTAGCCGTCTTAGATTGTTTTCAGAGGATGCTGTAATTTATCGTCTTGTAAAGCCATCAGACGATCAAAACTACTTGCAAAATGGTTTAGATAAGATATCTGTATGGTGCCGTGGCAGTTCACCCTGAATAAAGAAAAGTGTGAAGCTATTCACATGAGTAATAAAAGGAGTCAGCTAAATTTCGATTATGCGATAAGTCACGCAAATCTGAAGGCTGTAAATTCAACTAAATACTTAGGGATTACAATTACAAATAACCTAAATTGGAACGATCACATAGATAATATTGTGGGTAGAGCAAACCAAAGACTTCGCTTCATTGGCAGAACACTAAGAAGGTGCAACAGGTCTACCAAAGAGACTGCTTACACTACGCTTGTCCGCCCTATTCTGGAGTACTGCTTGGCGGTGTGGAACCCGCATCAGGTGGTACTGACGGATGACATCGAAAAAGTACACTTGTATTATCGCGAAATAGGGGAAATAGTTTCACAGATATGATACGTGAATTGGAGTGGCAATCATTAAAACAAAGGCGTTTTTCGTTGCGATGGGATCTTCTCATGAAGTTTCAATCACCAGTTTTCTCCTCCGATTTCGAAAACATTCTGTTGGCACGCACCTATGTACGGAGAAATAATCATCACGATAAAATAAGAGAAATAAGGGCTCGCACAGAAAAATTTAAGTGCTCGTTTTTCCCGTGTGCCGTTAGAGAGTGGAACGGTAGAGAGACAGCATGAAGGTAGTTCATTGAACCCTCTGCCAGGCACTTTATTGTGAATAGCAGAGCAATCATGTAGATGTAGATGTAGATGAATGGAAGAAGTAAGATTTTAAGTAAAATTAATTACGAAATTGCTATAAATATTATTATGAAATTTTGCTGAAGAATCTTTCTACATATAGTTACATCGAACTACAGTAAGGTAATCATGTATTTATGCGCTTTTACTGCAGAATGAATTTGAATGAGACAAGCTTTGTATATAACTCCAAGCTTTTTATTGTATTTTTTGTAAAGGTCATTTGTTGGCGTAAATGTAATTCTTGTGATACGGCTTAACAATTGGAAGTCAGTTTCACAATATAGCAAGATTTTCAAATAAGACATTACAGACATTCTCCTCAGCCATGTTCCGCCTCCCGGTTCCTAGTCGTTCTTATTTAAACAAAATCTTAATGTGTCTCAGTCAAATGCCTCTCATCTTGGCTTTTGCAACTGTTGAAACTTCTTGATAAAATAAATTTTTACTTACACTGCAATAACTGAGATGGTGAAACTTAAAAATTTAATTCTGAAACTGCTAAATTTAACTGACGTACTGAACCTACTGTCACCTATTCTTAGCATTTCAGCCCGCCGGAGTGGCCGAGCGGTTCTAGGCGCTTCAGTCTGGAACCGCGCGACCGCTACGGTCGCAGGTTCGAATCCTGCCTCGGGCATGGATGTGTGTGATGTCCTTAGGTTAGTTAGGTTTAAGTAGTTCTAAGTTCTAGGGGGCTGATGACCTTAGAAGTTAAGTCCCATAGTGCTCAGAGCCATTTGAACCATTAGCATTTCAACACTGACCTACAGATTTTTCCCTGACAAACAGAACTCAATCTTTTCCTATTCATTAATTACCCACAATATTCAAGGATAACGCGATCTGACTGCTTTAAAATTGATAACCTGACTTCAAATAATTAATACAAAAGAATGGCCCTGAAATTGAAGAAATCCTAACAATAACTGGTACGTTACACAAGTCGCTCACCTCACAAAACTCTTCATTACCCAAACTATAGCAATGCCGCAAGCACCAATACTGTCAGCTAAATAAAAGATTCTGACTACTGAAGGCTCTAACTACTGATAGGCATGTGGTTAGCAAAGGACAAATTTTGTTGCAAAGCCAACAATGTATTTCTACCTTAATAATGTGGCATCCAGTTCAAAAACATACATAATCGTCCGTGACATCCAGTTCCAAAAATTATATAATCATCAACAAATTACATTCACATGACGGACACACGTCCAGATCGCCCGCACGCGCTAACACTTCAAACCTCTAACCTCCATCAATGCTAACTACTCACATACAACTTACATCACTCATGGCTGTTCACCTCCAACTTCCATCACCGCTGACTGTTAACTTCCAACTGCTAGTGCGACCAGCCACAGAGTCTCCTACAGGGTGCGCACAGCGCTGTCAAGAGTTATTAATGCAGAGTGCTACATAGCGCTCCCAGCATACAAGCACATAAACAGCCTACTTACACTGTAGTTAGTCTATTAGTGCTGAGAGCAGAACAAGGCGACACACTTACGAGGTAAGACATTTATTTCACATAGTTTATGCATTTTCGCACAAGGACCATTTTTCTACTTATTCAGATTTACATGGCCATAGTAAGATCGAGTAGATCTGAATGTACTTACCGCTAATTTGTCATTATGGCGCACAGATTTTAATCAGCTTGGGTCTACTGGTATTACTTCCCTGCCAGTACACAGATTGTTGAAAAGAGGGTCAGGCAAGTATAAAGATACACGATATCAGGTACGCAGTCAGCACACTACTGATATAACTGTTGTAACCTCCCAACAGTGAAAAAAAAAGTTATTATATCATTCACATTCAGCGTAATCTCCCAATAAAAAATGTGACTCCTATATAAACTTTCAATAATTAACTGTGAATTTAAATTGGTAAATTTGGGGCGTCAGCAATGCTGCATCATGGCCTTGGAAGATCATGCTGAATAAATTTAAAATTCTTACCTCAATTATGTCGCCAGATATCGCGTATACATCTGCTCCTATAAGAAATTTTTCTGGCACAGCCCAATGCAATGCTGCCCGATAGATTTGTCATGTATAAAAAGAAACAACTGATTTTTCTTTACAATGATCGGGATGACCATGGATTGGAGAAATTAATAAATTCTTTAAATTGAGATGAATGATTGTCAAAAGTAAAATTTTGTAAGAAAGATTATTATTAAGAGATTTTTTTTTAAAAACATTTACATGGGACTTGATATAGCAAGAGTACATATGCGCGAGTCTGTTTTTACCTTATACTATAACGCTCAGGCACCGCCATCGCTTCCCACTACCGGTCCCGCCAACTCCATGCGCCAGATTGCTAGGTCTTACTTACTCCTACTGCCACACAGCTCCTGCTGCAGTCAACACTGCCCTCTGGTCTGAGATTCTCTTATAGCTTACATATCACAGGCATCGCTTGAGCAATCCATCGAAATTACATCTGCTCGAGTGTGCTAGCAATAAATTCCTTAGTCATGGACCTCTTACACCTTTGTTAGACATAAACATGACACCTGCCTATAGACATAAACGTTACAAGATGTGTAAGAGCTTCTCAGCGAAATATTGAAAGAACCTCGGCAACATGTGGTCGTGAATTATCCTGCAACTGAACGATGCCGTCTATCAATCAGATGCTGAAACTTTCCTGGCAGATTAAAACTGTGTGCCGGACAGAGACTCGAACTCAGGACCTTTGGCAGAGGTCCCGAGTTCGAGTCTCGGTCCGGCACACAATTATAATCTGCCAGGAAAGTTTCATATCAGCGCACACTCCGCTGCACAGCGAAAATCTCATTCTGGAGTCAGATGCTCATTGAATTTCCGGAACACGATACCTCATTTAAAGCACAGTTGAACATGGAGACTTCGCAAAAATTGAAGTGTGCCATCAAGTCGAAACGCGCAGGGATGTTGAAGGACACCATCGATCTGTTGGCAAAGTTGTTTCCATTACGCTACAGACGTTTCGGTGGGGAAGCCCTTACACATCCTCAATACAGTTCAGATTACTGCGCATGTGATTTTTCACATTTTTGGTGCCCAGAAGAAAATTGTCGTGGCCGTCGATTTGCTTCGGATGAAGAGATGCATGCCGGGGTAAAATCGTGATTCTGCAAGAAACCAGAAATATTTTTTCGTGAAGGCGTTGACCGTCTTGTCTCACAGTAGGAGAAATGTATTAACAGTTACCAGAATGAGATTTTCACTCTGCAGCGGAGTGTGCGCTGATATGAAACTTCCTGACAGATTAAAACTGTGTGCTGGACCGACTCTCGAACTCCTTTGCCTTTCGCGGGCAAGCGCTCTACCAACTGAGCTACCCAAGCGCGACTCACGCCCCGTCCTCACAGCTTTATTTCTGCCAGTACCTTGTCTCCTACAATCCAAACTCTACAGAAGCTCTACTGCGAACCTTGCAGAACTAGCACTCCTGAAAGAAAGGATATTGCGGAGACATGGCTTAGCCACAGCCTGGGGGATGTTTCCAGAATGAGATTTTCACTCTGCAGCGGAGTGTGCGCTGATACGAAACTTCCTGGCAGATTAAAACAGTGTGCCGGACCAAGACTCGAACTCGGGACCTTTGCCATTCGCGGGTCCGAGTTCGAGTCTCGGTCCGGCACACAGTTTTAATCTGCCAGGAAGTTTCATTAACAGTTACGTCGATGAGTTTCTTTCCATCTGTCTCGGTTTCATTCGACTGCCATCTTCTAGATGCGGAGCCAAGCATGAAACTATCGAGTCCTGTTGCTGTCACCGCCAATAGAGCGTCTTGTTTCGCAGAATAATGCTCGCCTCAAATTACTCAGAATTTAATGAACGAAAGTGACAATCGTTTACGTGATAACGCGCGAAAGATTCCTTGCGTCACCGAATTTATTAATAATCCCCAACGTATTCGCAGAATTTGAAGTGAAAGGAGAAATGAGGGAGAACACATTAATTAAAAATCTGAAAGCGCTCCGTGGGAAGGTACGGCCACCTCGTTGGGGCATTAATCCGAATAACAGAGCTGATGGTCGCCTGCACGGTCATTGATTGCAGCGAGCGCGCTCGCACGTGAAGGGGGAGTGGGCGACGGGGGTGGGGGAGGAAGGCGGAGTATGGGGGGTAAGGGAGGGGTGGCTGTGTACACGCAAAGCAGCGCGGCGCCTCAGAATTCCGCCGGGAAGTGTACCTGTTTGTCCGGCCATTTCCAGATAACACACACGCCAGTTATTTACTTACACCACACGTCATTCTGCCTGTAACCCAAAGTCAGATACACATAGAGGCCGCACAGAAATTGTAGGAGCTTGGCCGGTATTTGCCTTGCAGACCACAATCACACGGCAGTAACGGTTCTCAGTTTAAACAACAGGAGGAAGTTACCTGTTCTAGTAATGCTGTGGCCGCGGAGTAAATGACCAGGCCGCTGATATCTCGCCAAGCACAGGTCGTGGATTCGTGCTCCAACTCACACACGGGTAAAACTGTAACTATGGTGCTACTGAGTTTCTTCTGTTATATACAACGTGCAGTTCTTTTCTTCTATTTGCGTATTGTTTTTGTACTATTCTTAAGGCTGAAGACTGGTTCGACACTCTCCACAAACTAGTCAATCTTGTGCAAGCCCCTCAACATCTGTGTAGCTACTGCGACATACGTTCACTTGAAACTCCTTACTGTAGCCTTGATTGCCATCGACTTTTCTTACACTTCCCATCTGCTCCACACTTTCCCCCATCACGGAGCCATTTGTTGAACTCTCCAGGTATGTACGATCAAACGATCCTTTCTTTCAGTCACAGTCTGGGCTAAATATCGTGAGGCCCTTGTCAACTACAATCTTGCAATCGTACAAGCATAGAAGGCATCTCGGAAAGCATTCTGTGGGGGTTGGAGATCACAGCTGGACAAGCCAGACTTCACAAGATCTATAGTACCAACCAATCCAGGATGTAAGTTGAGGAAGGAGTATGGAGGATATACAAAGACAGCAAATGAGACGCTGGAACTGCTCCTCAAAACTCAGTTTCCTCAATATGCTCTGCCAGAACACAGATCAGAATGTGTTCCCGGAGAGACAATGGTTCTCAGGCACTCGAAGTGAGGACTAGGAATCGCCCAAGGAGTGTGTGAACTTTAATAAAATCCAATGGGCGGTGGGAACATTCCAACTCTTCAAGTCACCTAGCCCAGATGGAATATTTCCAGCTCTCCTGCGACAGGCACGAAAGAAGCTCATAAGAGTCCTATGCAGGCTATTCAGGGTTAGCCTAGCAGTAGGACTCATTCCCAAAGCTTGGAGGGCAGTGAAGGTTGCCTTCATTCCAAAGCCAGGGACAGTTGATCATACCAAGGATATGAGACCAATCAGTCTGTCCTCCTCCATTCTCAAAACATTGGAAAAACTGTTTGAGGTACACTACTGGCCATTAAAATTGCTACACCACGAAGATGATGTGTTACAGACGCGAAATTTAACCGACAGGAAGAAGATGCTGTGATATGCAAATTAATAGCTTTTCAGAGCATTCACACAAGGTTGGCGCCGGTGGCGACGCGTACAACGTGCTGACAGGAGGAAAGTTTCCAACCGATTTCTCATACACAAACAGCAGTTGACCGCCGTTGCCTGGTGAAACGTTGTAGTGATGCCTCGTGTAAGGAGGAGAAATGCGTACCATCACGTTTCCGACTTTGATAAGGGTCGGATTGTAGCCTATCGCGATTGCGGTTTATCGTATAGCAACATTGCTGCTCGCGTTGGTCGAGATTCAATGACTGTTGGCAGAATATGGAATCGGTGGGTTCAGGAGGGTAATACGGAACGCCGTGCTGGATCCCAACGGCCTCATATCACTAGCAGTCGAGATGACATCATCTTATCCGCATAGCTGTAAAGGATCGTGGAGCCACGTCTCCATCCCTGAGTCAACAGATAGGGACGTTTGCAAGACAACAACCATCTGCACGAACAGTTCGACGACGTTTAGAGCAGCATGGACTATCAGCTCGGAGACCATGTCTGCCCTTACCCTTGATGCTGCATCACAGACAGGAGGGCCTACGATGGTTTACACAACGACGAACCTGGGTGCACGAATGGCAAAATGTCATTTTTTCGGATGAATCCAGGTTCTGTTTACAGCATCATGATCCTCGCATCCGTGTTTGGCGACATCGCTGTGAACGCACATTGGAAGCGAGTATTCCTCATCGCCATACTGGCGTATCACCCGGCGTGATGGTATGGGGTGCCATTGGCTACACGTCTCGGTCACCTTTTGTTCACATTGACGGCACTTTGAACAGTGGACGTTACATTTTAGATGTGTTACGACCCGTGGCTCTACTCTTCATTCGATCCCTGCGAAACCCTACATTTCAGCAGGATAATGCACGAGCGTATGTTGCAGGTTCTGTACGGGCCATTCTGGATACAGAAAATGTTCGACTGCTGCCATGGCCAGCACATTCTCCAGATCTCTCACCAACTGAAAACGTCTAATCAATGGTGGCCGAGCAACTGGCTCGTCACAATACGCCATTCACTACTCTTGATGAACTGTGGTATCGTGTTGAAGCTGCATGGGCAGCTGTACCCGTACACGCCATCCAAGCTCTGTTTGACTCAATGCCCAGGCGTATCAAGGCCGTTATTACGGCCAGAGTTGGTGGTTCTGGGTACTGATTTCTCAGGATCTATGCACCCAAATTGCGTGAAAATATAATCACATGTCAGTTGTAGTATAATATATTTGTCCAATGAATACCCGTCTATCATCTGCATTTCTTCTTGGTGTAGCAATTTTAATGGCCAGTAGTGTATATGTTGGGGAGAGGAGGCTAAGTAGGGCCCCTCTACATTGAAACCAACATGCATATCTACCAGGTAAATCATGTGAGACAGCTCTCCACCAGGTCGTTGGGAAGGTGGAGAAAGCGCTTCACTTCTAAGAAATAGCCCTCTGCATCTTCCTGGAAGTCGAGGGGGCCTTCAGTAACACAACCTATGATTCCATGGTAAGGGCAGCAGAGGTGCATGACCTGGGGACCACTATATGCACGAGGACCAGAGCCTTGCTTAGTGGAAAGTAAGCAGAGGCTACCATGATGAATGAAAAGATACCAATTAAGACCACTAGAGGCTGCCCACAAGTAGTAGTTTTGTCCCCTCTATTGTGGAATGTAGTGGTGAACGAACTCATGGTGGAATTAAACAATGCTTCTGCCAAGGTACACAGATGACCTTGTCATAGTAATACTTGGCAAATTTAATGACACAGTTAGAAATACTCCTCTCCCCTACTCAATTAATTATCCGATGCACTCACCTACCTTCAGCGTCCTTCTGCAGCACCACATTTCAAAAGACTATTACATTATTCTTGTTGCTACTGTTTATCGTCCATGTTCCACTCCCTTCAATGCTGCAGTCCGGACGAATACTTTCAGAAAAAAGACCTAACTCTTAAATTTATATCAGAGATTAAAATATTTCTAGTTTTCGGATATACATTTCTCGCTATTGCCAGTTTGCATTTTATACTATCTCTAGTCTGGCAATTAACAATTATATTGCAGTCATTGCAACAAAACTTATCAGCTTTTTTCAATGTCTTATTTTTAATTTTTTCAGTATAAACCTGATGTAATTCATCTATACTCCACCTCCTTTCTTCATGTTTGTTAACTTTATAAACTCTTCTCAAAATACTTTTGTATGTAGCTGTCATCTTCTTCTTCTCTTTGTTTCTTCCTCTCCGCCTTCTGATGGCATCGTCAGTTACTCCCCTCACCCATATAAAAAGTTTCTCTTGTTAAACCAGTGTGTCCAGACAGGCTTGGCTCCTGGGTTCGGTTGTGGGTGAAGGGGGAGCTCACAGTCTGCTACTGTCTGTCCCTCTTTCCCTACCTCCCTCCTCTCCAAAGAAAAAAAATTCCAATATAATAGCAAAAACCGCTCATACCTTCGACAACATCAAAATCTGCGCGATATAGAATCGAAGTGTGCATTCATGAGCACTCTAATATGCCGTTCTGAGACAGATAAGTCGGGTTGCTTGGATCTGGAGATGATCAAGAGAGATCGGAGAATGTAATTAAAAGTATGCATCTGAGACTGAAGAATAAATAAGAAATGTTTTTAAAAAATTAGCTTGCTGTCTCCCTCACCCTTAAACAAAAGGCCCAAGAAATTGCAATCCAGAGGGGCACAGCATTTGACAAGCATTCTTTCTAAAACTGTCGAAGGACAAGTGTGATGGTGCTGTTTCAATAATTATAACAGCAAACGATTATCAGAATTTCAATGACATCTTTAACACGATACAAAATCGAAACGAAAGTTCATCATCATCATTACATCATTTAGTACTGCGATTGTGAGAGCAGGTCTACAGACTCTGGCTCTACTAGCGGATAGATGAGGGAGTGCTAATTCTTTATTTATTTATTTATTTATTTATTTATTTATTTATTTATTTTTTTACTAGGAGGGGAAGGGGAGGCACTTTTTCGATTTCTGTCTCACTTAATGTCCTGTGGTTTGCCCCTCCTACCTGAGAACTCTCGAACGTTTGTCGCCGCTACTAGGTAGACGCAGCCCTAAGTCTGTGAATGGCAGCCTTTAACCGGTTGCCAAGTTTTCCACAGGATGTCAGGATGCAGTTCGCAACATGTGAGTAAGTAACTGAATAGAAGAGGAGGGCGGGGTTCGTCGTTTACGGAGAGAACTTTTCTCGGGAACCATTCCTGCTACTGCGCTACTGACAATAGAAGATTAATGCTGCCATGTACTGAGGGCTCTCATGAGCACGGTACTGGATAAGTGAACATCTTAGAGTGAAGAACATTTTTTTGTATGTGCAAGGTGAGTAAATTTTGTCACTCATATATCGAAGCTCCTAGCGAGCACAACCTTTATAGCTGAGAACTACTAAGTATGTGTTTCTTTACTGGCGATTGTTCTACTTTACAAGGTACATACGCATAATTTCAAAGCCAGGAAGTTACTACTGTAGTCTCTAAATTACACTACTGCCCATTAAAATTGCTACACCACGAAGATGACGTACTACAAACGCGAAATTTAACCGACAGGTAGAAGATGCCGTGTTATGCAAATGATTAGCTTTTCAGAGCATTCACAGCATCGGTTTCGAAAAAGACGGTCGTGTGAAACCCAGCTCGCGCTGTTCGTCCACGAGACTCAGAGGGCCATAGACACGGGTTCCCAGGTAGATGCCGTGTTTCTTGACTTCCGCAAGGCGTTCGATACAGTTCCCCAGTCGTTTAATGAACAAAGTAAGAGCATATGGACTACCAGACCAATTGCGTGATTGGATTGAAGAGTTCCTAGATAACAGAACGCAGCATGTCATTCTCGATGGAGAGATGTCTTCCGAAGTAAGAGTGATTTCAGGTGTGCCGCAGGGGAGTGTCGTAGGACCGTTGCTATTCACAGTATATATAAATGACATTGTGGATGACATCGGAAGTTCACTGAGGCTTTTTGCGGATGATGCTGTGGTAAATCGAGAGGTTTTAACAATGGAAAATTGTACTGAAATGCAGGAGGATCTGCTACGAATTGACGCATGGTGCAGGGAGTGGCAATTGAATCTCAATGTAGACAAGTTTAATGTGCTGCGAATACATAGAAAGATAGATCCCTTATCATTTAGCTACAAAATAGCACGTCAGCAACTGGAAGCAGTTAATTCCATAAATTATCTGGGAGTACGCATTAGGAGTGATTTAAAATGGAATGATCATATAAAGTCGATCGTTGATAAAGCAGATGCCAGACTGAGATTCATTGGAAGAATCCTAAGGAAATGCAATCCGAAAACAAAGGAAGTAGGTTACAGTAGGCTTGTTCGCCCACTGCTTGAATACTGCTCAGCAGTCTGGGATCCGTACCAGATACGGTTGATAGAAGAGATAGAGAACATTCAGCGGAGAGCAGCGCGCTTCGTTACAGGATCATTTAGTAATCGCGAAAGCGTTACGTAGATGATAGATAAACTCCAGTGGAAGGCTCTGCAGGAGAGACGCTCAGTAGCTCCGTACGGGCTTTTGTTGAAGTTTCGAGAACATACCTTCACCGAAGAGTCAAGCAGTATATTGCTCCCTCCTACGTATATCTCGCGAAGAGACCATGAGGATAAAATCAGAGAGATTAGAGCCCACACAGAAGCATACCGACAATCCTTCTTTCCACGAACAATACGAGACTGGAATAGAAGGGAGAACCGATAGAGGTACTCAAGGTACCCTCCGCCACACACCGTCAGGTGGCTTGCGGAGTATGGATGTAGATGTAGATGTAGAGGTTGGCGCCGGCGGCGACACCTACAACGTGCTGACAGGAGCAAAGTTCCCAACCGATTTCTCATACACAAACAGCAGTTGACCGTCGTTGCCTGGTGAGACGTTGTTATGATGCCTCGTGTAAGGAGGAGATATGCGTACCATCACCTTTCCGACTTTGATAAAGGTCGGATTGTAGCCTATCGCGATTGCGGTTTATTGTATCGCGACATTGCTGCTCGCGTTGGTCGAGATCCAATTACTGTTAGCAGAAAATGGAATCGGTGGGTTCAGGAGGGTAATACAGAACGCCGTGCTGGATCCCGACGGCCTCGTATCACTAGCAGTCGAGATAACAGGCATCTTATCCGCATGGCTGTAACGGATCGTGCAGCCACGTCTCGATCCCTGAGTTAACAGATGGGGATGTTTGCAATACAACAACCATCTGCACGAACAGACTGACGACGTTTGCAGCAGCATGGACTATCAGCTCGGAGACCGTGGCTGCGGTTACCCTTGACTCTGCATCACAGACAGGAGCGCCCGTGATGGTGTATTCGACGACGAACCTGACTGGCAAAATGTCATTTTTTTCGGATGAATCCAGGTTCTGTTTACAGCATCATGATGGTCGCATCCGTGTTTCGAGACATCGCGGTGTACGCACATTGGAAGCGTGTATTCGTCATCGCCATACTGGCGTATCACCCTGCGTGTAGGTATGGGGTGCCATTGGTTACACGTCTCGGTCACCTCTTGTTCGCATTGACAGCACTTTGAACAGTGGACGTTACATTTCAGATGTGTTACGACCCGTGGCTCTACTCTTCATTCGACCCCTGTGAAACCCTACATTTCAGCAGGATAATGCACGACCGCATGTTGCAGGTCCTGTACGGGCCTTTCTCGGTACAGAAAATGTTCGACTGCTGCCCTGGCCAGCACATTCTCCAGATCTCTCACCAATTAAAAACGTCTGGTCAATGGTGGCCGAGCAACTGGATCGTCACAATACGTCAGTCACTACTCTTGATGAACTGTGGTATCGTGTTGAAGCTGCGTGGGCAGCTGTACCTGTACACGCCATCCAAGCTCTGTTAATGCCCAGGCGTATCAAGGCCGTTATTACGGCCAGAGGTGGTTGTTCTGGGTACTGATTTCTCACGATCTATGCACCCAAATTGCGTGAAAATGTAATCACATATCAATTCTATACATTTGTCCAATGAATACCCGTTTATCATCTGCATTTCTTGATGGTGTAGCAATTTTAATGGCCAGTAGTGTGCATCAAACGTGGCGATGAGGCATATTTACGCACTTTTGTTAGGGTACGTTTACGCACTATTGTGCATTGCCTTTCCAACTGATGCCCCAAACAAAGAAACATTAATACAACAGCAGTTGGAAATGCATTCTAAAAAGAAATGAATTCACAGAAGAATAAAAGGTAAAAACCGCTAAAAATGCTATTTGAACTTACGGAACCTCAAGCTGAAAGCCATTCTATCGCTGCAAGGACTATAGGAGTAAGAAACTGCCAAAAGCAAGAACAGGGAAAAGTATGGATACGTCTAATTCTGACGACACTATCAGTCTGCTGCCCAAAGGCAGGTTTCCGCGTCGCAACCCACCATGGTCTCTTGTCCTCTGCCATATTCTTCAGCTTTCCCTGAGGCCCAAGAGAAAGACAGTTCGTGACGAGTACATCACAGCTCGTGACACTGCAGGTCTTTCGGGAGACAGCAGCCGTTTTCGTCGGAGAGCGACTAACTAGTTCAGATGAGTTTAATAATTCTTGATCACGAGTTTGAATTATGCAAGTTCTCGACAGCACATGACAAAATTAAGACCTTTAGAGGATACTGTTTCAATTAAATAATGATTTCCCGTGGGCCTTGCACCGACCCGAGCGTTCGCGAAATGTGACGGACAAGCCAACTACTGTAACGTCACAAGTTTGTTGCAGGGCCCGTATATCTCCTCCTCCCCGGCTTTTCCTCTTTGTAGTGTATCATCTTGCGTCTCCTTCTTCCTTTCAGTCTCCTCTCACAAAGCAATAATTCCTAAGTATCTGTTAGCAAGTACTCCTGCCTCAGAGAATGTTGCATTCATCTCTTCTTCCTTGTCTTAGAGTCTGCAACAGGCTGATGAAGAAGATGAAAACTGTCTTTATCTTTATTGCTTAAAGCGATACAAACAATCAAAAAGAAATCAGGAATGGGTCCAATGCCTTAGATGTGCCACAGGAAAGTCTTTGTTTTTTGTGTGCTTAAATTGCAACTCGAATATTGTTGATGTACAGGCGTTTAATTAACATTAAAACTACAATATAGGCCATATTGTGCTGACAGGTGGAGATCACGAAAAAATTTGTGTGCTGCCAACAAGACATATTTTCAGAAACTTATTAGTGTGTTCTGTTTATTCATTGTATTGCATGACGTGCATAAAGACAACCCCATGAGTGGATGAACCTGATCCATGACCGGGGCAGCCGGCCGTGGTGGCCGACCGGTTCTAGCCGCTTCAGTCTGGAACCGCGAGACCACTATGGTCGCAGGTTTGAATCCCGCCTCGTGCATGGATGTGTGTGATGTCCTTAGGTTAGTTAGGTTTAATTAGATCTAAGTTCTAGGGGACTGATGACCTCAGGTGTTAAAGTCCTATAGTGCTCAGAGTCATTTGAACCAACCACACCCTGGGCACATTTATGCACTTGACTTGAGCCTATATGAAATTATTTTGCATTCTTGAACGTAATTTTGAATTACTGGTATAATACCAACATACACTTAAATAACCATATTACAAGACTTAACAATTTAAATCCGACAAATCTAACGAAAACATTTTTAGAAACTTATGAAAGTAAATCCATGTGAATGCACTCCAGTCTCCCTTTTAATGTGTTAAGCACAAATTTTAATTTTCTCGAATTAACTGACATTTTAGTTCTGTTGCTACATCATTCTCCGAAAATTAGCCAAGGGATTTGGAAACTTACGAATGTAATAATACACACATCAAAAAACGTTTTGCATCACACCGGTTCCCAGAACTCCTGAGGATAGGCGTTGACTATGGATATTGTATCACAGGCACAGTCCCTTTGCCTGTTCAGAGATGTCACTAAACCCACCCAAAGATTAAACAACAATGCATGAGCAGCGCCTATTAGACGGACGGGGTCCGACAGCCAAGCAGTTCCAGTCATTCCACCTGGTCCACCCCCGGTAGCTGAGTGGTCAGATCGACAGAATGTCAATCCTAAGGGCCCGGGTTCGATTCCCAGCTGGAAGTTGACCTAATAATCACCATTTCATCCTCATCGACGCGCAAGGCGCCGCAGTGGCGTCAAATCGAAAGACTTGCACCCGGCGAACGGTCTACCCGACGGGAAGCCCAAGTCACACGACATTTACGTTTTTATTCCACCAGGAAGGAGGTACACGGCTCGTGTTGTCTGTAGTCCAACAATGCCTAGACGGTCAATACCGTGGTTCGATCGCGTCCGCATTGTTACTTTGTGCCAGGAAGCCCTCTCAGCAAGGGAAGTGTCCAGGCGTATCGGATTGAACCAAGGCGATGTTGTTCGGACATGGAGGAGATACAGAGAGACAGGGTCAATGATATGCCTCGCTCAGGCTGCCCAAGGGCTACTACTGCAGTGGATGACCGCTACTTACGGATTATGGCTCGGAGGAACCCTGACAGCAACGTCACCATGTTTAATAATACTTTTCGTGCAGCCACAAGATGTCGTGTTACGACTCAAACTGTGCGCTGCATGAGGCCCAACTTCACTCCCGACGTCCATGGCGAAGATAATATTTGCAATCACGACACTATGCAGTGCGGTTTAGATAGGCTCAGTAACATGCCGAATGGACCGCTCAGGATTCACCGTTGATTGTCGCAAACGCCTTCAATCAGACAATCGTAGGAGACGTGTTTGGAGGCAACCCGGTCAGTCTAAACGCCTTAGAGACACTGTCCAGCGAGTGCAGCAAGGTGGATGTTCCCTGCTGCTTTGTGGTGGCATTGTGTGGAGCCGACGTACGCCGCTGGTGGTCATGGAGGGCGCCGTAATGGTTGA
The DNA here is from genome assembly GCF_021461395.2 of Schistocerca americana. Classification (NCBI taxonomy): domain Eukaryota; kingdom Metazoa; phylum Arthropoda; class Insecta; order Orthoptera; family Acrididae; genus Schistocerca; species Schistocerca americana. The sequence goes on from NC_060121.1 coordinate 142,837,047, forward strand.
ACGATGCGTGAATGACATGCTCCGACCAATAGTGCAACCATATCGGCAGTATATTGCCAAGGCATTCGTTTTCATGGACGATAATTCGCGGCCCCGTCGTGCTTATCTTGTGGATTACTTCCTTCAGGATAACGACATCGCTCGACCAGAGTGGCCAGCATGTTCTCCAGACATGAACGCTATCGAGCATGCCTGGGATAGATTGGTAATGGCTGTTTATGGGCGACCTGACCCGCCAACCACTTTGAGGGGTCTACGCCGAATCTTCGTTGATTAGTGGGACAATCTGCACCAACATTGCCTTGATGAACTCGTGGAAAGTATGCCACGATGAATACAGGCATGCATCAATGCAGGTGGACGGGCTACTGGGTATTGGAGGTACCGGTGCGTACAGCAATCTGGACCACCACCCCTGAAAGTCTCGCTGTATGGTGGTACAACATGGTGGTTTTCATGAGCAATAAAAAGGGTGGAAATGATTTTTCAGTTTATCTCTATTCCAATTTTCAGTACAGGTTCCAGAACTCGCGGAAGCGAGGTGATGCAAAACTTTTTTTGATGTTTGTAAACGCATTTACTAGTTTTTTTTAAGGGACCTTTGTCAATTCCTGTTTTCAAATAACTGAAGGAATCATTGCATCAGTTCTGCTGGTCAAGCTTTATACTGTTTCTGTCTATACGGTGTCCTTTAACATTATGACTAGTTATTATGCAACTCTATATGCTGTTGGATCTAATCCGCATTAGTACTAGCTTGTCCCCTAAAATGCGAATGTCCAAGGCTTCCCTTGGCAGCGTGTTGATGTATGCAGCGTCTTCGCCTGTCGCTAATCCTCTGAGGCCCTGCCCTCTGTGAAGCCTGCCGACATACTATAGACGCGCGACCGCCGCTCGCCCGTGGGCGCACTACCTGCGTTCACCTGGTAGCCGGGCTTCCCAGCTAGGAAAGCACCAGAAGAAGTCCTTTCATGCACAAAGTGTACCAAGTTTGCAAACAGAAGAATCATAGCCCTTTATCGATGTTTAATGACACAATGATTCACCTCCATCACAATTCATATATTACAATAAACTAAAGACTGATTTTAAAAGCAATGGTCTCCTTTAGTTAAAAACATGAAGAACTTTGACGTTTTTCATCAGACTCCCGTTGCAAAGAATTTTTATAGGGAGTATGGCTTACTTCATGCGCAGTAAGTCATATGTACAAATAAAAATTTTAAACCCTCTATCTCTGGGTGTGTAAGACAAATTTCTATCATTGAACAGCTGTTTTTTGCGGATTTGGCAAGGATTTACACCTGGCCAACACCAGCATAAATAAATACATTATTAGTTTCCCACTCAAACACAGCATTCATACCTTTACAATGACATCCTATCAAAATCTTATTACATGGCTAGGTGCCACTATTGAATGTCTAACAGAAAACATATGAAATTTCCCGAAAACTGGCAGAAATGCCTTCAAAAATGTGAGCATATAAATATTACACTCTGTCGCCACCGAGACATAAGAGAATTCTATCCGTCCGCAGCTCGTGGTCGTGTGGTAGCGTTCTCGCTTCCCGCCCCCGGGTTCCCGGGTTCGATTCCCGGCTGGGTCAGGGATTTTCTCTGCCTCGTGATGACTGGGTGTTGTGTGATGTCCTTAGGTTAGTTAGGTTTAAGTAGTTCTAAGTTCTAGGGGACTTATGACCATAGATGTTAAGTGCCATAGTGCTCAGAGCCATTTGAACCATTTGAACTTCTATCCGTATTTGGCTCAAATGGCTCTGAGCACTATGGGACTTAACATCTTAGGTCATCAGTCTCATAGAACTTAGAACTACTTAAACCTAAATAACCTAAGGACAGCACACACATCCATGCCCGAGGCAGGATTCGAACCTGCGACCGTAGCAGTCCCGCGGTTCCGGACTGCAGCGCTAGAACCGCACGACCACCGCGGTCGGCCTCTATCCGTACTTACGTTAGTATTAAAAACTGAGTTTCTTGGCCAATGCCTCAAGGAAAAAATATGAAAATCATGTCTATTATTGACAGACAAGAAAGCTTTGCCTTCTGCAAAAAACATTAAAACATTAAAATTCAAATTGCGCTCTTCAGAGTTAATAAAACAAAATTCAAACTGAAGCAAACATATTAAAAATGTCCTACTTCTTTCGGCAGAGTGCCTAATATTATATTTAACAGATTACGAACATCCTTATTAGTATTTGCAACCGCTCACATGAGCAACACTTGTTTTATGGCGTACGCTTCCAGCATCCATACCAACTCTGCATTCTGTTTGCAGTCATTCAGTCATTCTAAGTTTTTTTTTCAGTATAAACAACTAATCACATACACTAAACCAAAACAAAAAAACTCTGTACCTCACAACTAACGTTAGAACAAATAAAAACATCATAGTTATGAAAAAACTCTTAACTAAACACATAAAATGTATGAAAAACATAATAGGTATCAGTTAACAAAAACCCATAATCGTCAAAAAAGGAACATCTTAACTAACACAAGGACACATAGGAAGAGAACACACAAACAAACTAATGCAAAACTTTATGTTGGCAGTCCTATTTGTTCCCTGAAGTGTGGCTCTTTGGGTTGTTTGATTTCTGTGTGTGTAATGTAGTGCACATATGAAACAAAATGTGTTCTCATATTTGTGTCACTTTTATCGGTCACCTGGTGCTGCTGTTGCACTAATCATGGATCACTGTTTGTAGGGAGAGGGCCATGAAGCAATTGCAGACTTCTAGGTAAGGGTGAAGTTCGTTTTCTGCATCGATGGTACGCCACTCAATTCTCCTGTGGCTCGCTGAACGTTGAATTACTTTGCCTGGCCTCTTGATAGACAAGCCAAAAACATGGTGACGTTGTGCTGCTATGATTGGCCTCTTGGTAGACAAGCCAAGTCATTGTGACGTGCCAACGGTGGCAAGCATACCAACCTGTGCTGTCCGCTGCTGTACGGCATCTAAGTGTCGCCATCATGAGTGTTTTCCACGCTCTTCTTTTCTTCTTGTGGACGCCCATAGTATGGCGTAAATTGGGCGTTTTCTTGATGCGTGAGAGGACAATTTGGTAAGCGCCATTTGTTCCCGCTTGCGCTGTATGGCGCTGGGAAGGTACATGGGATTTTCCGGATGGTTCAAAATTTCTGATGGCAGATAGGTATACAGATCGACAGACGGAATATTCGGTGAGGTTTTCCTCTTCCAATTCTCCTGTGATGTTGTTCCGTGCCTTCCTTGGACAGTGATGCGCGTCAGCTGTGTTTATCTGTCTGGAGCGTTGATCTGGCTGCGCGTGGCTCGGCAATGTCGGCCATTGTGCTACGCTGACGCTGATCAGCGGTAACCAGATCACCAAGTATTTCCTTGCAGCCGCTCGACCCTTCTGCCCAGGCGCTGCGAAGCCTGGTCCCTTGTGACCGGTACGCTCCCCTTTATCTCTCTATGTTGTGTTCAGCCTCCCAAAGTTCCTTGTCCTTTCTGAGTACACAACTTTAAAGTACATTTTAGAAACAAATACAAATCTCCCCTACTTGCATTCGATTACATGTTATTACAGTTAAGTCCTTGTTGATGGTCACCCACCCGTGACCCTTCCATACATTACAGCTTACTGCGGAACTTGTCAATCGTTCCATCATTATTCTCAATTAAAAGTACTGAGTTACTTTACTCAATTCAGTTATAAAAGTTACATCCACTGTTATTACAATAATAAACAAAACAATATAAGACATGAAGAAGAGGGAAAACAAAAAAGGAGAAACATATAACCTATCCCAACCTAATTATCTAGGCCTTTGCATTACAAAACAAAATATCTTTCTATGAAAATATAGATTTACACTCTTGTTTCTATCTGTTTACTAATAGTTTTTTAACAATAATATTCCAGTTGGAATCGCGTTTTACGTTCTTTCCTTTCTTACTTTTATGTTAGGGACAAGTGGGTGTGCTGAGGAATGGGGGATGGCCATTTGTTAGTATTCTAATTACATGCCATGGCATTCTTCCATCTAGCGCTAACTACATTTTCCTTTCCCCCTGCATCTAACTACCTTCTACATACGACTTTCTACGTAAACCTGGTAGTTCCGTTTCCCTTATTCCTTTCCTTCTATGTTCTTCCCTGTAAATTGGTGGAAATACATGTAGGTTAGATGTCGCTTCCAGTCCACTGCATACTGGTACGAAATTTTCGACTCTCCGATTCTCGCTGCGATCTGGAACAGTTATTAAAACACAATTACAACAATTGGCGCTGTTGTTTGGCTGCAGTACTCGTGTGAGTCTGTTACTTGGTCTTCTTCTTTATCTCCAGTCTGTAACATTAGAATACATTCAATGGTTAGTGCCTCTAAGCGTCTTTTTACTCACATCCTTGTGTTTGCGCTATGCAGTTTATGTTACCCTTTTCTCTGGATTTAGGCATTCTGTATCAGTCCATCCTTCCATATCTTTTGGTCCGATTTTGTCTCCCTTTGATCTTCTTTGTCGTTCAATTTTCCTTCTTTCGTTCCCCATCATAGACATAAAAACAGAATATTTATTTATTAAAGCTAACTACTTTAACCTAGCATTGTTTGATTTTCCATCGCGTAACTTGGATGTCGTTACATTTCCTAGAATTATTTGTTCGCCACGTTGAAGGTTTGCCCTACAATCCATTTCTCCCCACACATTACGTGCTCCTTAAATCTAGCTTTCGCGCCACAAAACTCGCCCTTGGTGAACGTCACAGAGCCCTGACCAAAAATCTCACATACGTCGCTCTGTCGGCGACCGAAAAAACTCACAAAATTTCGTCCTTCAACGCATGTCCGCGCGGACTACTGAAAAATGCGTCCCCTCAACGCCGCTAAAACAAGGCTCTACTTCTTCCTGACTGGCAAAAAAAAATTCCGGTATTTCATTTCGCGAACGAATCATCCTTTACTTGGCTCACTAGGTAGCTTTCAACAACTCAACATCCCATAAGCCGACTGTGCGCACGCTTAGGCGCTCAAATATCATCCGTATCATTGCTCCTCCGTTTTCTTTGTCGGAACGTGATTTTCCGCTGCGTAACAATCTTTTACGCAACATGCCCTGTTACAAATTTATCATTGAACAATCTGCTGATCTCTTGTATCGAAGACAAGACACAAAAATAAGACACTACACAAAATATGATATACCTGATACACTCTAAATCTTAGTCATTTGAGAACTTATTACTAACGCAACACAAGAAGCACAAAGGTAAACAGATTACCATTTCTGACCAATAAAAGGTTTCATATGCGTTATATGATGTAACCCCAATGATCGTTTACTCTTAATGTACTCTAACTCGTACGAGTTCGGGTGGGCCACTCTTCTTACTCTGAATGGTCCATCATAAACAGAAAAAAAATTCTGGCAGAGCCCCTTTTGCTTGCGTGGCAGTCGGTGCGATTTCAATAGGACTTTCTGTCCGACCTCAAAGTATCTGATCTTCGCCCTTCTGTCTACCAACCTTTTGCGTTTTTCTGCTGCCTTTATAACTCGTACTGGAGGTTTCGTATAGACCCTGGTTTCGGCTTCCCCCTCACCATTTCTGCCTCCTTGCTCTACAATATGTAGTCACAGACAGTTTGTAGGGAGTTGCGCCGGAACAGCCTGTTCTTCAAATCTGACCTGCCTTACCTTGCCCTTCTGGAAGGTGACCGTGCCGCTACTTATATCAATTACGGCCTAGCTCTCGTACAAGAAGTCCATACCTATTATAATTTCGATCGCTAACTTTGGGACCACAATAAAATTGCCTTCGAACTGGCGGCCCTGAAAGCTAAATTCCAGTCGTACCTGTCGCGATACTTCCATGAATTTTCCCGCGATTTAAAGGTAGGCCAGGTTTGATCGCACTTGCACCCTTCGAAGGCTCCCTCTTAAATAGTCGTAAGCTGGCTTCCGCTACCTATGAATCCTTGCAAGGCTACTTTTCCAATCGCTATCCTTACTACTGGGTGTAGGTCATTCGTGGTGTTTTGTTCGTTTTCTTTAAGCAAATCTTCAAACACGTCCCCATAGCCCAGCTTGCGTATGCACTTTGTACCGAATTTCTGCGCGGTTGTTTTAGAATTCTGTTCGGCGCGGCCGCCGGAGTGGCCGAGCGGTTCTAGGCACTACAGTCTGGAACCGCGCGACCGCTACAGTCGCAGGTTCGAATCCTGCCTCGGGCATGGATGTGTGTGATGTCCTTAGGTTGGTTAGGTTTAAGTAGTTCTAAGTTCTAGGGGACTGATGACCTCAGAAGTTAAGTCCCATAGTGCTCAGTGCCATATTTTTTTTTGTTCCACGCGAGCCACCCATCATTGTCGCGATGACTCCGGTTCTCTGTGCTGTGGTCTCGGATTCGCCGGTCGTACCTCGACAATTTCGATTTCCTGTTGTCTCCGGCCATTGTTTCTCCATTGATAACGGCCGTCATTTCGACCATTATTAAGATCGTCGTCGCCGTCTTGCGACTGACGCCATTGCCTGCCGTTGTTCGGATACGACGGTCCGTTCCTACCATTGCCTCCACTGCCGTTGTAATTGCTACGACGCCTGTACGGCTGTTGGCGCGGACCTCATCCGCCAGAATTATTATAATTCCTATTGTCATGCCCACGGTCCCTGCGCTGCTCTCTTCCCGTTTGCTCTGCCTGACCGTTCGCCTGTACTTGTTGCCTTCTTCGGTTTCTGCCTATCTCTCTCTCAAATGCAAACTCTAATTCTCTGAGAAGGATTTTAAACTCCTCAATATCAATGCCGCATTGTCCTATCAGCGACTGTTGGTAATTCAATGACAGTTTCATATAGCAATAACGGATGAGCTCGGTGTGGTGTCACCGCCAGACACCACACTTGCTAGGTGGTAGCTTTTAAAGCGGACCCGCGTGTCGCCACTATCAGTGATTGCAGACCGAGCGCCGCCGCACGGCAGGTCTAGAGAGACTTCCTAGCACTCGCCCCAGTTGTACAACCGACTTTGCTAGCGATGGTTCACTGACAAAATACGTTTTCATTTGCCGAGACGATAGTTTAACATAGCCTTCAGCTACGTCATTTGCTACGACCTAGCAAGGCGCCATTATCAGTTACCATTGATATTGTGAATCATGTACCGGCAAGACCGACGTTCTTCATTAACGGATTAAAGTTAAGTATTCCACCAGCTACGTCCGTTTTTCTAAGTTCTAATTTCCTTGTCCTGTTCCAGACCTCACGCCAGCCTGCGTGAGCTAAAACGCGTGCCTTTCGGCTTCCTTCTAGTAACACGGTGTTGGCTCTCCTGCCAACCAAAACACTCGGTATCACTACTACATGGTACATCGAGGAAGACATTCTTTTTAATTAGAACCTCGAAGAACTTGACCGGGCTTATGAATCCGGAGTTCTCAAAGTCTTTAAAGCGAATGATCTCCTGCTTGATACGTTCTTGGGTCGCCTTTGACTAATAACCAAGAAGATCTCCTTGAATTCCTCATAGGAGGTGCAATTATCTGCGACGCATCGCGTTCTCTCGGCTACGCTACCCTCTGTAAATCCGCAAATAAAAGATAACTTACATTTTATGGGCCAATTTGGTGGCATTGGCACTTCAAATTGCTGTAAAAAGGAAGGCCTGGGGATGCAGAACGTTTCCACTACCTTTATAGTGGTGAAAATTCTGCACAGAGAGCAAGTGTTTGTGATCCACGTCGGTGATCATTTGCGCTCCCGAATTCGAGTTCGAGCTGTCTACAATCGTTTCCTTTCCTTGTGGCGTGTTGCACGTTTGGCTGGCAATACCCAGATTGGCCATTTCGCCGACAGTTCGCCTAACGTCACCGTTGCTATCGGCTAATTCTTGCCTGCTTGGCGGCACAGGTTGCAAACTGACGTTCTGCTCGCTGCTCGTACGACTAGCCATCTCCTGCAACTTCTCGCTAAATTGTTTACTAATTAGTTCCTGCACGATTTCCGTGGTTAACCGCTCGCGCACTTCTGTCGTCGCTTCAGCAGCCGCCTCAGTCGTCAAATTTGACTCCTTCTGTAGGCGCTGCAGGCGATCGACCTTTTATTACTCTCTTTGAGCTTGACCTGGTCGCCGGGCTTCCCAGCTAGGAACGCATCAGAAGAATTCCTTTCATGCACAAAGTGTACCAAGTTTGCAAAGAGAAGAATCATAGCCCTTTACCGATGCTTAGTGACACAATAATTCACCTCCATCACAATTCATATATTGCAATAAACTAAAGACTGATTTTAAAAGCAATTATCTCCTTTAATTAAAAACATGAAAAGCTTTGACGCTTTTCAAACGTTATGAAATCTACACTAAGTTGACAGAGGTCATGTGATACCTGTTAATATCATGTCGGACCTCTTTTCCCTGGCGTAGGGCAGCAGTTCGACATGACATGGTATAGTCACAATTCTGGTCGTTATGTACCGTCGTTGCCTGAGACGCTAACAGAGCACGCATTATAACTGACGCCATACTGGAGTGCGAGTCAGTGAGGTCCTCAAGTCAGCGGCGGCGGCCTAAATACGTGTTGTCGAGAGAGCGTTGGCGGCCTGTTGCTTGCCGGCGTGTCTCTGGCCTCTCTCGTGGTAGGCGCGCTTGTTCCAGCGACTACTATCGATCTTTGCGCTACATTTTTGCCATCGGTGTGCTGGCGACAGCTTCCGCCAGCTCACTGACCTGTCTTTGAGCATTGGTCGCTCATAAGAATAGCTGCAATTTGAACAGTTGAGAGGCACCCACATCCCTTGCTCATACTGTGGCATCAAGCAGTCAGGCCTGCAAGATGAGTGGTCTGCCAAGCGAGTGGATTCATTCTTATATGTCGAGAAACATGAACTCTAGTACTCACAATAAAGATACAAATTATCCTCCTGTATGAGTAATGCGCAACTGACTGTTCACTACGCACTGGCAATACCTCATTTTCCTTCTTTTTTTTTTTATTTAACGGCTTTTATCAACACGTGGCCATCGCACTGAATATGAGTGGCGCACACATTATAAATTCTGGATATCATGACAACATATAATTCGAAGGAAAAGGCCACCAATCTTTCTCTTTTAGCTGTCTTATTTATTCCGATAAATTCTATAACCTAAACACACAAATTCTATAACCTACAACAATAACACATGAGAAATTCCGCCCAGTGGGCATGGCTTTGCATTGGTGATTCTCTACCTTATGGTCTCGTAATTATATAACGCTACAGTGCACTTTCTGGATAGGATGGTGGATCTTTTGCTATATCTCACACTTCGATTCTCACAACCATCATCACGAAACTTTCCTCCAGACCGAGCGGTACAAAAGGAACAAGCATAACCCACTACCTCTGAAACTACCTTGCTACTCTCCCATGCAAACCACACATACCCAAATTACATGACATAGACCACACTACAACATGGAATACAACACAATAAATAGTCACAACAGTATCACTTTCAGCTTTCCCACTTCAATTAGTATTTATCCCAGTTTCACACGACCCTGCCCCACTTCGTAATTCTTCTTTCCTACTATGAACTCTGGAGATATATGCACGTCTTCCTATGCAATGCAAGCCAAGTGGCGTTGCTGGATAGACGGCTGACTCATCTTGCTTCTCTCTCAGAGTATTATAGTTTGAATCCAGCGTCACACGGAAACATATCACGCAAAGTAATATTAAGAACATATTCATCACACACACGAGTCCTCAACTGATACCATGGACGAGTACTTCTCTTTATCCTTTGTCTCATACACAGATTGAGAGTCACACAGTACTCACCACGTGGAAGTACTCGCCTCTGATTTCAAGTCCTGCACACGCTATTTCTTATAGTACACACGCTAGTACTTCAGCTTCACTTAAGCACATGGAAGTATTTCAACTTATTGCTACACGTGGTTTCATTTTGACCGTTGGTCACTTCCGAAGATTACTACGATCCCATTAATATTACCTGCCTGACATTTAATTCTCCCCACAATAGTTCCTGAAATAGAGAAATTATTATTCCAAACTACTCTTAAATATTCCACATGCATACCATGTCTCCACTCTTTCGTCTTTACAGAGCACAACTAAGACAGGTCTTAACAGCACAAGATCCAGCGGCAGGGTGCTGAAACATGGCCGTTCTTCAGGTCATCTCGCACCTCTGTCGAGGTGGGGGAAGACCGTGCTACCGTATTGGTCAGCCACATTTCAGGCGCTCAAAGCTCCGGTAAGTTTCATCTCTTTGGTTCCACCAAAGGTGCCTAAATGATCGTCTCAAAGATGATCATATATTCACATTCACTATCTGCGGTTAGCAGACGACCATACATTCATTGATTTCACGGATCTCACCAAACCGGATGTAGGGATTTATTTTGTGGGAGTGCACATGTGATCAGTTAAATAAATAAATTGTCATTCTTTCCCACACTGGTATCTGGCTTCACTGTATTAATTGAAATTGAGTTATTATTAGAAAAAAATGTGTTGTTCTGACAAAAATAATGAAGTATGTTGTACCTATTTTCAATGTCGGGCGGTACTGTACCCTTTCACAGTAACCGAAACGAAGGGTAAAAGTGAGCCCCTCTATGGCGGCTACCTAGCGCCCCTTGCCAGGCAGTAACGGTGGGTTCGCCACGGCCCGGCCACGAGACGTTTGCACCTGGCACACTCGTCTGTCCGGGCAGGCGCCAGTGACCTGCGGCCGGTCCGCAGCTGTTAGCGTAATTGGGCTACGGCGGCGGCTGCAGAGGCGCATAACAAGCGCAGGCGCCTCCCCCAGCGTCTGCAAACTGGCCGGCTAACGAGGCGCGCGGGGACGTCTGCGGACTGCAGAATCCGGCAGTCGCAACTTTGCCGACAGGAACGTCACCCGCTGCATCTTCTGCCGTTGTCACCCAGCTGGAAGGGAAGGCAGTCAGAGGGTGTGCGTGTTTCACCTGCCACCGAGGACCTTACCAGCGTTGCGTATACTCTTTCCATTTTTTACACCATGCCTATCCACACTGCTATTCCAAAACATTATGACCGCTACTCACTGCGAAGTTGATAGCCGCTTGGTGGCGCTGAGGGCTCGTGACACAGTAAGGGAACTCTATAAGAGGATCAGAGGCGAATAGGGAATTATTCTAGAATGCGCTGATGTGGAACTTCCTGGTAGAGCACTTGCCAGCGAAAGGCAAGGGTCCCGAGCTCGAGTCTCGGTTCGGCACACAGTTTCAATCTGCCAGGATTTTTCATATCATCGCACACTCAGCTGCAGAGTGAAAATCTCATTCTGGATACATCCCTCAGGCTGTTGCTAAGCCATGTCTCCGCAATATCCTTTCTTTCAGGAGTGCTTGTTCTGCAAGGTTCGCAAGAGAGCTTCTGTAAAGTTTGGAAGGTAGGAGACGAGATACTGGCAGAAGTAAAGCTGTGAGGACGGGGCGTGTGTCGCGCGTGGGTAGTTCAGTTGGTAGAGCACTTGCCCGCGAAAGGCAAAGGTCCCGAGTTCGGCTCTCGGTCCGGCACACAGTTTTAATCTGCCAGGAAGTTTCAGGGAATTATTCTATCGACGACAAGGGCCGCAAATTGAGAAATCCACTGACAGAAGAGACTTTGACAAAGGGCACATTCTTAAGTTCCGGGCCGGCCGCAGTGGCCGAGCGGTTCTAGGCACTTCAGTGCGGAACCGCGCGACTACTACGGTCGCAGGTTCGAATCCTGCCTTGAGCATGGATGTGTGTGATGTCCTTAGGTTAGTTAGGCTTAAGTAGTTCTAAGTTCTAGGGGACTGATGACCTCAGATGTTAAGTCCCTTAGCGCTTAGAGCCATTTGGACCATTTTTTAAGTTCCGGTGACTGCAAACGAAAAATTCTGAGACGGCGTATTTGGTCAGCTGTTCACGTGCTCCTATCTTGAACGTGTGTGATAAGTGACTGAAGGACGTTGCAACTGCTAACAAGCGAGTAAAAAGTCCATGCCTTTTCGCAGAACGTCGAGTTCGGAGGCTTGCCCTCTCTGTAACGTAGGATAATAGGCGAGCTGTGGAGAATGTGACGACAGGGTACAATGCTCGTGCAAGCACAAGTGTTCCTGAAAAAACCATTGTTTAACATGGACGTCTATAGCTGATAACCCTTACCTGTTTCCACGTTGAGTGAACGATAGTGTCACATAAAATTACAGTGACCATGTGCCCGTCGACGCTGGACCACTGAATAATATCAGCACATCATCTGGACGAATAAATCACGTTAGCTGATAAACCAGGTCAGTGTTTATGTCTGGATACGCTGCTCCCCAAGAAGAAAGACGTTAAAAAAATGGTGAATAAAATATCCCATACTGGTTGTTAAAATACTTTTATTAAATGTTACGACCGGAAGGTCACGATCTGTTCCGCACCAGTGGTACATTATTTTTTAAAGAGTCATGGTGTGACAAGGTAAATTCCAGGAGCCAAATCCCATAGTTCATCGTGATGGTTAAACCAATAGCGCCCTGAAATCGGTTCTCTATGTTCAGACTGACTGGGACTCTGATCATAGAGAACCACTTTTAGCACGCAGTCGGTTTAATAATGACGATGAATGATGGGAGTGGGCTCTTAGTTTTACTTTGCCGCGCCATGATTCTTTCAAAATGGTTCAAATGGCTCTGAGCACTATGGGACTCAACTGATGTGGTCATAAGTCCCCTAGAACTTAGAACTACTTAAACCTAACTAACCTAAAGACAGCACACAACACCCAGCCATCACGAGGTAGAGAAAATCCCTGACCCCGCTGGAATCGAACCCGGGAACACGGGCGTGGGAAGCGAGAACGCTACCGCACGACCACGAGATTCGGGCATGATTCTTTAAAATAAATAAGATATTTGGCACCCCCACTGGTGTTAGACCGGTCGTGACATTTTAATAAAAGTATTTCAACAGCCACTGCGGAAGACTTTATTTGCAATGTTGTAACATCCCCCTTGGAAAAATTAGTGAATTACTGTGCTGATAAACCTCTTATGTTATTTGATTTTCAAACAGCTGAGCAGAACTCAACGTACTCAGACATTTCTCTCTTTACTTTTTCTGATCAACACTAAACTGACACACAATATTTTTAGCGTAACGCAATCTGACTTTCAATAATCCCTACAAAAGGATGGCCCTGACTAACAATAACCTATACCTTCATGAATCACTTACCTGACAAAAATCTTCAATACTCGAACTACTGCTATACAGCGTGCGCCAATACTGCCAGCTAAGATTCTAACTACTGAGGGCACTAACTACTGATCGGCACAGTTAGCAAATAAAAGATTTTGATAGAGAAAAACAATGTATTTACCTTAATAATGTTCAAAAGTCATCATATGTATATCAGTTCATGATATCCAGTATCATAAATCTACTCTTTCTATTGGACACACGTCCCGATCGTCCGCTCTCAGAATTCTGCCATCTCTCAGCCCACATCCACCTCTGCTGGCGGCTCACCTCCAACTGCGCAACGCTTCACGCTGTTAATATCCAACTGCCCAACACTACAATAGCAAATGTTCCAAAAATGCAAAGCAGCCACAGACTGCACACAGCACAGTAAGTGATTTTCATACAGGGCGCTACGTGGCGTTACCAACATAAAAACCTAAACAACCAACTTACAATGTGCAACTTTGAATGCGGTTGCGCGACCTCTAAAATAATACGCTCTAAACACGATTAGCACCATCGACGCTGGCTGGTACTACCAGTATTATGCTATGGGATGACACTGGGCTTCCATGGGACCTGTGCTCGTACGCGAAATCACCATGGCAGTTGTGGGCTACGTAAACGCTATTGCGGACCGTCTGCGTCCTTTGACGCTTTCGTCTTCACCAACGGCAATGGTATGTTCTAGTAGAATAAATTCCTGTACCACAAAGCCAGAATCGTGTTACACCGTTTCGAGGAGCGTGATGGTGAGATCACGTTGATGCGCTCGCCACTAAACTTGCCTGATCTGAACCTGATGGAAGGAATCTCCGCCGCTACCGGGTACCAGCCCTTTGCCCATAACTCACCGGCCAATAATTTGCGAGAAATACGTGTAGACATCTGGTCCCACATACCTTCGGAAGTCTAGCAACCATTTCTCGAATCCACCCCACGCCGAGTCGCTGGACTAACGTACTGGGAGGCGCGTTCAATAAATAATGCAACACTTTTTTTCTGCAAGCAGATTATTCAGTACACCATATTTTTCCCTAGTGTTTAAGCTACATAATCTACGTTCAGTCCGACGGCGATATGCAACCTTAGTGGTACAACCTCACCCCTCCTTCCTGCTTGCAACTGTTGCCCATAATAAGAGAAGTCTTTTCTGAAGATTTGAGAGGGGCGAAGATTAAAATAGACTTTCTAGTTTACTTAGCTTTTCATGTGGAGATGGCTCTGATTTTTGAAGCTGAAAATGTCACATTTTAGGTCCTCACAGTTGGATTGATCAAAATAAATATGAAGATAATTCTTCCAGAATCTTTTTTGTTATGTTAATATATACACATCAAAAAAAGTTTTAGATCACCTCGGTTGCGAGAGTTCCAGAACGTGAACAGAAAAGTGGAATAGATATCAACGTAAACATCATTTCCGCCCTCTTTGTTGCTCATGAGAACCACACATTGCATGTTGTACCACCATACAGCGAGGCCTTCAGAGGTGGTGGTCCAGATTGCTGTACACACCGGTACCTCCAATACCCAGTAGCCCGTCCTCCTGCATTGATGCATGCCTGTATTCGTCGTGGCATACTATCCACAAGTTCATCAAGGCACGGTTGGTGCAGATTTTCTCACTCCTCAACGTCGATTCGGCGTGGATCCCTCACAGTGGTTGCTGCGTCACATCGTCCGTAAACAGCCATTTTCAATCTATCCCGTGCTTGTTCGGTAGGGTTCATATCTGGAGAAAACGCTGACCACTCTAGTCAAGCGATGTCGTTATCCTGAAGGAAGTCATTCACAAGATGTGGATGATGGGGCCGCGAATTGTCGTCCAGGAAAATGGATGCCTCACCAATATGCTGCCGGTATGGTTGCACTATCGGTCGGAGGATGGCATTCACGTATCGTAGAGCCGTTACGGCGCCTTCTACGACCACCACCGGCGTACTTCGGCCCCACATAATGCTACCCCAAAACAGCAGGGAACCTCCTTCTTGCTGCACTCGCTGTACAGTGTGTCTAAGGCGTTCAGCCTGACCAGGTTGCCTCCAAACACGTTTCCGACGATTGTCTGGTTGAAGGCATATACGTCACTCATCGGTGAAGAGAACGTGATGCCAATCCTGAGCGGTCCATTCGGCATGTTGTTGGGCCCATCTCTACCGCGCTGCATGGAGTCGGGGTTGCAAAGATAGACTTCGTCATGGACGTCGGAAGTGAAGTTGCGCATCGTGCAGCCTATTGCGCACAGTTTGAGCTGTAACACGACGTTCTGTGGCTGCACAAAAAGCATTATTCAACACGGTGGCGTTGCTGCCAGGGTTCCTCCGAGCCATAATACATAGGTAGCGGTCATCCACCGCAGTAATATCCCGTAGGCGACCTGAACGAGGCATGCCATCGACAGTTCCTGTCTCTCTGTATCTCCTCCATGTTCGAACATCATCTCTTTGGTTCACTCCGAGACGCCTGGACACCTCCCTTGTTGAGAGCCCTTACTGGCACAAAGTAACAATGCAGACGCGATCGAACCACGGTTTGACCACTTAGGCATGGTTGAACTACAGACAACACAATCCGTTTACCTCCTACCTGGTGGAATGACCGGAACTGATCGGCTGTCGGACCGCCTCCGTCTAATAGGCGCTGGTCATGCATGGTATTTACATCTTTGGTCGGGTTTAGTGACATCACTGAAGTCAAAGGGACTGTGTCTGTGGAAAATATCCATAGTCAACGTCTATCTTCAGGAGTTCTGGAAGCAGGGTGATGCAAAACTTTTTTTGATGTGTGTATTACGTCACATTTTAGTGTATCATACAGTCATTTGATATTTCACATTACCAAAGCTTAAAGCTTCGCACGAATTTCAAAAATACGTCCGATCACATCACATGTATGCTTACTACTTTCCTACTCTGTGGAAATAACTCTATTCCAAAGGGTTTATAATTCTTCATGACGAATCAGTTTCTACTGGTTACTGTTACATTATTAATTTCGATTATTATTTGATAAATGAATCCTGACATAAACAAAGTAAATTAGTAGTATAAATTTTTAGTACGCCAATTGTTCGTAGTTTCAAATGTTTAAAAAAATACAATTTTAACTTGTACATTGAGAACTAGTACTTATCGATTATAACATCGAAGATAAGTAATTTCTTTTCATAAATTATAGCTCGAAATATGACATATTGTGTATAAAATTATATGAAAGTTTTCAGAAAATCATCTGAGATAATATTGATCTGTGCAAAATTCGAAAAATGATACTGGTATCAACAACTACTGTTGAGGAGAAGTAATACTAGATGAGGATGTCCCGTTACAGTGGAATGGAATGTCTGCCTGCATGGTACCACCGCACTGGTCAATTTTGGAGTCAACGCCATGCTTCATCAATTACCTCCTCATCAGCCAAGTAATTCTTCCTGTGCTGTGCACCATTGGACCAAACAGATGGAAGTCGGCAGGTGCAAGATCCGGGCTGTAATGTGGATAGGGAAAAACAGTCCAGTGAAGTGTTTCTCATTCTGGAAACATCCCCCAGGCTGTTGCTAAGCCATGTCTCCGCAATATCCTTTCTTTCAGGAGTGCTAGTTCTGCAAGGTTCGCAGGAGAGCTTCTGTAAAGTTTGGAAGGTGAGAGACGAGATACTGCCAGAAGTACAGCTGTGAGTACCCGGCGTGAGCCGTGCTTCGGTAGCTCAGTTGGTAGAGCACTTGCTCGCGAAAGGCGAAGGTCCCGAGTTCGAGTCTCGGTCGGGCACACAGTTTTAATCTGCCAGGAAGATTCATATCAGCGCACACTCCGCTACAGAGTGAAAATCTCATTCTGGAAACATCCCCCATGCTGTGGCTAAGCCATGTCTCCGCAATATCCTTTCTTTCAGGAGTGCTAGTTCTGCAAGGTTCGCAGGAGAGCTTCCGTAAAGTTTGGAAGGTGAGAGACGAGATACTGGCAGAAGTACAGCTGTGAGTACCAGGCGTGAGCCGTGCTTCGGTAGCTCAGTTGGTAGAGCACTTGCCCGCGAAAGGCGAAGGTCCCGAGTTCGAGTCTCGGTCGGGCACACAGTTTTAATCCGCGAGGAAGTTTCATATCAGCGCACACTCCGCTGCAGAGTGAAAATCCCTTCTGGAAACGTCCCCCAGGCTGTGGCTAAGCCATGTCTCCGCAATATCCTTTCTTTCAGGAGTGCTAGTTCTGCAAGGTTCGCAGGAGAGCTTCTGTAAAGTTTGGAAGGTGAGAGACGAGATACTGGCAGAAGTACAGCTGTGAGTACCAGGCGTGAGCCGTGCTTCGGTAGCTTAGTTGGTAGAGCACTTGCCCGCGAAAGGCAAAGGTCCCGAGTTCGAGTCTCGGTTGGGCACACAGTTTTAATCTGCCAGGAAGTTTCATATCAGCGCACACTCCGCTGCAGAGTGAAAATCTCATTCTGGAAACATCCCCCAGGCTGTGGCTAAGCCATGTCTCCGCAATATCCTTTCTTTCAGGAGTGCTAGTTCTGTAAGGTTCGCAGGAGAGCTTCTGCAAAGTTTGGAAGGTGAGAAACGAGATACTGGCAGAAGTACAGCTGTGAGTACCAGGCGTGCTTCGGTAGCTCAGTTGGTAGAGCACTTGCCCGCGAAAGGCGAAGGTCCCGAGTTCGATTCTCGGTCGGGCACACAGTTTCAATCTGCCAGGAAGTTTCATATCAGCGCACACTCCGCTGCAGAGTGAAAATCTCATTCCGGATGTTGGTTATATTTAGAGACCTTTATTGTGCTGTAGACATACATTCACAAAAAGTGCTGTCTAAATTTAAGGCACCTGTTTGCTGTTAGTTGGCCTTTTCGTCTGTGGTAGTCAGAGGTCCTTTCCTTGCTCATCATATTTTACTTACTTGACAAACTAGAGCCATTATATTCGTGTACTAGTTGAGTATCCAGCGAGGCCCAGCATTGAACTTATTCCAATCATCTATTAGTCCATCTACCTCCCCCCCCCCCTGTACACCTTCTCGTTCCCTCTCTCTCTGTATACATCCTCCTCGCCCCTCTCTCTGTCCATATGCTTTTCCCTATCTCTGTCTCTTACTCCACCCTCACTTGCTCCAGAGTCTCCTCCTTTTCCTTCCCCTCACTTTCCACCTCCTCAGCTCTCTGTCCACTTCCTTCTACCCCACTCTCTGTCCATTTGCTTCTCCCCCTCTCTCCACCCCTTTCCGCCACTCACTCGTTCATTCGTCCTTGTCATCCGCCCCAGTCGCTCTGTCAATCTCCTCATTTCCTCCCTCTCTCTCTTTCTCTCTCTCTCTATCTCTCTCTCTCTCTCTCTCTCTCTCTCCCCACCCTCCCTCCCTCCCTCCATGATCTTCTTAACCTCTCTCTGTCCATCCACTCCTCCAATATCTGTGTCCACCTCCTACCGCCCCCTCTCTCTCTCTCTCTCTCTCTCTCTCTCTCTCATCCCCACCCCTCCCCCAACCTTCCAGGTCCATTCCTCCACCCCAAGAGGAGCTTAGTGGTTCTTGTCCACACATAATTTCTTTTCAATTAGTAAGTGATCCGTATACGATGGTTAGTCGACATCGGCCTACTGATTTAGGAGGAGCATATTTACCTTTGCTACATTCGTGTACGCACATTTCGCGTATATTTGATATATATTTAAAATATTTCACACGTATTAGTACACATTTACACATCTTTTACCTGTATCTCTACCGGATTTCGCCGTTCAGTTTCGTTTCCACGGAAGTCAACAATTATCTCCTGAATTACATATCGTTATTTAATAATATAATTTTAGTGGTAAATTCAGCGGAATATGTGGATATTCTCTGAAATATATGTTGGGAATAGAGTTAACAGCTAAGCAATAAGAAATTGAAACGTCATGCATGATTAGGCAGTTTTTTCAGGAATCTCAGTGTAATGACGTCATGTCTACTGAAATATGTCCCCTACAATAAAATAATTTTATAGGTACATTCAATGGCACAATTAGATACCGTGTGAGCAATGTGCTGCGAAAAGAGGTAGCATCGAACAAGTAAAAACTTAAGGTCTCATGGATGATGTGGTAGTTTCTCACGCATCACAATGTTTATGACTTCATGCCTCCTAAATTATGTATCGTACCATGCTATAATTTTCCAAGTGCAAACGACGGTAAACGCGAATACTGCCTGCAGAAGTGTGTCGCGAATAGAGTTCGTGGGGAAGAAGTAATAAATTAAAACGTCATGCATGATTCGGTAGTTTTCGTCCATGAACAGCTAAAAGGTAGTAGGCGATTAACTTCTTTCCTTTCAGCATTTTGTGGGAGGTGTCAGGGAGAAATCTTTCACAAAGACTTAAAAATACCTGTAAAGTTTGTTGCGAGTCACTAAGTTTCGCCTTTGACAGATAGGTGGTTCCTACCTTACTCCTCTCCCCCCGCCTTCCCCCCCTTTCCCCCCCCCCCCCTCCCACACTCAGAGCTTCCAGACCGTAAGAGTTTAGGAAGTGATAGGGAATATTTCTCAATATATATATTTGTACAATATGTGTGTATGGACTCCAAAGTTTGATACTGCTAAATACATTTATATTTCTTTGGTTTACTTTTCAACTACGATATTCTGTGCCAAGCGGACTTTTCATTTAGTTCAATAGATCTTGTAACTTTTTCTTCATTTCTCCAGAGAAAAATATTTCTGTCACGTAATTTTGTCACTGATAATTCACTCCGAATCTTCCTTTTATTTACTGCATTGGTATACAGGATTAACAGCTTGTAGAGCGAATGTAGCACTGCCTTACGCACTTGTTTCTTGGTCTTGCACTATTATTGCTCCCTCTTATTCTCTCCACATATTGTACATTACTTGACTTTCATTGTAGCGCATAGCTAGTTTTCTGTGGAATGCAAACATCTTGCAGCACATGAAATTATGAATGGATTTTTGGTCGACAAATTGGTCGAACGAGTCTCGCTTTCTTATGGTCTGCAATACTAACGATGGACATTTTGCCAAACTCCTACTCTGAAATACCAATTTAGTTTAAATCACATCAAAATTGACTTCAGCTAAAACTTCCGGGGCAATTGCTGAAAACTATTCCTTAACGTTACGCCTCTGACTGTGAGGACTATCTTCGGAGACAAATCGGCAACTCCAAAAACGTTTCCCGTATTAGGAGACGACAGCTCGGGAAGTAGTTTTATATATCGATCACAGCCCCTCAGTCTCAAAATTTTAGCTGAAGTAAACACCGGCCGTGAAAGCAGTGGTGTGGCGAAATGCATTGACATTTAAGTGACTTTAAGTTTGGTCTCAGTGACCTTGTGCCCTACGGAAGATGTTCTGATGCTGGGAAGGTACCATCTATCATCTTTTTGCCCACTCATTGCAGACCAAATCACGTACATGTACACTTTGCAGATGACTTAAGTCAAACACGGACTTCCGAATGAGAAAAATTATTTGCCGTACATCCAGTGCCACGAAATTTTATATAGTCTTTTAGCAGTAGCTCACCTCGCTACCTAAATGTTTTAGGAGATATCAAAGTTATCTAAATCCAAACCTCCCATTAAAAGCAACATGCTCAAACGTGAACATGAGTTGCAAATATACTAGAAAATTGCTAGAAGTAGACACCATGTCGCTAAATGATTAAACAGTTTATTTCCTCATAACCGCAGAATTTACGCCATGTTTCGCTTTTGAAACAATAAATACTACATTCAATTGTCTGACGTTATTATTTTCATTTGTTGTGCCGTCAGAGTGATTGAGAGGGCGAATGGAGCATGTATGTGTCGTATGGATCGTGGAAATTGTTAGTAATTAAAGATGAGCGGGTGTACGAATCCTATTCTGTAATCCAGCGGTGAGTTACATACATGGAATGATATGCCTAATGTAAGGTTGAAAGTATCATGGATAAAATTAACTTTAAGAGTGAAAGTATCTAACCAAAATTGTTTCCTTTTTAATTAGTGAAAGTATCAAAGATTAAATTGTGCCAAATTAATTATTCAACAAAACCGCATGTGACTGCGTCTGCGAACTTGTTTCGTGCCCTCCTCCATTTTGCCATTAATGAAACATGTATTTGACTTAGCAATCAAGTGTAAGAGAATAATGCTGTTTGTGCAGTGGCATTAAGATGGTACTGAAAAATTAACTTTTGGCCCTGATGTTTACTTAATTAAATTATATCTTGCCTTGAATAATGCCAGTTGTGCAATGGATAAAATTTGTTATTTGAAATAACTTTGCTCTGATAACTTCTGTTATACCAAAACAGATTTCAAACCATGAACTGCACACACATACACTCCTGGAAATGGAAAAAAGAACACATTGACACCGGTGTGTCAGACCCACCATACTTGCTCCGGACACTGCGAGAGGGCTGTACAAGCAATGATCACACGCACGGCACAGCGGACACACCAGGAACCGCGGTGTTGGCCGTCGAATGGCGCTAGATGCGCAGCATTTGTGCACCGCCGACGTCAGTGTCAGCCAGTTTGCCGTGGCATACGGAGCTCCATCGCAGTCTTTAACACTGGTAGCATGCCGCGACAGCGTGGACGTGAACCGTATGTGCAGCTGACGGACTTTGAGCGAGGGCGTATAGTGGGCATGCGGGAGGCCGCGTGGACGTACCGCCGAATTGCTCAACACGTGGGGCGTGAGGTCTCCACAGTACATCGATGTTGTCGCCAGTGGTCGGCGGAAGGTGCACGTGCCCGCCGACCTGGGACCGGACCGCAGCGACGCACGGATGCACGCCAAGACCGTAGGATCCTACGCAGTGCCGTAGGGGACCGCACCGCCACTTCCCAGCAAATTAGGGACACTGTTGCTCCTGGGGTATCGGCGAGGACCATTCGCAACCGTTTCCATGAAGCTGGGCTACGGTCCCGCACACCGTTAGGCCGTCTTCCGCTCACGCCCCAACATCGTGCAGCCCGCCTCCAGTGGTGTCGCGACAGGCGTGAATGGAGGGACGAATGGAGACGTGTCGTCTTCAGCGATGAGAGTCGCTTCTGCCTTGGTGCCAATGATGGTCGTATGCGTGTTTGGCGCCGTGCAGGTGAGCGCCACAATCAGGACTGCATACGACCGAGGCACACAGGGCCAACACCCGGCATCATGGTGTGGGGAGCGATCTCCTACACTGGCCGTACACCACTGGTGATCGTCAAGGGAACACTGAATAGTGCACGGTACATCCAAACCGTCATCGAACCCATCGTTCTACCATTCCTAGACCGGCAAGGGACCTTGCTGTTCCAACAGGACAATGCACGTCCGCATGTATCCCGTGCCACCCAACGCGCTCTAGAAGGTGTACGTCAACTACCCTGGCCAGCAAGATCTCCGAATCTGTCCCCCATTGAGCATGTTTGGGACTGGATGAAGCGTCGTCTCACGCGGTCTGCACGTCCAGCACGAACGCTGGTCCAACTGAGGCGCCAGGTGGAAATGGCATGGCAAGCCGTTCCACAGGACTACATCCAGCATCTCTACGATCGTCTCCATGGGAGAATAGCAGCCTGCATTGCTGCGAAAGGTGGATATACACTGTACTAGTGCCGACATTGTGCATGCTCTGTTGCCTGTGTCTATGTGCCTGTGGTTCTGTCAGTGTGATCATGTGATGTATCTGACCCCAGGAATGTGTCAATAAAGTTTCCCCTTCCTGGGACAATGAATTCACGGTGTTCTTATTTCAATTTCCAGGAGTGTATATTGCATTTTCTTTACGTTCTTTCATTGGTGGGTAACGTTACTTTACTACTCATTTTTATATTCAATACAAGCAAAGGATGTGGATTATGATTCAGGCTGTTAGATTTAAACACAATGTTGATCTCAATATATATATATATATATATATATATATATATATATATATATATATATATATATATATATACTGCCATTTCCAACATTTTTGTTGCAAGGATCACTCTTACAAAAAGTTTTACAAAACGCTTACTGCGTCAAACCCTGGACATACAAATCCCGACTATGAACATTATCTAACAAAAACCATTTTGAAATCATATAGTTTCTCCCATTAACGTGCTGAAGCTTGCTCAGTGCAGATAAACTGCATAGTGCGAATCCTACCTTAAAGCTGTCACCACACGTCTGCTTCCTCTGCGCACCTAGCTGCGACTCCCAAGTTTTTTACTGCATGCTCCCGGCTCTCTTAACTATCAAAGATCCTCCTACTCAAAGATATTATACTCATTCCGCCTTGTGGTTGCCAACTGTCGGCTTTATTCTCTGGATCTACCCAGATCAGACCTCAGCACATACCGTTCAAGGTAGCTAGATTGACGATTCCAGAAGCAAAAGCTAACATCTGTTCTTAAGACTCGGAAAGATGAGATTATATCCAGGTGATATACTTTTCGGAAAGTAGTAAGTTAGGAAAAATATTAAAGTAAATTCTGGGTCGGCGATTGGTCAAAGAGAGAAATTACCGTGCTGTCAGCGAAACGCTACGAAACTCCAACAGGGGTTTCGGGTATTTTGCCGCCTCTGTCTACTAACCAACTGCCACCTATAGCTGGTTTCTAACATTGTCTTTCCATTTCCCTGTTTCACATTTCAACAGTCGCTCCCGTAGTTCACGTTGCAATTTACGCAAGGTGACAGAAGTCGTGGGATAGCGATATGCACATATACAGATGGCAGTAGTGTCGCACGCACCCAGCCAGTCAGAATTAAGTACCATACCGCACTTTGGAATGGGAAGTTATTTATGCTTATTTGTCTCAGCGAGTGGTAATTCGCGTTTAGTAGTGGCAGGACTTTTGTTTCAGTCCTGTAGAAGTTTTATTTAAAACAAACGTTGTAATTTAGTTTCACCGAGAAGTTGTCTGGTTCAGAAATCGATGAGAAACTGTGTAACCAAAGTTCACAGAATTTGGAACTTTCTTTCGCTGGGCTAAGCAATTTCGAGTGGCATGCAGTTCATTCGAGCCAACGGTCTTGCTGTGGTAACACCGGTTCTTCTCACATCGCCGAAAGGAAGGGCCGTCTGGCTTGGCTAGCAGTTGGATGGGTTGCCATCCGGGTTTACCGTGAGCACTGTTGACAAGCGGAGTGCACTCAGCCCTTATAAGGCCAATTGAGGAGGTGCTTGACTGAGCTCTCCCTGTTCGAAGGGATATGAGTCTAAATTCCCAATTTCAGATTGCTGAATATTCAGCGAGCATACCACAATCGATAACCTTCGTGTGAACTTTCTAAGACGCCTATATTTTGGTCATCTTACATGATAGACTTGTCAGTTCAAAGTCATTGATTGCGTTAATTAACACAAATATTTTATATCAAGCGAGATCGAGGGTTAGGAGTGTTATCGCTTTATTAAGGGAAAGGGTTGATACTGGCTAGCTTCTCCCTAACACAATAAAATTGCCTGATGTGGGAAAATTAAATTTTTCGCTAGCCGCCGTAGCAACGAAGAGGCTGGGAGCGTTCCTAAGGGCTGTTGGCAGGCAGCAAAGGTGACCCCCCCCCCTCTCCCCCAAGGAGGTAGTGAAACGGTGCCATTGGTCGGAGGTTCGATCATGGATTTGGTTGAATCTTTCGAGAAAAATCTGGAAGGTTTTGGAAGCGCTGTGAAGGCTGGCGAGTGGTGTCACATCCTACAAGTGTGGAAGGAAATCGCTTCGAATGGAGAGACGTGATTGGCTGTGTTCAAAACGGACACTGGAATAACGAAGGCTTGATAGCGAACTTGTGTCTCAGTCTAGCGAGAGGAGGCGAGCACGGCAGTGACAGAATAACGCTGCTGTGAAACATTGCTTCCAGCGTGGCCACTGACTAGCCTCTGTGTTAGTACAGTGCTTAAAGTGCGAGCAGTTTGTTTCTCTGTAGAGCGAGGAACAGGCTGGTACTTTATTGTGGCACTGTTTGTATTGTGAAGTGTTCATTTACGCTCGGGCACTAGAGACGCACTTCTGCTTCTGGCCAGTGTAGGCAATCAGACTGCAGAGTCTCCTAAACGATAGCAATAGCTGTGTATCTTCAACCATAGGAGTTTTCGGACGCAATACTACGTCCGTTGCGTAGCCTTTTTATTTTCTGGAGCCATGCTGCATCTCCACGGCGCCGCCAGTTTTCTACGACGCGGAAGGTCCGTACTTTGCTGATCACCAGGGTGATATTTGTGCATCGATCTAATACAGGGAATCGTAAAGTTAAATACGTACATTTCCGCTACTTTGTCTGTTTGAGTTTTTCATTGTCTACGCCAGCTTAGGTGGTGTTAGAACTAACGAAAGGGTTAACAGTATCAAACTTTGCAGTCTTCTTAACGAACGTAAAAGGTGACGCATTGAGATAACTAGGTGTTGTGCCAGTCTTGGATAGGGTAAATAGTAGGATTTATAACTGTATATTTGTTTTGATTCCATGTTGTGTTTTCTGCACTATTGCCGGCCGAAGTGGCCTTGCGGTTGTAGGCGCTACAGTCTAGAACCGCGTGACCGCTACGGTCGCAGGTTCGAATCCTGCCTCGGGCATGGATGTGTGTGATGTCCGTAGGTTAGTTGGGTTTAATTAGTCCTAAGTTCTAGGGGACTGATGACCTCAGAAGTTAAGTCCCATAGTGCTCAGAGCCATTTGAACCATTTTTTCGGCACTTTTCTTTTTATTTTGTAATTAAACATTTATTAATTGAATTCTGCTTTTCTTATTTAACTAGGATTAGTCGCTATACTCGTCCTGAATACATTATATAAGGTATAGATACAGGGTGTTTCAAAAATGACCGGTATATTTGAAACGGCAATAAAAACTAAACGAGCAACGATAGAAATACACCGTTTGTTGCAATATGCTTGGGACAACAGTACATTTTCAGGCAGACAAACTTTCGAAATTACAGTAGTTACAATTTTCAACAACAGATGGTGCTGCGGTCTGGGAAACTCTATAGTACGATATTTTCCACATATCCACCATGCGTAGCAATAATATGGCGTAGTCTCTGAATGAAATTACCCGAAACCTTTGACAACGTGTCTGGTGGAATGGCTTCACATGCAGATGAGATGTACTACTTCAGCTGTTCAATTGTTTCTCGATTCTGGCGGTACACCTGGTCTTTCAAGTGTCCCCACAGAAAGAAGTCACAGGGGTTCATGTCTGGCGAATAGGGAGGCCAATCCACGCCGCCTCCTGTATGTTTCGGATAGCCCAAAGCAATCACAAGAACATCGAAATATTCATTCAGGAAATTAAAGACGTCGGCCGTGCGATGTGGCCGGGCACCATCTTGCATAAACCACGAGGTGTTCGCAGTGTCGTCTAAGGCAGTTTGTACCGCCACAAATTCACGAAGAATGTCCAGATAGCGTGATGCAGTAATCGTTTCGGATCTGAAAAATGGGCTAATGATTCCTTTGGAAGAAATGGCGGCCCAGACCAGTACTTTTTGAGGATGCAGGGACGATGGGACTGCAACATGTGGCTTTTCGGTTCCCCATATGCGCCAGTTCTGTTTATTGACGAAGCTGTCCAGGTAAAAATAAGCTTCGTCAGTAAACCAAATGCTGCCCACATGCATATCGCCGTCATCAATCCTGTGCACTATATCGTTAGCGAATGTCTCTCGTGCAGCAATGGTAGCAGTGCTGAGGGGTTGCCGCGTTTCAATTTTGTATGGATAGAGGTGTAAACTCTGGCGCATGAGACGATACGTGGACGTTGGCGTCATTTGGACCGCAGCTGCAACACGGCGAACGGAAACCCGAGGCCGCTGTTGGATCACCTGCTGCACTAGCTGCACGTTGCCCTCTGTGGTTGCCGTACGCGGTCGCCCTACCTTTCCAGCACGTTCATCCGTCACGTTCCCAGTCCGTTGAAATTTTTCAAACAGATACTTTATTGTATCGCTTTTCGGTCCTTTGGTTACATTAAACCTCCGTTGAAAACTTCGTCTTGTTGCAACAACACTGTGTTCTAGGCGGCGGAATTCCAACACCAGAAAAATCCTCTGTTCTAAGGAATAAACCATGTTGTCTACAGCACACTTGCACGTTGTGAACAACACACGCTTACAGCAGAAAGGCGACTTACAGAATGGCGCACCCACAGACTGCGTTGTCTTCTATATCTTTCACATCACTTGCAGCACCATCTATTGTTGAAAATTGTAACTACTGTAAATTCGAAAGTTTGTCCGCCTGAAAATGTACTGTTGTCCCAAGCATATTGCAACAAACGGTGTAATTCTATCGCTGCTCGTTTAGTTTTTATTGCCGTTTCAAATATACCGGTCATTTTTGAAACACCCTGTACATAGGGAAGGATAACTTAAATTGGTTTTTTATGCCAAGAATACCTCAGTGTTGCTGTGAAAAACAGAGCCAGATTCAGATAGCGATAAATCCACTACTGATACCACTAATGTCATCATAACCGTTTTTTGACTGATGAAAGCTGCGGTTTGTGGGACAGCAAGTCGCGAGTTCTACAATTAAGGTGAATACTAATGATAAAATGTGATACGTGCGTCAATTTGATAGTGTAAACTATGAGCAAATATGTGTTTTTGCTGTCAATAACTGTGTCTTAGGACGGGCATGAGAGCAGCATGTGTAATGTTAAAATGGGACTATAAGGGGAAAAAAAGACCAGGAATCCCAAGATTTTCAAGAATGTTTCAATTTTCACTTCAAAATCGGATAACTAATTACAAAACCTTGACCATGGTTTCTGTTATAATAATATAGCCTTCTTCAGAAATCCTAAAAACGATCAAAATGACATCTAGAACAGTGATACAATTTACATATAAACTTCAAAATTGCGTAAGTGATAACATATTACTTATATATACTCTGGTAAATGAAAAATATCTTAGCCCAGTGGCTGCGTCAAGACCAATCAAATAACTTCAACAGACATAAGCCTGTTTCGAACATAAGTAAAATTGTACATGGCACCGTATGTCCCCCGCCACTGCCTCTGTTATACTGGTCGCCCGCTAGTCAAGTGTGCTGCACCAGGCACACCATAGATGGCGCTTACCACAGTGAGCTACGACGTACCGTTTATCAGGCAACTAGTCAATATGTACGACAATAAATTAATAACAAACCTACATGTGAAAATGAAGGAAGGACCATATACTATTAATAAGAATGTCCAACAGATGAAATACTGTTGCATACGATCATTAGAGTGGTAGAACATTAACAATTTCATATAACAAAGTTTGTCGTATCACTATTTGATGCATGATTCAGAAACGAGGCTATCATATGCAAATATAACTTCAGCTTACACTATACGCTCTAATAGCTTGTAGGGCTAATTCTACCAGCCGACCGTCGTCCTTCTACTTAGCCACACTACCAATGATTGACATTATTTCTACGACTAGCACCCTAGTGCATTAGTGCGGTAACATGGTACAAGGAGACAAAGGGCACATTAACATATCTGTCTCAACATAAACCACTGTTAACATATAAACAGCTCATGACTCTTTATGACAAATTCCTACTGGAGCGGAGTGGCCGAGCGGTTCTAGGCGCTACAGTCTGGAACCGCGTGACCGCTACGGTCGCAGGTTCGTATCCTGCCTGGGGTATGGATGTGTGTGATGTCCTTAGGTTAGTTAGGTTTAAGTAGTTCTAAGTTCTAGGAGACTGATGACCTCAGAAGTTAAGTCCCGTAGTGCTCAGAGTCATTTGAACCGACTGAAGCATTGTCCTAAGACATTAGTTTATCTCAAAACATAATCATACAATCATATGGCACAATCGAGTAACTACTAGTGCCTTTATGCTGCGCCCAATACAGGTTGAAAACCTTCAAGGAAGCTGGAACTTTTCAAATAACACTAATCATTCAGTAAATTCCTACTGTCAAACTTTTTGTGCTTGTATATTTGCACCTCCTCCAACAAATGTAATGTCATACCCTTTGCTTCTTTACACAATAGTTCGGTGTCGTTAAAAGGTAGGGAAGTATGTCCTTCCTCGATGACGTGTTCAGCAAACGTTGACCCATTCTTATTCATACCCATCCTCGAGGGCATACGTTCTTTATATCTTATGGCTATAGACCTACCTGTTTGCCCTATGTAGTACGCCGGGCAATCATAACATTTCAATTTATAAACTGCTGACTGCAATACCTTATTATAACTCTTATTGCTGAAACATACAAAATTCCGTTATAAGCTATTGTTGGTGGAAAATGCTACATTACAATCGTGATCATGCAGTACACGTTGCATTTTATATGTTTCCAAGAAACGGAATAGCTATAAATCTCTTACATTCATTCCAGTTGTCTTTTTTTTTTTTTTTTTTTTTTTTTTTTGGTCATCAGTCTACCGACTGGTTTGATGCCGCCCGCCACGAATTCCTTTCCTGTGCTAACCTCTTCATCTCAGAGTAGCACTTGCAACCTACGTCCTCAATTATTTGCTTGACGTATTCCAATCACTGTCTTCCTTACAGTTTTTGCCCTCTACAGCTCCCTCTAGTACCATGGAAGTCATTCCCTCATGTCTTAGCAGATGTCCTATCATCCTGTCCCTTCTCCTTATCAGTGTTTTCCACATATTCCTTTCCTCTCCGATTCTGCGTAGAACCTCCTCATTCCTTACCTTATCAGTCCACCTAATTTTCAACATTCGTCTATAGCATCACATCTCAAATGCTTCGATTCTCTTCTGTTCCGGATTTCCCACAGTCCATGTTTCACTACCATACAATGCTGTACTCCAGACGTACATCCTCAGAAATTTCTTCCTCAAATTAAGGCCGGTATTTGATATTAGTAGGCTTCTCTTGGCCAGAAATGCCTTTTTGCCATAGCGAGTCTGCTTTTGATGTTCTCCTTGCTCCGTCCGTCATTGGTTATTTTACTGCCGAGGTAGCAGGATTCCTTAACTTCGTTGACTTCGTGGTCATCAATCCTGATGTTAAGTTTCTCGCTGTTCTCATTTCTACTACTTCTCATTACCTTCCTCTTTCTCCGATTTACTCTCAAACCATACTGTGTACTCATTAGACTGTTCATTCCGTTCAGCAGATCATTTAATTCTTCTTCACTTTCACTCAGGATAGCAATGTCATCAGCGAATCGTATCAATGATATCCTTTCA
This sequence comes from Schistocerca americana, assembly GCF_021461395.2. NCBI lineage: Eukaryota > Metazoa > Arthropoda > Insecta > Orthoptera > Acrididae > Schistocerca > Schistocerca americana. The sequence goes on from NC_060121.1 coordinate 142,867,405, forward strand.
CCTTGTATTTTAATTCCACTCCTGAACCTTTCTTTTATTTCCATCATTGCTCCCTCGATGTACAGATTGAAGAGTAGGGGCGAAAGGCTACAGCCTTGTCTTACACCCTTCTTAATACGAGCACTTCGTTCTTGATCGTCCACTCTTATTATTCTCTCTTGGTTGTTGTACATATTGTATATGACCCGTCTCTCCCTATAGCTTACCCCTACTTTTTTAAGAATCTCGAACAGCTTGCACCATTTTATATTGTCGAACGCTTTTTCCAGGTCGACAAATCCTATGAAAGTGTCTTGATTTTTCTTTAGCCTTGCTTTCATTATTAGCCGTAACGTCAGAATTGCCTCTCTCGTCCCTTTACTTTTCCTAAAGCCAAACTGATCGTCACCTAGCGCATTCTCAATTTTCTTTTCCATTCTTCTGTATATTATTCTTGTAAGCAGCTTCGATGCATGAGATGTTAAGCTGATTGTGCGATAATTCTCGCACTTGTCAGCTCTTGCCGTCTTCGGAATTGTGTGGATGATGCTTTTCCGAAAGTCGGATGGTATATCGCCAGACTCATATATTCTACGCACCAACGTGAATAGTCTTTTTGTTGCCACTTCCCCCAATGATTTTAGAAATTCTGATGGAATGTTATCTATCCCTTCTGCTTTATTTGACCGTAAGTCCTCCAAAGCTCTTTTAAATTCCGATTCTAATACTGGATCCCCTATCTCTTCTAAATCGACTCCTGTTTCTTCTTCTATCACATCAGACAAATCTTCACCCTCATAGAGGCTTTCAATGTATTCTTTCCACCTGTCTGCTCTCTCTTCTGCATTTAACAGTCGAATTCCCGTTGCACTCTTAATGTTACCACCATTGCTTTTAATGTCACTAAATTTTGTTTTGACTTTCCTGTATGCTGAGTCTGTCCTTCCGGCAATCATATCTTTTTCGATGTCTTCACATTTTTCCTGCAGCCATTTCGTCTTAGCTTCCCTGCACTTCCTATTTATTTCATTCCTCAGCGATTTGTATTTCTGTATTCCTGATTTTCCCGGAACATGTTTGTACTTCCTCCTTTCATCAATCAACTGAAGTATTTCTTCTGTTACCCATGGCTTCTTCGCAGATACCTTCTTTGTACCTATGTTTTCCTTCCTGTTGTTTACGGACCTCATTAACGTGGAAACTTTCTTCGTTTTGCGCTCAATTGTATTATCGACTGCGTTGGAGCTATAGCCATTATTGGCGGCAATCTCTTTTAGGGTACACACTTCTTTTGAAAGTTAGCCTGGGTAAGAGGTAAATGTATTGCCCTGTGTACACTCGAATTGAAAAAAGCCATTTTCTGCTCCCACATATGCGAGGACCTGTTGGGAATGACGCAATCTGTAAACATGGGCTTTCGATAAATATTTAATTCTACCCCATCGTTAAGTACCGATAAAGTTAAATCCAAGTAATTAATCTCTCTAGTATTATTCCCTAGTCCCTTAGTCAACTTCATTTTTTCATGGTTCGAACTGAAATGAGTATATAACTGCTCCAGCTCCTTACGGGACCCATCTACACAAACAACAAATCATCAACACATCGTGCATAGAATCTAAAGTGATCTTTAACGTCCATAGCGCTATTGAAAAAACTGATTTCTTTTGAATTGATAAAAATATCGGCCATAAGCCCAGCAAGCGGGCATCCCGTGGCCAGGCCATACGGTTGTTCATAAATCTTCCCATCAAATTCAAAATAATTGTACTTGAGCGTTATACGTAGGAGCGTCATCATTCAGTGGTCTAATGCGCTGTTATTTTTTTTATGATATCGTAGATTTCGTTCTATGATGTCGAGCGTGATGTCAACTGGGACATTGGAATACAATTTAACTATGTCATAGATGAGCATGAGATAGTTTTAAAGCTCTCTGCTAACGCCCAAAAATTTTGTATCGAGTAAACACGTTCGAACACATACACTACCTGTAGCTTATTTTGCAGAAAATCAGCCAATTTATGATGAGCACTATGGGAACTGTCGTCTAACGGACGGGTCGGATGGTCCTTTTTGTGAACCTTAAATTGGCTACGTAACTTAGGCGGCTTCGGATTCATGTTAATTAAGTCTTCTTTTTGTATTCTTTGTGTTACTATGAGCATCCCTGATACCATTTTGCAAACTATTGTTAGTGTCTACCTCGAGCGATACAATGTTGTTCGGATTAAAAAATGGCATAGTCTTGTCAATATACTCGTTGGCATGCGCTACAGTAGCCGAGTTTCCCTTGTCATCCTTGGTGATAATGGCCTCGTGTTGCTTCAGCTTCATGTTAATGCTCCTCATAAACCTGTATTCTTCATTATTTCTGCTAACCTTCTTAACCTCTTTTTCTATTAACTTGGAACACCCATGTGCAATACGCACCTGCTTACTTTTCTCAACTTTCGCACAATCTAGTCCGACCTTCCAATCGACCACAAAATTTTCTATCGTCCGTTCTTCATCAAGCTTAGGTGTAACATTATATTTAAGCCCATTGTTCAACAAGATGTTTTCAGTGGAAGAAAACATAATTTCCGTTTTATTAACAACCCTTTCGTAGAACTCTATCTCACTCCTCCGTACATTACATGGCTTCCTAGGTTTCTTTCTGCAAACCAACTGAGCCAGTTTTTCATTCGAGACAATTTCGTAACAGTTGCTGTTGTCGCTGCCATGATGAAAATAATCAGTACTGCATAAGTTTCGACGAGTGAGTTTTCGAGTGTCATAATATTTTGTGTAAAGCGTTCCATTGTTACCGACTGAGTCACAGGACGCTAGGAAGGTAACCTTCTGTGATCTGGTCCTGGGGGGGGGCTAATCAGGGCCGACCAACCACCATGTCATCCTTCAGCCAGAGGCGTAGTTGGGTGAGGTACGGAGCTTCAAAAATGGCTCTGAGCACTATGGGACTTAACATCTATGGTCATTAGTCCCCTAGAACTTAGAACTACTTAAACCTAACTAACCTAAGGACATCACACAACACCCAGTCATCACGAGGCAGAGAAAATCCCTAATCCCGCCGGGAATCGAACCCGGGCGCGGGAAGCGAGAACGCTACCGCACGATCACGAGCTGTGGGCAGGTACGGAGGAGCATACAGTCAGGACACCGATCGTTGTCCGATTGTTGACATTGGAACAGCTACTTCTCAGTCAAGTAGATGTCCATTCGACCCTACGAGGCTTAGTTCATCCCTTTCCAGTCCTCCCACCAAGGAATAATTCTTGGCAGTACGGGGAATCGAACCCGAGACCTCCATCCACCACACATTCCCGCTCCTCCCACATGGCAGTCAGCAGCGTTAACCACTCATCTGTGGAGGCGAACCAAATGGGATATAGCAGAGATAGTAGAAAGAATTCGTTTTATTCTGTATCTTTAATTGGATCCGTTATATGGTACGCTTCTTGATTGACACGTACAGTGCAGCCTGTCTTTCAAACTTATTTTCCAGATTGTAACGCATTATATGTCGCTTCAGGATCAGCTGTGGTTGTGAGTAATTCAGTAAGGTAAATACGTGAATTCCAATAGACAGTATGATCCCAAACCGCCGCATAGCCTGCGTTGTACGTCATCAAACTACCTTGACGTTGCAGTTTCCACAAAAGCTTCATGTGTCCGTTGTTCTTATATCCAACCACCCGTGTTGTGCTACTGTGATACAGGCTGCCTTATTCAGGACTGAGGTTCCTACGGGCTAGGGGATCTTGTTCTACTTGCAGGAGGCTGCGTCCCGGCCGCAACGCACACGCGGTACGTAATTACCTCTTAGCGGCTGAGTTATTATCCGTCAGCCGCAGACACGGCGCTGGTAATCGCCTTCCCCCTCCCAACCCCCACAGCAACCCCTCCCTGGCACACTAAAACCTCCCTCTCTCATCCTCCCGCCACCGTATAGCACACCCCTGCAGCATACATTCTCCAGTCCTGCTTTATCAGCGCAGACACACTTCGCGATATGTTTCGGACCTGCACGATGCCACACGAATGGCGGACCATTTATATGTGACATAGGGTTGCTATATTACTGGATATGGTGAGCCGTGCCTTCTTCAGTAGCGGGAAATAGCTTGCTCACGCGACTGTCAGATTAATCTTGCGGAAAATATCTCTCCGAATATGTTTTTGGCAGTACGAGGAAAGGGTGAAATCAACGGAAAGACTACTGGACGTGCGTGCAAAATGTTGAAGACTGAATCGATGGCGCATATACACTGAAGCGCCAAAGAAACTAGTACAAGCATGCGTATTCGAAAATTTAAAACCGGAGATATGTAAACAGACAGAACACGGTGCTGTGGTCGGCAACGCCTATATAACACAAGTATCTGGCGCAGTTGTTAGATCGGTTACTGCCGCTACAATGACGGGTTATCATGACTGAAGTGAGTTTGAACGTGGTGTTATAGTCAGCGCACGAGCAATGGGAGACCGCGAGATAGCGATGAAGTGGGAATTTTCCCGTATGACCATTTCACGAGTGTACCGTGAATATCAAGAATTCGGTAAAACATCAAATCTCTGACATCACTGGGCCGGAAAAAGATCCTATAAGAACGGGATCAACGACGACTGAAGAAAGTCGTTCAGCGTGACACAAGTGCAAACCTTCCGCAAATTGCTGCAGATTTCAGGCCTGGGCAATCAAAAAGTGTCAGCGTGCGAACCATTCAACGAAATATCATCGATATGGGCTTTCCGAGGCGGAGGCTGACTCGTGTGCCCTAGATGACTGCACTACACAAAGCTTTACGGCCTCGTCTGGGCCCGTCAACATCGACATTGAACTGTTGATGACTGGAAACATGTTGACTGGTCGGACGAGTCTCGTTTCAAATAGTATCGAGTGGATGGACGTGTACGGGTAGGGAGACAACCTCATGAATCCATGGACCCTGCATGTCACCTTGGGACTGTTCAGGCTGGTGGAGGCTCTGTAATGGGGTGGAGTGATACAGGACTCCTGATACATCTACATACAACTCCCACAGGTGACACGTACGTAATCATCCTGTCTGTTCACCTGCATCCTGTCATGTCCATTGCACATTCCGACGGACTTGGGCAATTCCAGCAGGACCCCACACGCCCAGAATCCAAGAACACTCTTCTGAGTCAAAAACACATCCACTGTCCACCAAACTCCTCAGACATGAACATTATTGAGCATACCTCGGATGCCTTGCAACGAGTTGTTCAGGAGACATCTGCACCCCGTCGTACTCTTACGGATTTATGGACAGCCCTGCAAGGTTCATACTGTCTTTGCCTCCAATACTCAGAAATTAGTCGATACCATGCCACATAGTGTCACGGCATTTCTGCTGCTCACGAGGGCCCTGCACGATATTAGGAAGCCGGCCGGTGTGATCGAGCGGTTGTAGGAGCTACAGTCTGGAACCATGCGACCGCTACGGACGGTTTGAATTCTGCCTCGGGCATGGATGTGTGTGATGTCCTTAGGTTAGTTAGGTTTAAGTAGTTTTAAGTTCTAGGGGACTGATGAACTCAGATGTTAAGTCTCATAATGCTCAGAGCCATTTTGATATTAGGCAGGTACCAGTTTGTTTGGCTCTTCAGTGTGTGTAGGAGCCAAAACATGGTGACCAATCTGATTAATATCGTGTTACTCCATCCCAGAACTCAATACCGTAGTGATACTGAATGGCTTGTATTCGTCGAGTGCTCAGAAAGATCCGGAGAAACATGGCGAAACTGCTACGCACACGTCACGCAATACCTAAAAATTACGGACCGGTTGTTCGTGGGCTCGGAGCTGTTGTCCAATAGCGTCCTAGATGTCTTCCATCACGGTCAGAGCACGCAAAACGTCAACTTGAGTTAATTATTGCCCCTCAAGCCACTGTAGCATGAATCTGACAGTGTGACACGAACAGTTTTCCTGTTGTAAAACGCCGTTGCCGTCTAGGAAGACATTAACAATGACGGAATGCGACAGATCTGAAATTAGGTTCACGTAGAGCAAACGTAAGAACCGATAAGTGTGAAACTATAGCAGTGTCAGTTGAAAAATTCATGTATCCAAGCTGCTGACAACAATTACACAGGGAATAATGGAAAATAAAACTGAGTTTTTGTTAGATGACGACCAGTTTGGCCTTAGGCAAGGTAAAGGCTCCAGTACGAACGATGCGTTTGGTAGCAGGACAACAGAAGATCTAGATACGGTCTTCGGATTTATGACCTATAAAAAGCGTTCGATAGTGTGAGCTGGTGCGAGATGTTTGAAATACTGAGAAAAGTATGTTAAAGCTGAACTGTAAGATGGGTGATCCATGATACGTACAAGAACCGAGATGGACCAATAAGACTGGAAGATCAAGAACGAAGTGATCGGATGAAAAAGGGTGTAAGACAGGGCTTCTGTCTATCGCCCCTACTGTTCAATCAATACCTTGAAAAAGTAATGACGGAATTAAAAGAAAGGTTCAAGAGAGGGATCAAAATTCAGGATGAAAGGATATCAATGACGAGATTCGCTGATGACTGTTACACTCAGCGAAAATGAAGAAGAATTACAGGATCCGTCGAATGGAATGAACAGTCTGATGAATACAGAATGTGGGCAGAGACTAAACTGGATATATAGGGTGGTCCATTGATAGCGACCGGGCCAAATATCTCACGAAAAAAGCATCAAACGAAAAAACTACAAAGACGAAACTTGTCTAGCTTGAAGGGGAAACCAGATAGCGCTATTGTTGGCCCTCTAGATGCCGCTGCCATATGCCAAACGGATATCAACTGCGTTTTATAAAATAGGAACCCCAATTTTTAGTACATATTCGTGTAGTACGTAAAGATATATGAATGTTTTAGTTGGACCAGTTTTTTCGATTTGTGATAGATGGCGCTGTAATAGTCACAAACGTATAAGTAAGTAGTATCAAGTAACATTCCGCCAGTGCGGACGGTATTTGCTTCGTAATACATTGCACTTGTTAAAATGGACCGTTTACCAATTGCTGAAAAGGTCGATATCGCGTTGATGTATGGCTATTGTGGTCAAAATGTCCAACGGGCGTGTGCTATGTTTGCTGCTCGGTATCCTGGACTACATCATCCAAGTGTCCAGACCATTCGCCGGATAGTTACGTTATTTAAGGAAACAGAAAGTGTTCAGCCACATGTGAAACGGCAACCACGACCTGCAACAAATGATGACGCCCAAGTAGATGTTTTAGCTGCTGTCGCGGCTAATCCCCACATCAGTAGCAGACAAATCGCGAGAATCGGGAATCTCAAAAACGTCGGTGTTGAGAATGCTACATCAACATCGATTGCACCCGTACCATATTTCTATGCACCAGTAACTGCATGGGGACGACTTTGAACGTCGTGTACAGTTCTGCCACTACACGCAAGAGAAATTATGGGACGATGACAGATTTTTTGCACGCGTTCTATTTAGCGACGAAGCGTCATTCACCAACCGGCATAATATGCACTATTGGGCAACGGAAAATCCACGATGGCTGCGACAAGTGGAACATCAGCGACGTTGGCGGGTTAATGTATGGTGCGACGTTATGGGAGAAAGGATAATTGGCCCCCATTTTGTCGATGGCAATCTAAATGGTGCAATGTATGCTGATTTCCTACGTAATGTTGTACCGATGTTACTACAAGATGCTTCACTGCATGACAGAATGGCGATATACTTCCAACATAATGGATGTCCGGCACATAGCTTCCGTGCGGTTGAAGCGGTATTGAATAGCATATTTCATGACATGTGGATTGGTCGTCGAAGCACCATACCATGGCCCGCACGTTCACCGGATCTGACGTCCCGGGATTTCTTTCTGTGGGGAAAGTTGAAGGATATTTGCTATCGTGATCCACCGAAAACGCCTGACAACATGCGTCAGCGCATTGTCAATGCATGTGTTAACGCTACGGAAGGTGAACTACACGCTGTTGAGAGGAATGTCGTTACACGTATTGCCAAATGCATTGAGGTTGACGGACATCATTTTGAGCATTTACTGCGTTAATGTGGTATTTACAGGTAATCACGGTGTAACAGCATGCGTTCTCAGAAATGATAAGTTCACAAAGGTACATGTATCACATTGTAACAAACGAAATAAAATGTTCAAACGTACCTACGTTCTGTATTTTAATTTTAAAAAAACCTACATGTTACCAACTGTTCGTCTAAAATTGTGAGCCATATGCTTGTGATTATTACAGCTCCATCTATCACAAAGCGAACAAAGCGGTCCAACTAAAGCATTCATATTTCTTTATGTACTACACGAATAAGTAATAAAAAATGGGGGTTCCTATTTTTTAAAAAAACGCATTTGATACCCGTTTGATCTATGGCAGCGCCATCTAGCGGACCAACCACAGCGCCATCTGGTTTCCCGCTTCAGGCTAGACAAGTTCCGCTCTTTGTAGTTTTTTCGTTTGACGCTTATTTCGTGAGATATTTGGCCCGGTCACGATCTATGGACCACCCTGTAGCCAAAGGTATGAGAAGTAGGAGAAACGAGAAACTTAACATCAAAACTAATGATTACGAAGTAGACGAATTGTGCTGAATTGGAAGCAAAATAACCCGTGACAGACGAAGCATGGACATAAAAAGGCAAGGGAGGCATTACTCACCAGAAAATGTGTGAGTGTCAAACATCGGACTTAATTTGATGAAGGAAATACTGGGAATGTCAAGGGCAACAGACAGGATGATAGGACGTGGGTTATTCAACGAATAGCTTCCATAGTACTAGAGGAACTGTAGTGGGAAAAACTGAAGACAGAGATTGAAATACGTCCAACATATAATTGAAGTCAACTGCAACGATCTGCGTCCTTGATACGGAAAATGTTTCGAGCAGCAGTTTGCCTGAATGACGGCATATCCGACACGAGTTGGTGCAGCAAAAACGTGATTTACGCTGTCAGGCTACACACTTCATTCATCAATGGTTCAGTTCAGATAATACAGTGTCTACTGCAATCGTAATACACAATGTCGCTGGGGTGAAATTCGAAAATATAGGCTTCAGCTGCTGCGGAGCCCCATTACAATAACGCGCGTTGAACGGTATGCTTCGAAACGTGCCTGCACCGGCATTTTTAGACTCCAGAATGAGATTTTCACTCTTCAGCGGAGTGTGCGCTGATATGAAACTTCCTGGCAGATTAAAACTGTGCGCCCGACCGAGACTCGAGGTACTGGCAGAAGTAAAGCTGTCAGTACCGGCCGTGAGTCGTGCTTCGGTAGCTCAGTTGGTAGAGCACTTGCCCGCGAAAGGCAAAGGTCACGAGTTCGAGTCTCGGTCGGGCACACAGTTTTAATCTGCCAGGAAGTTTCATATCAGCGCACACTCCGCTGCAGAGTGAAAATCTCATTCTGGAAACATCCCCCAGGCTACGGCTAAGCCATGTCTCCGCAATATCCTCTCTTTCAGGAGTGCTAGTTCTGCAAGGTTCGCAGGAGAGCTTCTGTAAAGTTTGGAAGGCAGGAGACGAGGTACTGGCAGAAGTAAAGCTGTGAGTAGTGGGCGTGAGTCTTGCTTCGGTAGCTCAGTTGGTAGAGCACTTGCCCGCGAAAGGCAAAGGTCCCGATTTCGAGTCTCGGCCGGGCACACAGTTTTAATCTGCCAGGAAGTTTCATTTTTAGACTGTTGGTATTTCGATTTTGCAAAGTTCTTGAAGATTTGGTATAATAAGAGCCGTATTTACGCATTGCATAACACATGGAGTACGCACATATTACGCACTGGCGGAGTATTCAGAGAGCTTTATCAGTAATCGGTAACGCCTGCGACTGGAATGAAATATCAATATTTGCTCTCGCCGACGCCAAAGCGTCGCGGTGGTAATACATAGCTTCACAAGTGGTTTTCCGGGTAAACATACAAACAGAATTGCCCGATTTTTAAATGCTGCAGAAAACGTCAAAGTGCACCGACAAAAATATTTTACGTAAATATTTTTCATGATAAAATACCATTCGCAATCGCTTAATGGAGGAATCCACTGGAATTGAATAAAAATATGCGGGGCGATATTCCAGAATACCGTGGCAAAAATAGTCTGCCGGAACGCCGAGTTACTAGAATTAGGCCAACGTACTAAGTGGACTATGGAAGGTGAGAGGATGCACCTTGCACATACTTCCATGCAAGAAACCCCAGTGCATACCTGCATATATTTATGGCGGCTTTCGAAATAAAAATGGCCAAAACTGTGTGCTAGCTTGAGATCCCATGAAAATGTCAGCTATGAACACGTCCAACAGAAAATTTTACGTAAACACACTGCGAGAATACGAAAAAGCAGTCAGGAAGCGGTAACAAAAGAAGATTAGCATTATGGCAACAGGTTCTCTTATTAGTAAAACTATCGAGCAAAGGAATACATGGAAACATTAACTAGAAGAAGGGAGTGAATGATAGGATATATGATGAGGTATCAGGGAATGCCGTCCATGATCATGCAGGCAGCCTCAGAGTGAAAAAAGTGCAGCGTAAGACACTGGACAAAGAAAATAATTCAGGATATACTTCAGCTTTCAGATGTAAATTGAAACCTCATATATTCTTCGTAACAAGAAGAACACAGGATGAATCGTTTCAGAATGCGTCAACATGGGTGTTAATTTATAACTTTTTTTTATCTACAAATACATACACAAAATATTTGTGTGTTATTTAACGAGAATAAAGATAATTTCGTACTGACACACTTGATTGCACGTGATGAAATACATACCTTACAAAAATCTAAAAGAGACACTTTATAAGAGACTCCTATTTTGTTGTACGCAAGTGATTTGTGTGTCACATATACAGTACGTACTTCAACTGATTGACGAAAGAAGAAAGTACAAAATTGGCAAGGAGGAGGCAAGAATAGAGCCATATAAGTCACTTACAAATAAGATAAATGAAAAGTGCAGGGAAGCTAAGATGAAATGGCTGCAGGAAAAATTGAAAAAGAAATGGTTGTCGGAACAAATGATTCAACAAAAACAGAAAAATCAAAATTGCCTTCGGTTAAATCAAATGCAAAGTTATCAGCGTTAAGAGTTCCGGATGATATGGGTCTTAGTTTAGAAAAGAGAGCGGGTAGGTAGATACTGTATATCGAAGGCCTCTTCAATGGACAAGAACACTGCCGACGTAATAGACGAAGTGGGACATACTGAAGACATAGGGAAACCAGTACTACAGTCATAGTTTGACGGAACTTCGTAATACTTGAAATCGAAAAATTCAGAAGGCATAGATAACTTTTCTTCGGATTTTGTAAAATCGCTGGGGGAAGTGGCAACCAAGGGAAATCCTCTACACTGAAGCGCCAAAGAAACTTGCATGGGCATGTGCATTCAAATACCGATATATCTAAACAGGCAGAATGCGGCGTTGAGCTCTGCAACGCCCATTTAAGTCAACAAGTGTCTGGCGCGATTGTTAGATCGGTTACTGCTGTTACACTGGCAGGTTATCAAGATTTGAGTGAGTTTGAACGTGGTGTTAAAGTCGGCGAACGAGTGATGGGACACACCATCTCCGAGGTAGTGATGAAGTGGGGATTTTCCAGTACAACCATTTCACGAATGTACAGTAAATATCACGAATCCGGTAAAACATCAAATCTCAGACATCACTGCGGCCGCAAAAAGATCCTGCAAGAACGGGACCAACGACAACAGAACAGAATCGTTCAAGATGACAGAAGTGCAACCCTTCCGCAAATTCCTGCTGATTTCAGTGCTGGACCATTCAACGAAACATTATCGATACGGGCTTTCGCGGCCGAAGGCCTGTCAACACCGACATTGGACTCTTGATGACCGGAAACATGTTGCGTGGTCGGAAGAGTCTCGTTTCAAATTGTATCGAGCGGATGGAATGGAGCCACCGCATGAATCCATGGACCCTGCATGCCAGCAGGGAACTGTTGAAGCTGGTGGAGACTGTGCAATTGTGTGGGGCGTTTGCAGTTGGAGTGATAAGGGACTCCTGACAGGTCTAGATACGACTCTGATAGGTGACGCGTACGCAAGAATCCTGTCTGATCAAATGCATCCACTCATGTACACTGTGCAGTCCGACGGACTTGGGCAAATCCAGCAGGACAATGCGACACCCCACACTTCCTGAATTGCTAAAGGCTGTCTCCAGGAACACTCTTCCGAGTTTAAACACATCCGCTGGCCACCAAACACCCCAGACATGAACATTATTGAACATGTCTGGGATGTCTTGCAACGTGCTGTGCAGAAGAGATCGCCACGGATTTATGGACAGCCCTGTAGGATTGATTGTGTTAATTCCCTCCAGCACTACTTCAGACACTACTCGAGTCCCTACCACCTCGTACTGTGGCATTTCTGCGTGCTTGCAGGGGCCGTACGCGATATTAGGCACGTATACCAGTTTCTTTGGCTGTTCAGTGTACCTGTTGTGTAGACTGTATCAGACCATAGACATACCATAAACTTTCGGAAGAATGTTATCCACATAATTCCGAACTAACAAGGGCAGATAAATGCTAGAATTATCGCAGAATCAGGTTAAGGCTTCATGCATCCAATTTTCTGAAAAGAATAATATACAGCAGAATGTAAAATAAAATTTAGCCTTCTTAGCTGACGATGAAACTGTATTATATTTGTGAAAACGTTTTTAATGTTTAATATGTCCTACTTAATACGATTCAGCGTAACACACCGTTAAAGAGTTCAATCCGTACTTCCGTACAAGCATTTTAGCCACTGAGCGTCAGGCGTATCTTACAGCTTCTGAGGCGATTGAAGACGCACAATGATGTCGTCATTTAAACGTTGTCCGACAGGGAGACGTCGTGTCTTTGCATGTAGGACATGCCAGGCGTTTAGTGAGACTGGATTTGACAATGATACGCGAGTGTGCCCGCCAGTCAGGTACATACGCGATGCAGACGACGATGTTGCACGCACAAATATTGTAAGAATTATTTATCTTCTTTCTCCGTCGAGTTAGTATGTTTGCCACTTCTTTAAACTGAAAAGCATTTGGATGTACCTTGGACTGGCGATAGCCTACACCGTGAATTAACACACAGATTAACCATTAACCATTTATTACCTCCTCCTCTCCCCCCCCCCCCCGCCCCCCCCCCCCCCCTCCAAAAAAACCTTATTCTCGTGGGAGTGTCAACGCGACTACTGTTACTGTAGGATGGATAAAGTGACTAATAAATCATCCATGACACCTAACTATCAGATGTATGTTTTAAGCATACGGGTGTTTTTTCTTAAATAAACGAGTGACTTGTGAGCGACATGCACTGAAGAGCCAAAGAAACTGGTATATCTGCCTAATATTGTGTAAGCTCCCGCAAGCACGCAAAAGTGTCACAACACCACGTGGCATCGACTCGACTAATGTCTGAAAGTGCTGAAGGGTACTGACACCATGAATCCTGCAGGGCTGTCCATAAATCCGTAAGAGTACGAAGGGGTGCAGATCTATTCTGAAGAACACGTTGTAAGACATCCCAGATATGCTCAATAATATTCAAGCCTGGGGTGTTTGGTGGCCAGAGGAAGTATTTAAATTCAGGAGAGTTTTCCTGAAGCCACCCTGTAACAATTGTGGACTTGTTAGGAGTCGCATTGTCCAGCTGGAATTGAGAAAGTCCGTCGGAATGCACAGTGGACATGAATGGATGAAGGTGAGGGGACAGGATGCTTACGTACGTGTCATCTGTCAGGGCAGTATCTAGACGTATCAGGAGTTCCATATCACAGTCCCTGGCGACTTCCAGAACCCATGGATTCATCACGAGGTTGCCTCCATACTTGTACGCGTCCATCCGCTCGATACAATCTGAAACGAGACTCGTCCGACGAGGCAACATGTTCCCCGTCATCAACAGATCAATGTCGGTGCTGTCGGGCCCACACGAGGCGTAAAGTTTTGTGTTGTGCAGTCATCAAGGGTACACGAATGGGCCTTCGGTTCCGAAAGCCCATATCGATGTTGTTTCGTTGAATGATTCGCACGCTGACACTTGCTGATGGCCAAAAATTGCGGAAGGATTGCACTTCTGTTACGTTGAAAGATTCTCTTCAGTCTGTGTTGGTCCCGTTCTTGCAGGATCATTTTCCGGCCGTTGCCATGTCGGATATTTGATGTTTTGCGTGATTCAAAATGGTTCAAATGGCTCTGAGCACTATGGGACTCAACTGCTGTGGTCATAAGTCCCCTAGAACTTAGAACTACTTAAACCCAACTAACCTAAGGACGGCACACAACACCCAGCCATCACGAGGCAGAGAAAATCCCTGACCCCGCCGGGAATCGAACCCGGGAACCCGGGCGTGGGAAGCGAGAACGCTACCGCACGACCACGAGATTTTGCGTGATTCCTCATATTCACGGTACACTCGTGAAATGGTCGTGCTAGAAAATCCCCACTTTTATCACTACATAGGAGATACTGTATCGCTCGTGCGCCGACTACAACACCACGTTAAAACTCAGTTACATCTCGAAAACCTGTAGCAGTAGTAACAGATCTAACAACTGCGCCAGACATTTGTCTTATATAGGCGTACCTCTGTATTTGAATACGCATGGCTATACCAGTTTCTTGGGTGCTTCAGTGTATATTGTGTCAGCTTCTCCCATCGTCTCAAATTTTTTTTATTTATTTTTTATTTTTTATTTTTACGACGTCGCGCAGTCTGCTGGACCGCAAGTGGTTCGCGCCTCTGAACCTCCAAGTGGTATCTTTTGTGATGGCGCATACGCGTGGATAGTGAGTTTCGGCATTGACATTTCTTTATAAATAACTGTTTATCCGCAGATAAAACCACGGAACTCAGCTAGTAATAGATAAAGCTACCAGAGAGGTAGCCTTCACGTTACAATTGATAAGCCTTTGAAAAATAAGGGTTCCTTCAACGGATTTGTCAACCGGCAAAAAGCGTTCGACTATGTAACGTAGTGCAAGATTTTTTAAATCACCAGGAGAATTGGTGTAAGCTATAAAGAAAGTGGGATAATGTACAATTTGTACAAATCCAGGAAGCAGCAAAAAGAATGAGGGACAAAGAGTGAAGCTCTTGGATTGAAACGGGTGTAAAATAGGGATTCAACGTTACTCCCCTAGTGCTCACTGTGTCCATCCACGAAACAATGACGCAATAGAAGATAGCTTCTGGAATGAGATTAAAATTTAGGGTCAAAGAATATCAGTGATCAGATTCGCTATGAACATTGCTATTTTCAGCGGAAGTGAAGAAGATCTAGAGGTAATGATGAGTGGAATGAATGGTGTAATGAGTACACTTTTTATCAGCTGAGAATAAACCGAAGTGAGTAACGTAATGAGGAGTCGAAGGAATGAGATTTGCAATAGACTTAGCATCAAAATTGGGGACCACGAAGTAGGCAAAGATGAACGATTCCGACTGTCTTGAACACGTGATAAAGTAAGGCGGGACGAAGCAAGGAGGAAACAGAAAACAAGGTAGCACAGGCGAAAGTGGGCAATCTCGCTCTAAGGAACTCCATTAGTAACAAAAACTGGTCATTGACGCATAAATCTCTGAGAATGTGCGTCCGGGGCATTACACAGGAGAGGTCGTTGATCCCCTCGAACCCAGAAGCATATTGCAGTGTTTACTACACTACTGGCCATTAAAATTGCTACACCAAGAAGAAATGCAGATGATAAACGGGTATTCATAGGACAGATATATTATACTAGAACTGACATGTGATTACATTTTCACGCAATTTGGGTGCATAGATCCTGAGAAATCAGTACCCAGAACAACCACCTCCGGCCGTAATAACGTCCTTGATACGCCTGGGCATTCAGTCAAACAGAGCTTGGATGGAGTGTACAGGCACAGCTGCCCATTCAGCTTCAACACGATACCACAGTTCAAGAGTAGTGGCTGGCGTATTTTGACGAGCCAGTTGGTCGGCCACGATTGACCAGACGTTTTCGGTTGGTGAGAGATATGGAGAATATGCTGGCCAGGGGAGCAGTCGAACATTTTCTGTATCCAGAAAGGCCTGTACAGGACCTGCAACATGCGGTCGAGCATTATCCTGCTGAAATGTGGGGTTTCGCAGGGATCGAATGAAGGATAGAAAAAAATGGCTCTGAGCACTATGGGACTTGCCTGCTGTGGTCATCAGTCCCCTAGAACTTACAACTACTTAAACTTAACTAACCTAAGGACATCGCACACATCCATGCCGGAGGCAGGATTCGAACCTGCGACTGTAGATGTCGCGCAGTTCCAGACTGTAGCGCCTAGAACATCTCGGACACTCCGGCCAGCTGAAGGGTATAGCCACGGGTCGTAACACATCTGAAATGTAACGTCCACTGTTCAAAGTGCCGTCAATGCGAACTAGAGGTGACCGAGACATGTAACCATACCATCACGCCGGGTGATACTCCAGTATGGCGATGACGAATACATGCTTCCAATGTGCGTTCACCGCGATGTCGCCAAACACGGATGCGACCATCATGATGCTGTAAACAGAACCTGGATTCATCCGAAAAAATGACGTTTTGCCGTTCGTGGACCCAGGTTCGTCGTTGAATACACCATCGCAGGCATTCCTGAAGCGACAAGGGTAACCGCAGCCGTGGTCTCCGAGCTGATAGTCCATGCTGCTGCAAACGTCGTCGAACTGTTCGTGCAGATGGTTGTTGTCTTGCAAACGTCCCCATCTGTCGACTCAGGGATCGAGACGTGGCTGCACGATCCGTTATAGCCATGCGGATAACATGCCAGTCATCTCGACTGCTAGTGATACGAGGCCGTTGGCATCCAGGACGGCGTTCCGTATTACTCTCCTGAACCCACCGATTCCATATTCTGCTAACTGTCATTGGATCTCGACCAACGCGAGCAGCAATGTCGCGATACGATAAACCGCAATCGCGGTAGGCTACAATCCGACCTTTATCAAAGTCGGAAAAGTGATGGTACGCATTTCTCCTCCTTACACGAGGCACCACAACAACATTTCACCAGGCAACGCCGATCAACTGCTGCTTGTTTATGAGAAATCGGTTGGAAACTTTCCTCATATCAGCACGCTGTAGGTGTCGCCACCGGCGCCAACCTCGTGTGAATGCTCTGAAAAGCTAATCATTTGCGTATCACAGCTCCTTCTTCCTGTCGGTTAAATTTCTCGTCTGTAGCACGTCATCTTCGTTGTGTAACAAATTTAATGGCCAGTAGTGTATCACAGCATTGGGGGAATCTTTCGACAAAGTCCACTTAAAGATACACTGACGAAAAAAACAATCCCATCTCCAAGACGACGTTGTGTGGCATAGATGAAAGTAGTTAGGCGTATTTATGCACCTGGAAGATGATGTCTACTCAATTTTTGTGCCAGTCGCATGAGAATGGCACTAGCAGCGCCACTATTGGGATTAAAATCGTATGTGATTTAAATACGCACAGTAATGCTTGTGAGCGTAAGAATTTTTAAGACTGGACGTGGTGCGCTGATGTTATTGAAGAATGCATCCAAGGCACAAAGACGCTTTTATCAACACCACACCGAATTTGAACGAGTTCTTGTAATAGCGATACAGGAAACTGGATGTTCCTTCTGCGATATTGTGTTAGTTAGGAGGCCAGTTGCGCGCTGGACACACTGGACCTATACCTGGAGTTACAGTGTGGCCTCCTAACTAACGTAATATAGCAGGAGCTCTTTCGTGATTATTCCATGTTCCCTGAATGCAAATTTATACGTGATTTTTGTGATTCCAACTGTTGTCCTGCCATTCATGAAGAGCATGCCAGAGCGTGTTTTCCAACATGATAACGGTCGCCCACATACCGCTGTTGTAACCCAACACGCTGTACAGAGTGCAAACGTGTTGGCTTAGTCTGATCGATCACCACATCTGTCTCCACATATGGGACATAATTGGGCGACAACAGTGCCATCCTCAAACAGCATTAACCGCCCCTGTATTGAACGACCAACTGCAACAGGAATCGAACTCTACTGCGCATACTGACATCTGGCACCTGGACAACACAGTGCTTGCATTCGCCATTCTGACTGTTACACTGGGTATTAATATACCACTATTTCGTATTTGCATTGGCTTACCCAGAGCTTACATTAACCTCTGGTCTTGTGATCTTCATCAGTTAAATATTTTACCGCGACAACTGTACTCCCGAAGTTTCATTACTTCACACTGGCTATTTTTTGGTGCTGCAATTTTTTTTCTTCAATTGATATGGCGCGCGCCCCTATCCTGTGATCTTGTTTAGAGCGCACGCTATAATCGATTATAGTTCGCTATTCTGGTGCGGATGGCGCTCCGGTGCTGATCTGCTATTACGTCGCTGGCGTGTGTTTGCGGTGGCCGGCGGAAAGCGAGAAGGTAGTCGGTTTCCAGGTATTGCACGGAATGTGAAGTTCACTCTGCCTGACTAGCGCTAAGGTTGTTGTGCCTCGCAATATGAGCAGAGTGGTCTGGAGCGGAGGCGACTCGCCGCTGTGCTGGCCATGCGGTGGTGATTAACTGGAGTCGGTGTACTTATTCTGATGCTTGTCTGATGTGGAGGACCGGTGGGGTCCTGTGATACTCTGGCCCGGAGACAACTAGTTGCTGAATTTTGGAGTCGTCTGCCAGGTTAGGGTGTGGGCTCGGTTGGCTCGTCAGATTTCCCGCTGGAAGCTCCAGAAGCGGTTGTAACTAACCTGTAACTACGGGTTATTACGTTATTATTGGGAATGTAAATACTTATTGCTTGTAAAGTTAACTTCAGAAGATTAAGGTCGCCACCGACTCTGATCATACAACTAATCGAAGGTTTGGTCGAGTCGGAAAATAAATTGATTTTATCACAGACCAAAAACTCACAAAAAATGTATACGTTGTGAGGTCGCTCATAGCGGATACGATGTAATTAATAGTATTGCCCGTGCACTGTTCACGACAATCAAACATTTAAAATAAAATAGAAAATGCATGAACACTGCATAAGATCAGCTCCCAGCAACACACCTGAAAATAAGACTTAATCTACAGCATTTGTTATAAAATACAAAGGGAGACTAATCACTGGACCTGTGCATAAGGAAACGCGTTGGATGTGCTAACGGGAAAGCTACGAGTTGAGGGGCTTAGGTACAAAAACGTAATCTCGGAACACAAGAGAAAATTGTAGATAAAATCATTTATTCCTAAGATAAGGATTGAGGCATGTACACGATTCCTGATAACACGTGGTTTGTGGAGACACAATTTCTAGGTATAGTGCCAAATTCCAACAATATCACATCACACAATCATGTTAACATTATCTAAAACAAACATGCGATTGGACAGTTAGTGATGCCGGTAGCCCAACAACTATAATGTTCTACCACGTGGTTGGCTCCCCACGGACGAAAGTCACATAAAGCAAGGAAAATTTACGAGAAGACAAGGCTTAAATATTTAGAAAGGTGAAAGCTTATGCAGGCTCAGCTGAAGGGAAACAGACATTCGTACAGAAGCGAGTGCTCACTTCTTATCGACACCTTTGTGTGGCGCTCTTCCGGCGGATCCAAGTCTGCTACAGAAATTTGCTAAAAGAAAAATCTGCCATAGTTTTGCATTCCTTGCTGCGACAAGGCAAAGCAATCTTCCAGATCGGAAAAGCGAGACCAAAAGCTAACAGCTCTCCCCTCGCCAAGTAACAGCGCGCCACGCGGTCAGTCTAACTCACCCTTCTTCGACTGGAGCACAGCTGTGGACGCTTCCCGTACTGGCGGCAGACTGCCTCCCTTTTTCCTCTCCAGCCTCCTCCACGCTCCGCGTGGACCGGAAAACCCAAAGATGCCATTTCCGCCACCAACCTAACGCAGGTGGATTTCTCACAAGTAGCGAAAACCTCTTTGCCGACTTGACCACTACGAGAGTTGGCTATTCTGTACCACTGCTGCTGAATCTGTACGACTATCGCAGACTTTCTGCAGCAGACTACGCCACCGTCTAGCAACGTGACACACAACCACATTCATTCAATCACACCACTATGATAATTATGGGAAAAGAGAAACAAGGAAGGAAAGAGAAATACTAGTGAAAATGGGCTACCGGACTAACGAAAGGTGGCTACAGGACCCTTTCACGGTTTCTGAACTTCATTCTAATGTGGGACGGCGTTGTTGGAAGTTTTTGCTGTGTGTGTGTGGCACGTTACGATATTTGTTGGTACTAATTTATTTGCTCAACTGGAGTTGAGTGGGTCGTTGCCCACCCGGTCTGCTCAGCGTTACCTTTGGTGGTGCCTATTTTTCCATTTTGAAAGAATTCACGTAGGTGGTTCCTGTGACCTGCTCGGAGTTGCGTTCATGTATTGTATATTTGGCATTTGATGTGTTAGGTAAAGTCTTCCTAAGGAAGGCGGTTTTGGACAGTATATGCATAGTGAATTACTGCTGCTTGGTACGTGTGGCCTTCTGGGACCTGAACAACACGATCTCGTCAATTTGGTTTATGCAACAGCATTTAGTGGTATGTTCTGTATTTTTATCTCACTGTGTTACTATTAACTTGGGGAATAGTCGCGTTTGGTGTCGTTAAGGCACTTCTAAGACTGTGGTTTGACTATTTATATGGTGCTTGACTTTCATTGTTTCGTTTTAGGAAGCGAGAATTGTTTGAGATTTGTGTGTGTTGGCTTCCGGCACTTGTTAAGAGCGCCCGAGTTAGCGACGCTGTGGTTATCACGTGCTGTCGGGATGTTATACTGTATTTTGAATTTTATCTTGTGTTGATATTATCTGTCGCGTGTTACAGAACATAACCAAGGTGCGTAAGTGATAGGCAGTTGTGGGAGGCATGTCGGGAAGCTCTCAGAGGTTTATTCCGTGGACCGTTTCTAGTGGGAAGGCTCCGAAGTGTTGTGAGATCGCTCGTCGGTGATTGCGTTGGGAGTTGCCTTTGCCCCTTGGTTGTGTCAAATTGTTGTTTTGTTATTATATTTATTGGTTGTGTGTTGCGCTTCTTTGATTTTATGGTACCAAGTGCCTTTATCTTGTAAGTAGGCTGTTTATGTTTTCTTATTGGCAACGTTACGTAGCGCTCTGTATGAAAATCACTGGCTGTGCTGTGTGCAGTCTGTGGCTAGTTTGCATTGTTGTCTGCCATTGTAGTGTTCGGCAGCGGCAGCTGGATGTGAACAGCGCGTAGCGTTGCGCAGTTGGAGGTGAGCCGCCAGCAGTGGTGGATATGGCGAGAGAAATGGCGGAAGTTTGAAATTTGTAAGACTGGATGTCATGAACTGCTATATATATTATGACTTTTGATGACTATTAAGGTAAATACATTGTTTGTTCTCTATTAAAATCTTTCATTTGCTAACTATTGCTATCAGTAGTTAGTGCCTTCCGTAGTTTGAATCTTTTATTTAGCTGGCAGTAGTGGCGCTCGCTATATTGCAGTAGTTCGAGTAACCCAGATTTTTGGTGAGGTAAGTGATTTGTGAAAGGTATAGGTTAATGTTAGTCAGGGCCATTCTTTTGTAGGGATTTTTGAAAGTCAGATTGCGTTGCGCTAAAAATATTGTGTGTCAGTTTAAGGACAGTCATATATACACTCCTGGAAATGGAAAAAAGAACACATTGACACCGGTGTGTCAGACCCAC
Organism: Schistocerca americana; assembly: GCF_021461395.2. NCBI lineage: Eukaryota > Metazoa > Arthropoda > Insecta > Orthoptera > Acrididae > Schistocerca > Schistocerca americana. The sequence continues at coordinate 142,889,118 of NC_060121.1, forward strand.
CATACTTGCTCCGGACTCTGCGAGAGGGCTGTACAAGCAATGATCACACGCACGGCACAGCGGACACACCACGAACCATGGTGTTGGCCGTCGAATGGCGCTAGCTGCGCAGCATTTGTGCACCGCCGCCGTCAGTGTCAGCCAGTTTGCCGTGGCATACGGAGCTCCATCGCAGTCTTTAACACTGGTAGCATGCCGCGACAGCGTGGACGTGAACCGTATGTGCAGTTGACGGACTTTGAGCGAGGGCGTATAGTGGGCATGCGGGAGGCCGGGTGGACGTACCGCCGAATTGCTCAACACGTGGGGCGTGAGGTCTCCACAGTACATCGATGTTGTCGCCAGTGGTCGGCGGAAGGTGCACGTGCCCGTCGACCTGGGACCGGACCGCAGCGACGCACGGATGCACGCCAAGACCGTAGGATCCTACGCAGTGCCGTAGGGGACCGCACCGCCACTTCCCAGCAAATTAGGGACACTGTTGCTCCTGGGGTATCGGCGAGGACCATTCGCAACCGTCTCCATGAAGCTGGGCTACGGTCCCGCACACCGTTAGGCCGTCTTCCGCTCACGCCCCAACATCGTGCAGCCCGCCTCCAGTGGTGTCGCGACAGGCGTGAATGGAGGGACGAATGGAGACGTGTCGTCTTCAGCGATGAGAGTTGCTTCTGCCTTGGTGCCAATGATGGTCGTATGCGTGTTTGGCGCCGTGCAGGTGAGCGCCACAATCAGGATTGCATACGACCGAGGCACACAGGGCCAACACCCGGCATCATGGTGTGGGGAGCGATCTCCTACACTGGCCGTACACCACTGGTGATCGTCGAGGGGACACTGAATAGTGCACGGTACATCCAAACCGTCATCGAACCCATCGTTCTACCATTCCTAGACCGGCAATGGAACTTGCTGTTACAACAGGACAATGCACGTCCGCATGTATCCCGTGCCACCCAACGTGCTCTAGAAGGTGTAAGTCAGCTACCCTGGCCAGCAAGATCTCCGGATCTGTCCCCCATTGAGCATGTTTGGGACTGGATGAAGCGTCGTCTCACGCGGTCTGCACGTCCAGCACGAACGCTGGTCCAACTGAGGCGCCAGGTGAAAATGGCATGGCAAGCCGTTCCACAGGACTACATCCAGCATCTCTACGATCGTCTCCATGGGAGAATAGCAGCCTGCATTGCTGCGAAAGGTGGATATACACTGTACTAGTGCCGACATTGTGCATGCTCTGTTGCCTGTGTCTATGTGCCTGTGGTTCTGTCAGTGTGATCATGTGATGCATCTGACCCCAGGAATGTGTCAATAAAGTTTCCCCTTCCTGGGACAATGAATTCACGGTGTTCTTATTTCAATTTCCAGGAGTGTAATTGTTCTAAGGGGATGTTTCATTCTTTCTAAAAGTTGTTTTATATAAATAATTTTAAATTTGTTCTTGTAGAAGAAATTTCTCTTATGTTATGGTGCCAAATTGCCATTATTATTATTTTAAGTTTATTACTGCTCTTAATGTTTTCTGATTTTATGGTGCCAAGTGTCATTATCATTCTCAAAAGATTTTGTAAATGATCTTAAGTTGTATTGCCAAGTTAACTTATTATTGGATTTTGTCTCTTGGGTAAACTCTATAAGCACTATTGTAAAAGGTTCTTTGATTTTATGGTGGCAAGCCGCCGTTATTGTTTTTAAAGCTCATTCTTTTAACCATTTGTTAAGTGCTGTAAGTTATATGAATCTGTTGTTATTTAAAAGAGATTAGTATTGGCAATTTAATAAATTGTGTACAGAGTCTGTTGTTTGGATATTATTGGGTGGAAATCCTTGGATAGTTGTGCTATATGATCACACGCTCCAAATATTTATTCGAGAACGCAGACCCAAGGAATCGAAATCTGTGTTCTTTCTTCGCAGCTTAGTTGTTGGGAGTATGTTCTCCGTAGAGATAAGTGTATGAAACGTGTCCTTCGACCTGTGATTGACGCAGTCCTGTCGTCTCTTGAGTCGCAGCGCCGCCGAAGTACCGCCGCCTGTGCACGAGAAGTTGGCGCCCGCAAGTCGCGGCCGCGCTAAGCGCCTAACGCCGGTATTAATTGTTCATATCGCGGTAGCGAGTTAATTAATATAGAACTGCGCGCAAACTAGTGCGCGGCGCCGCGGCTGTGCGGCCCACTTTGGATTAATTAAAATACAGGACGCCGCAATAATTCCGCTCTAATGCCTTAATCTTCGGAGGCCTAAAAACATGTGTTACTCCCGGAGGGATTCAAATTAAATCTTAAATATTAATATATTCCTGAGGGGATCCCATTTCCAAGCGGCGCGGGGAAGCTGCCGGCTTTATCTTGGCGCTGGAGGAAGCTGTGCTAACCTACCTACCGACTTGGAGCTACTTCGGTCCTCATGAAGAGCTACTGTATCGTTCTCCACCCGGTGTGTGGCTCGGAGGTGCCACTACAGCCTAGGTGCTCTTTTACATAATCATCTTCATCGTCATCATTTTCTTCTAACTCCCCCAGGGGGCTCACCACTCTTTGGTGAGTTCGTGCTTCGCTACCACCGGACCCCAGCTTTTGCAGCATCTCTTCCCCTTTGCCGTGCTACATGTCTATGCTTGTGCTGTGCTTTTTCCCCTCCCTTGGGGAACATGTCTCGGATATTCTGACGTTCCGGTAGCCCGGTATCAGAACAGTCCCTCATCTACTTTTCCGTTCTTTCTTCATTCTCCATCTCATATCCTTCCTCCGCTCCGGCGTTTGAGGTTCCTCTGTTTCGTCTTCCTCCCTGTGCGCTCCTGAAGGCCGGCTCACGCGTTTGACGCGTTTCACACTGGGTAACGCGTAATTCTGAAAGACTCTCCCAGTGCCGGCCGTGGTGGCCGTGCGGTTCTAGGCGCTTCAGTCTGGAACCGCGTAACCGCTACGGTCGCAGCTTCTAATCCCTTCTCGGGCATGGATGTGAGTGATGTCCTTAGGTTAATTAGGTTTAAGTAGTTCTAAGTTCTAGGCGACTGATGACCTCAGATGTTAAGTCGCATAGTGCTCAGAGCCATTTGAACCATTTGAACTCTCCCAGTCACATCTCGGTTCCTCGTGGTATCACTTACTGGCGGATAATCCTTTCATTATTCACAAAGGTGTAGATGCAATTGCTGGCGCTATGGGATCTTGTCTCGTCTATATAATGGGACTTTGCTTTTGGAAACCAATAGTGATTTTGAAGCCCAACAAGAGCTTACAGTTTCTCTTCTCCAAAGACCTGCTGTCCACGTCGAGGCCCATCGGGCACTGACTCCTTCGCGTGTTGTTACTTACATTCGTCTGCTTGCTGTTCTGACAGAGGGAGACATCCAAACTTACCTCTCTGATCAGCGCGTGACTGCAGTGCATCGTTTCATGAAAACAGTTGAAGCGACCTTAGTTCATACACGCACTGTTTTTCTCACTATTGACCTAGTAGGGATTGCATCGAATACATCACAATGCAACGTTACACTCCAAACCCGATGCGTTTGTACCAGTGCCAACGTTAGAACCACACTCGAATGTCCTGTAAAACTACGGCAAATGTGTTACTTGTGGTAGGGATGCTCACAAGGGCGATTGCATGACTCTTCTCCGCTGCATCAATTGTAATGGAGACCCGTGCTCAAACACTGTCCTTAACGCCGCTAAACGTTCCATTCCTCGCACTTCATTTTTATCGCGTCATGTCCCAGTCCCTTGGTGGACTGAGGCGTGCGGCGACGCAATTCGCGCGAGGCGTGCTCTCCCCGTTTCTAACTGTCATCCTACGATGGTGAACTGTATTGGTTATAAAGAGTTGCGTGCGTAGTGTCATCGCATTCTTCGGTATAATATAATAAAATAATGGAATAGATGATAATAAAATGTCGAAATGCATGGCTTTTTAAAATGTATTGAATTAATGAGATTAATTTTTCGGTATGAATAACAAGCACAATAAGCTGAGCTATCTATGCCTGGAAATAAGTTCGTATTAGTTCATATTATTTTGCAGGGCGAAGTAGTTTCTTTTTCCGCTGTAGATTTGTGCTTACCATTCTTTATAATGCTACGTTTGGTCGCCGTGTTCACCTTCCAAGACTTGACCGTGTTCCCATTAAGCTTATCGGATCTTCGTAATTTTCCAAAGTACACAGGTGTGCTTCAGTTCTTGTAATTATCGTACTATTTGAAATAACAACTCACACGACCTTTATGTTAATAAAACAATACTGTATTTTTCTAAACGGTGCACATAAGAAATACATACTCCTCACTTATTCATAGCGACCCCAAAATGGCGGTCTACAATTACTCGCTAAAAATAGCGTGCTTCTCACTCTTTCACTAGCTGAGCGCGAATCCTTCCTTCCTCCTACTGGCACAAGAAAATCTCCTCTGTTTTTTAACAACTGAAAATCAAAAATACCTGACGGTAGGCATAGGTTCTATGATGGGCTACCACTTCATCTTTTCTCTTTGCGTTTAAAGAAGACGAAAACATAAAAGAGATGCAAAAGGTTTATCACATCGCGGTACCAAAAAATCTAGCTGGATTTCATTTAGTAGTTCTCTACATGTACAAGGATACTCTGCAAATCACACGTAAGTGGCGTCTTGTGAGCCAACCTCTGGCGGCTCTCTTGGATCAAGGTCCATTCCCCAGTTTCTGGCCTGACGTAGCACATGATATCATTGTGGACCGCATTGATACCTCCAATATTTTAGGCCGCTATTGTGCGGGAATTTCGAGCTCTACCCACTATCACCTTGCCTTCTTCCATCGGAATCGAATGGAGGAGGCTCGGGTGATACCCTTCTCTTCTCAGAATCGTGAATGCAACAATCCCGCCTTTACTATGAGGGAGGTAGATAATGTTCTCACATGATCCCGATCTTCCACCCTAGGGTCGGACGATGTTCATATTCAGATGTTGCAGTGCCTTTCTCTCACAGGCAGTCACTTTCACCCTCATAAATACAATCGCATGTGGACAGATGGCACGTTTCCCAGACACTGGCATGAAGCCACTGTCGTACCCATACCTAAGCCCGGTAAGAAAAAACGCCATCCTTCTAGCTACGGCACAATTTTTCTCACCAGCTGCTTGTACAAGGTGACGGAATGCATGATCCGTGCCAGGCTGGGCTCGATTATGACCATTTAGTAACCACTGCACAACGTGGATTTTGCGCCGTTCTACAGTTGGCCATCTCGTCACTTTGTCAACCCATCTAATAAACGATTTTATGCGGAAATACCAGACTGTGGCAGTACTTTTGGATTTGGAGCAAGCCTACCACACCTTCTGGAGGACTGGTACCCTCTACACTCCCTACACGTTAGGCTTCTGAGGCCGCATGCCCCGTTTCCTTCAGGAATTTTTAAAAGACCGAATTTTCAAGGCACGTGTCGGTTCTTTCTTGTCGGACACATTTACCCAGGAAATCCTCTTTGCTAAAGCCATTAACCCTCCTATGGCATGTCTCCCACCGGGCATCTCCGGCTCTCTTTTTGTCGGCGATTTTTAGATCGATCGCATTTCTCCACGGACTTGCCTCCTTGACCGGCGTCTTCAGCGTGTCTCATCTTCTTTACTCGTGGAGCATCGACAATAGCTTTCGCTTTTCCACTGACAAAACCGTCTGTATGAGTATCTGACGGTGCAATGGGTTTCTTCCAACGTCCTTAAATCTTGGGTTTGTCGCTCTTACGTTAGCTGGAACTACGAAATTCCTGGGATTCAAGTTTGATAGGAAACTTCCTTGGTGCTCCCACGTATCTTATCTGGCCGCCTGCTGCGATGGCTCGCGGACTGAGTGCGGATTCGGATGTGCTTTTGTCATTGATACTGACGATTTTAGGTATCTGCTACCAGAACCTGCTCAGTATTTAAAGCAGAGCTCTTCACCCTGTGTCAGGCCACGCAGTACATCCGGTTAGACAGGCTTTTCAGTTTTCAATGTTGGGCTCCATAAGGTTCCCTTTCTGTGCAGCGACCGTGGAACATAAAATTATAAAGAATGTAGCAACCAGTCGCGGAAATATAATTTATTTATCTTGTTGCAAATCGACTTTGAATGGTATCAGTCATCGTCGGTGTTAAAACAAATACAAGAGACAAGGCATAAACAACTGCTTTAACAAACGAAAAAATTGTCAACAAAACATAGTTATATCAATTGCAACACATACAGATGTCTGAAATTAAAATTATAAGTCATAACATACCGTTTTTGTAACCGATATATGCCATAACTAGAAGTACTGTCCTTGGCAGTCTGTCATGAAGTGACACATCATAGGTCAACACTACAACAAGATAACATGAGGTGGCGCCACGTTGCAATAAGCGCCCTCTATGTAAAACTGAAGATTAATGTAAAATACAAGCAATAAGGAATATATCACATTAAAAAAATTATACAGTGATGTTAATTGATAATACCAATTTAAATAATTACAACAAGTGAAAATGTCTGAATATTATTTGTCAGATGATAATAACAAATTAAATATATACGTCAAATCTAAGGTCGTCAAAATTGTAAGAAGTGATAAACTCGCTAAAATATGATTCCATTCACAAAAAATTTAGGAAATGAAACTTATTTGTCATGACGACGAAACCGGATAGTGGTATCAATGACCATATGCCGTTGTAGATACGAACTACAAGTTCATCAAAAGGACCATTTATGTTACTTCCAATAGATGACGCTATGTTACTGAAAGCACAAATACAAAGGTGACAGAGTTCACCTGAACTCCAGTACGAGATAAACAATGGTATTACTTAAATAGTGCGATTGACAAAATGTTACACATATGAAGAACAATACATGTGGATAACGCCTTTAGATCTACTATGCGAACTGTAGTCTCATGAACAAATGTACCACGCGCCCTTTTATTTAAGAATGACTTAGTTTAAATGCCACAATTGAAAATTGTACGTGAATTTCCTGTACTAGAATCTGTAAAGGAGTTGCAATAGTTCATAGGAGTCGTGAACTGTTACCGTTGGTTAGTAAAAAGTATTTGCGGACATTGTCAGACCGCTATCACAATTGTTAAAAAGGGTGTTAAATTTATGTGGTCATGCTTTTGAGGGAGTAAAAGAAGTTTCAGCGTCGAGTCCGATATTGTTATTTCCGGACTTTAATAGTGAATATGTTTTATCACGTGATACATCAGATGATGGACTTGGCTGAAAGTTGTCATAAGAGGTAGAAGACCTAGAACATGCCGTAGCTTACGCATCAAGACAACTAAATTCTGAAGAAATAAATTATTCCACAAATGATAATGAGATGTTAAGTCTTATTTATAGAATCATATACACTCCTGGAAATTGAAATAAGAACACCGTGAATTCATTGTCCCAGGAAGGAGAAACTTTATTGACACATTCCTGGGGTCAGATACATCACACGATCACACTGACAGAACCACAGGCACATAGACACAGGCAACAGAGCATGCACAATGTCGGCACTAGTACAGTGTATATCCACCTTTCGCAGCAATGCAGGCTGCTATTCTCCCATGGAGACGATCGTAGAGATGCTGGATGTAGTCCTGTGGAACGGCTTGCCATGCCATTTCCACCTGGCGCCTCAGTTGGACCAGCGTTCGTGCTGGACGTGCAGACCGCGTGAGACGACGCTTCATCCAGTCCCAAACATGCTCAATGGGGGACAGATCCGGAGATCTTGCTGGCCAGGGTAGTTGACTTACACCTTCTAGAGCACGTTGGGTGGCACGGGATACATGCGGACGTGCATTGTCCTGTTGGAACAGCAAGTTCCCTTGCCGGTCTAGGAATGGTAGAACGATGGGTTCGATGACGGTTTGGATGTACCGTGCACTATTCAGTGTCCCCTCGACGATCACCAGTGGTGTACGGCCAGTGTAGGAGATCGCTCCCCACACCATGAAGCCGGGTGTTGGCCCTGTGTGCCTCGGTCGTATGCAGTCCTGATTGTGGCGCTCACCTGCACGGCGCCAAACACGCATACGACCATCATTGGCACCAAGGCAGAAGCGACTCTCATCGCTGAAGCCGACACGTCTCCATTCGTCCCTCCACTCATGCCTGTCGCGACACCACTGGAGGCGGACTGCACGGTGTTGGGGCGTGAGCGGAAGACGGCCTAACGGTGTGCGGGACCGTAGCCCAGCTTCATGGAGACGGTTGCGAATGGTCCTCGCCGATACCCCAGGAGCAACAGTGTCCCTAATTTGCTGGGAAGTGGCGGTGCGGTCCCTTACGGCACTGCGTAGGATCCTACGGTCTTGGCGTGCATCCGTGCGTCGCTGCGGTCCGGTCCCAGGTCGACGGGCACGTGCACCTTCCGCCGACCACTGGCGACAACATCGATGTACTGTGGAGACCTCACGCCCCACGTGTTGAGCAATTCGGCGGTACGTCCACCCGGCCTCCCGCATGCCCACCATACGCCCTCGCTCAAAGTCCGTCAACTGCACATACGGTTCACGTCCACGCTGTCGCGGCATGCTACCAGTGTTAAACACTGCGATGGAGCTCCGTATGCCACGGCAAACTGGCTGACACTGACGGCGGCGGTGCACAAATGCTGTGCAGCTAGCGCCATTCGACGGCCAACACCGCGGTTCCTGGTGTGTCCGCTGTGCCGTGCGTGTGATCATTGCTTGTACAGCCCTCTCGCAGTGTCCGGAGCAAGTATGGTGGGTCTGACACACCGGTGTCAATGTGTTCTTTTTTCCATTTCCAGGAGTGTATTTAAAATGTTATCTGTTCGGTGAAAAGTGTAGAACAGTAACAGATCACGTGGGGTTAAAATGGTTGTTGGAGTAAGGAAGTAAGATTAAGTGAATTTGATTTCGAAGCAGAATTTGATTTCGAAACAGAACATGACCGGCAATCATCGCAGAACCAGAGGCAGCTGGGTGCGGTATAGCAACAGCCAACACTGCAATATGATATCGGAAGGGCGGAAGGTTTTCCTCACTTGCCACCACGAAAGTCTTTAGAGCACGTGACTTAAGTCATAAAAAGCATAGTCTGGAGCACGTAAGTACTCCGCCATTCGTGTACTAAAATACCCTCATCTCAATATCACAGCCTGATATACAGCACAGGGCCCGCAGTTCGAACACAAGGCAGTGCAGTCTACCCTGAGTCACAAAAGGAACCCCCATCACAGCAGAGAGCCGACCGATAGCTCGAGGCATATCGAGAAAACCTCCATAGTATTGTCAGCTGCCCTGACACACTGTCATAACAGTGGAAGCGGGATGCGCCGCTGACAACGACGTTCGAATGATTCCACTCTCTACCTCGCTCATTGCACTGTTAGCAGTGCCGAGACGTCTATTCTCCACATGAGAGGCAACTGTGAGAATCCACCAAGTAGTGAGCGATGTTCTACGGCCAAGGGCCGGAATAAGAAAGTTCACTAAACAAATCTACTGTCACTCTGTTCTCACATTTCACTCGCAATGGGTGACAATCCGTGGGTCATCTAACAGCACTACCAGCATCAATAAATTATTTATACAGCAGCTACTGTTAGCATTCACACACAAATGAAGAATCTGAACTATGTTATCCTGGAAGTATCAGTAGGCAAAAGAAGTGAGTTGATTTAACCCCTTACGCAAGTATTTTTCTTGGGCAGTCTTCGACATCAGTGGGTAATTTCCTTCAGCAGTAGCTGGAGCAGCCCCACTACATGCCCTTGGTCATTTGTTGAAACATTTATTTGTCGATTTTTGTTTATAGATTAAGATTTAAGTGAATTACAGTCGAATAAAATGTGTTTAAGAAGGGAATGAAATTTTACTGTCATATAATTTCACGTCATTTTCTTCGTGAAATATTTTAAAACATGAGGCTGCACGGAGACGAACTGAACATTCTGCACAGCAATGTCTCTTTTCTAAGGCCTCTTCTCCTGCATACTCCATACAATGGTATTGGTTTTTCTTTGCTTTGCTGCGCAAAAATTTAGGCAAAAGTCTGACTGTAAGACAACTTTTGGTGTTTGTGGTCTGAGTCCAACAGATGACCTTTGTTGTAGACTTTAGTTATGAATTCCAATCTGCTTTTTTTGATGGTGTGCTTTTTGTCCAGAAAATATACATTGAAGCATGCAACGTTCAATTAAGTATCATGATAACATTTTTTTCAGTCTCCTTGTAGCAGTTTGGTCGTTTTGCAAATGAGAATCACCCCTATCATTTCCTCCCATATATTTCTTATAATTCACGAGAACACTTTGCTCTGGTATGACGTCATTCTTTGAATTTACTTCTTGAAATATCACATCCTGAAACAAGCTGACCATCATCAACTTCTTGTTTCTGTACGTCCCTTTTGTGTTCACCATTCTGCAATTTTTCTTTTTTCATGAAGTTTCTATTCCTCTTACAACAGAGCTGTTCCTATCAGTCAGCTTGTCAGTGAAATCTGGGCTATTGTATAATTTGTCGAGGTAATACAAGTAACCCTTTCAAAACAAAAGAAAGCCCCAAATCATTTCAAGAAAAGAAAAGTGAAGGTAGTGACTAAAAATTTGTGTCGTATCCAGTATAAACAATGAAACCCGTTACAAACAACCTAAAATTTATTATCTTGATGGACAAGACGTATCACCTAGAGGAGGAAGAAAAGATATATCATCTAGAGGAGGAAGCATTAACTAACATCGCTATAAGACCTGCCAGGCTTGTCATTCCCATTAGCTATAAGTCACAGGGTTCTGAGGAAAGATATCTCCTCCTGTGGAGCATGTGGCTATGGTCTGATGTGAGGATGGTGTGTTGGTGTAAGTCAGACACCACTCTGAACACACAGTAGTTTGGTGGCCGAGCGGTTCAAGGCGCTACAGTCTGGAGCCGCGCGACCGATACGGTCGTAGGTTCGAATCTTGCCTCGGGCATGGATGTGTGTGATGTCCTTAGGTTAGTTAGGTTTAAGTAGTTCTAGTTCTAGGGGACTGATGACCTCAGCAGCTAAGTTCCATAGCGCTCAGTGCCATTTGAACCATTCAGTAGTTTGCATTACGAATCAAGCCCACATAATAGGGGGCTGAAATTTGTGCCTCAGTTCAGAGTTCTTGGCAGCGACGTCTTTTTGTTTGACTCCAGCCGCTGGTATCCTTAGCACGGCTCAGATGTGGCACAGCATTGTGTGGTCTACAGTCCCAGCCATGATCGAGCATCTAGGCTGACATGGCCCACTGAGTATCAGATGCTGAGTCCCACAAAGGCTTGGCAAGGGATGGACACACATGACCGTGGAGCAAACTCCAGAACTACAGCTGGCTGGCCATTGGCGACTGGTGCTGGTGAATGTTCAGCGACTAGGGGTCTCAGTTCGACCTTCCACTTGAAGTGGCTGGTCTTCTTTGACACCCAGTCTTGTCAAGATGACAGCAGAACAGTGCCGGATGCAGAGTATAGGGCGACACTCTGATGGTTGATAATTCAAAGACTTTCTGGTTTGATGCACACCCGGCGTCACCAGATAGTTGGGTTTGTTGTGGTGTTGCCGCTGCAGAAATGATACGTGCTGAGTGCCAAAGTATCCGTCATTATGGTAACCATATGGACACTCATCAGCACATGGGCCGCGACACTGTGTGAGTACCATGGCGTAACGAGGGGTCAGCATATTGCCTTAAGTGACCCACTTCACAGCATCAAACACATCTAGTTAAGGCACACACACGCTGATTAACCCTGCTCAGCTATGTGTGGGTGGTGGGCCCACAGTTGGGTGCAGACCTTTACCTGCTTACGGTGATAACTACCTGCCAGTCCACACTCATCACTACAGCCAGGTAAGGTCCACGAAGCAGATGCCTGTGTCCATACACAGTCTGGTGGGTCGTTACTATGAATGGGTTAATTGATGCATGCACGTCGCCTGATGGGTCAGTCTATGAATGGGCGCCAGTCTCGAGTCACTACAGTGAGAATGATCAGGCATGGACAGTTTATTCGTCTGCCGACATAAAAGGCTAATGCACTTAGGTTGCTTGAAGCTCATCAGAACAGTCGCAGTTAAGATGTTAGAGTAACTGTATTAATGAAAGTGTTTTCAGGGTGATGTATCCTTGCTAGAACTCTTGATAAGGCATAGAGGACTCGCTGCAGCTCTGCTGTCATGCGCAACCCCCTGGAAAATGAAGTGGAAATGAGCGTTTGGCGTCATTCGCCTGGAGGCCCCTTGTGGGGCAGTTCCGGCCGCCTTGGTGCAGGTCTTATTACACTACTGGCCATTAAAATTGCTACACCACGAAGATGACGTGCTGCAGACGCGAAATTTAACCGACAGGAAGAAGATGCCGTGATTTTCAAATGATTAGCTTTTCAGAGCATTCACACAAGGTTGGCGCCGGTAGCGACACCTACAACGTGCTGACATGAGGAAAGTTTCCAACCGATTTCTCATACACAAACAGCAGTTGACCGGCGTTGCCTGGTGAAACGTTGTTGTGATTCGTCGTGTAAGGAGGAGAAATGCGTACCATCACGTTTCCGACATTGATAAAGGTCAGATTGTAGCCTATCGCGATTGCGGTTTATCGTATCGTGACATTACTGTTCGCGTTGGTCGAGATCGAATGACTATTAGCAGAATATGGAATCGGTGGGTTCTGGAGGGTAATATGGTACGCCGTGCTGGAGCCCAACGGCCTCGTAACACGCAGTCGAGATCACAGGCATCTTATCCGCATGGCTGTAACGGATCGTGCAGCCACGTCTCGATCCCTGAGTCTACAGATGGGGACGTTTGCAAGACAACAACCATCTGCACGAACAGTTCGACGACGTTTGCAGCAGAATGGACTATCAGCTCGGAGAGCATGGCTGCAGTTACCCTTGACGCTGCATCACAGACAGGAGCGCCCTTGATGGTGTACTCAACGACGAACCTGGGTTGACCTATGGCACTACGTCATTTTTTCGGATGAATCCAGGTTCTGTTCACAACATCATGAAGGTCGCATCCGTGTTTGGGGACATCGCGGTGAACGCACATTGGAAGCGTGTATTCGTCGTCGCCATACTGGCGTATCACCTAGCGTGATAGTATGGGGTGCCATTGGTTACACGTCTCGGTCACCTCTTGTTCGCATTGACGGCACTTTGAACAGTGTACGTTACATTTCAAGTGTGTTACGCCCCGTGGCTCTACCCTTCATTCGATCCCTGCGAAACCCTACATTTCATCAGGATAATGCACGACCGTATGTTGCAGGTCCTGTAAGGGCCTTTCTGGATACAGAAAATGTTCGACTGCTGCCCTGGCCAGCACATTCTCCAGATCTCTCACCAACTGAAAACGTCTGGTCAATGGTGGCCGAGTAACTGGCTCGTCACAATACGCCAGTCACTACTCTTGATGAACTGTGGTATCGTGTTGAACCTGCACGCCATCCAAGCTCTGTTTGACTCAGTGCCCAGGCGTATCAAGGCCGTTATTACGGCTAGAGGTGATTGTTCTGGGTACTGATTTCTCAGAATCTATGCACCCCAATTGCGTGAAAATGTGATCACATGTCAGTTCCAGTGTAATATATTTGTCCAATGAATACCCGTTTATCATCTGCATTTCTTCTTGATGTAGCCATTTTAATGGCCAGTAGTGTACATTTGACGCCACATTGGGCAACCTGCGTGCCGGATGGGGATGAAATGATGATTAAGACAGCACAACACCCAGTCCCTGAGCGGAGAAAATCCCCGACCCAACCGAGAATCGAAGCCGGGCCCCTAGGCCGGCAATCCGTCACGCCGACCACTCAGCTGCAGACAGTGCGAGGCGCCGCTTCCGCAGCCCCCTGCTGTGAATTGCACTCAGCGCAGGTTGCGGCGCCGGCGGCCCTGAAGACTGCACTCACGTGTCGGCGGGCGGTCAGCAGCTGTCCAGAGGGAGGTGGGCGTCCATCATTAGTCAACAGGCGGCCCGCGACCCCAGTGGGCCCGCGCCGTCCCTGCTGATAAATGCCCCGCACGCTCGCGATAGCAGCAGCCGGACGCCCGGCTCATCACTGTAATGCCGCCCCACCACACCAACCACCAGTGTCCGGTCGCGCCTGTCACGTGATTAACGGCGATTCGGACGCGGCTGCCGTCGACACCGTCCACCGCGACGTGACGCGACCTGCTGAACGACGGCTGCTGTGTTCTCTATGCTGCTCACGTATCTAGAACCCGTGCATTCCCTTAGCGTCTGGAGGACTATTTGCCATACTACAAATATTACACATATTTCAGTATTACAGCATTTTACATATACGACAGTGTATTGTACGGATATAAATGACACTTAAGCAGTCTTGAAAGAACACCTAAACATCTTTCGGAATTACTTCCAACATTGCAGATTGTAGCTCACTGCCACATACACAACCCTCCTCAATAATGAGATAGCCAGCAGAGAACACAATATTTACATTGCAAATATACTGAGCCACAATCAACACCCAAAAATATCTAGCTGTCCCCTGGACAGAACCTGGATAGAACACAACTTACAGATTCATCTGACAACCACAGATGCCAAATTTACACTGCCGCCAACTTACATTTCGCAGAAAGACCACAAAGATAAGATAAGAGAGATTAGGGCTCGTACGGAGGCAAATATGCAGTCGTTCTTCCCTCGTTCTGTTTGGGAGTGGAACAAGGAGAGAAGATGCTAGTTGTGGTACGAGGTACCCTCCATCACGCACCGTATGGTGGATTGCAGAGTATATATGTTGATGTAGATGTACGTGACAAAAGTCATGGGATAGTTATGCACACATATAAAGATGCGAGTACTATATGGTACATATATCGTTCAATCTTGCCTAGACTGGTGAACACTCCGAATTCTTCCATCCTACCAAACGGGCAGCAGAATATATCAGCAATATGGGCATTAAATTTTAATTCTGTTTCTGCATATTTCATGGTTTTATATGTCTCATCTGATTTTAAATCTATTCCTTTTTCTTTCGTATGCACAAAAAATGGTTCAAATGGCTGTAAGCACTATGGGACTTAACATCTGAGGTCATCAGTCCCCTAGAACTTAGAACTACTTAAACCTAACTAACCTAAGGACATCACAAACATCCATGCCCGAGGCAGGATTCGAACTTGCGACCATAGCGGTCGCGCGGTTCCAGACTGTAGCGCCTAGAGCCGCTGGGCCACCCCAGCCGGCTTGTATGCACACTTAAAGTCTGTATTTCACTGAAGCGCCAAAGAAACTGATAGAGGCGTTTCCAAATACAGACATGTGTAAACAGGCAGAATACGGCGCTGCAGTCGGCAGTGTCTATACAAGACAACAAGTGTCTGGCGCAGTTGTTAGATCGGTTACTGCTGCTACAATGGCAGATTATAAAGATTTAAATGAGTTTGAACGTAGTGTTATAGTCGGCGCAAGAGCCATGGGACACAGCATCTCCGAGGTAGCAATGATGTGGGGATTTTCCCGTACGACTACATCACGAGTGTACCGTGAATAGCAGGAATTCGGTCAAACATCAAAGCTCCGTCATTGCTGAAGTAACTGGAGATGGGGGTTTAGACTCTTTCTTTCATGTATGGGTTGTCGGAATAATTCGAGGCAGTTGTCAGACAAAGTAGACAGTATTACTTCGTGAGAGCTTTTGTCCTTACCGCTGATAACACAAGCATAGTTTCCCCGTCGACAATCGACAGGTTAAAGTCACCGCGTACTACCATTGTATGTCCGGGGTTATATCCGTGCTGTCGAGTATAGGCAAACTTAGAATGATCCTATGAAAGATTGTGTCTGCACCACCAGCTGGTCAGTAGGAACTTCCGATTATTAAGTGAAGACCACTGACCGCTGTTACTCTTGTCTCTATTAGTTCGCAGTCTGAATACTTCTCTTTGTATCTATAAACGCTCCTGCTCCTACCCAGCGTAATCTTTAAGATGAAAGATAAAAGTGTTGTTAAAAATTTTTCTACTCCCTGTACCTCTGGTTTCAACTAACTTTGCCGCGAGGGGTAGCTGTGCGGTCTGTCTTGTCACGGTTCGCGCGACTCCCCCCATCTGAGGTTCGAGTCCTCCCTCGGGCATGGGCCTGTGTGTTGTCCTTGGCGTAAGTTAGTTTTATTTAGATTAAGGAACCGATGACCTCATCACTTTGGTCCCATAGTCCTTACCACAAATTTCCAATTTCAACTAACTTTCAATTCCTAGTATGATGTACAGCCAATTACCGTAATGTTCGGATACAGTACGAGGTGCGGCTAGAAAAAAACCGGACTGATGCTGGAAAAAACATTTATTTACAATTATTTACAATTTCATGTTATCGCCTTCAATGTACTCTCCTCCTCGGTCTCTACACCGCTCCATACGAATTTTCCACTGTTCATAGCAATGCTGCAGATCATTTTCGGTAAGTCCATACATTACTTCCGTCGCTTTTTCTTTTACTGCTTCAACAGTCTCAAATCTAGTTCCTTTCAAAGCTGACTTGACTTTAGGGAAAAGAAAAAAGTCACAGGGGGCCAAATCAGGTGAGTAGGGTGGATGATCTAAGATGGGAATGTTGTGTTTTGCCAAAAACGTCCTCACTGACAACGCACTGTGAGCTGGGGCATTGTCTTGGTGAAGGATCCATGACTTTTTTCTCCACAAATCGTTCCGTTTTCTCCGTACTCGCTCACGTAGGGTAGCCAGGACGCTAATGTAGTAATGCTGATTCACTGTTTGTCCCTCTGGTACCCAATCAATGTGCACAATCCCTTTGATGTCAAAAAAAAAAACAATCATCATTGCCTTGAATTTCGATTTTGACATTCGTGCTTTTTTTGGTCGTGGAGAACCAGGAGTTTTCCAATGCATCGATTGGCGTTTAGTTTCGGGATCGTAAGTAAAAAACCACGATTCATCGCAAGTAATAACATTTTGTAAGAAGGTGGGATCACTTTCAATGTTTTCCAGGATGTCAGAACAAATTATTCTTCGGCGTTCCTTCTGTTCAATTGTGAGACACTTTGGAACCATTTTTGAACACACTTTGTTCATGTTGAAACTTTCATGAAGAATCTGCCTAACACTTTCCTTGTCAACTCCTGTTAACTCAGACACTGCTCTGATTGTTAAACGGCGATCTTGTCGAACAAGTTTACCGATTTTTTCAATGTTTGCATCAGTTTTTGCTGACAATGGTCTGCCAGTGCGAGTGTCATCACTGGTGTCTTCGCGGCCATCTTTAAATCGTTTAAACCACTCAAACCCTTGTGTTCGCGATAAACAATCATCGCCGTACACTTGTTGTAACATTACAAACGTTTCACTTGCAGATTTTCCTAGTTTGAAACAAAATTTGATGTTAACACGCTGTTCTTTCTGTACACTCAACATTTTCCGACGCACAGACAAAACGTCAACTACTTAAAGCAGATGCCACGGGCAGACTGAGTGCAGGAGGCAGATGAAACTCGAGCAGTAGGCGGAGCGAGAGTCACGTGACAGGCCACGCGACTTTCAGCCTTATTGCATTCGTTTTATTGTTTCACCAGTACTAGTCCGGTTTTTTTCTAGCCACACCTCGTATTACTAGTGTCCTGCTTGACACAGTCAAGTCATTTAAATATCTGGGTGTAACGTTGCAAAGCGATATGACATGGAACGAGAACGTGAGAACTGTGGTAGGGAAAGGAAATGGTCGACTTCGGTTTATTAGGAGAATTTTAGGAAAGAGTGGTTCAGCTTTACAAGAAACTGCATATAGGACGCCCGTGCGATGTATTCTTGAGTCCTGCTCGAGTGATTGGGATCTGTATCAGGTCGGATTGAAGGAATACATCGAAGCAGTTCAGAGGCTGGAGCTGGAGCTGGAGCTGGAGCTGTTACTGACAGGTTTGTACAATGCGTAAGCGTTGCGGAGATGCTTCAGGAATTCAAATGGGAATTGCTGGAGGGAAGGCGACGTTCATTTAGAGGAACCCTACTGAAAAAAATTGGAGAACTGGCATTTGAAGCTGACTGCCTAACGATTCTGCAGCCGCCGTTACACATTATGCGCAAGGACCATCAAAATAAGATACGAGAAATCAGGGCTCATACAGAGGTGTATACAATCGTTTTTCCATAGTTCCACTTTCGAGCGGAACAGGAAACGAAATGACCGGTAATTGTACGGGATACTTTCCACCACTCACAATTCAGTGGCGGTCAGGTATTTTCACCTGCCTCGAAATGACTGTTTGTGTTGTCCTCATCATTTCATCATCATTCATGCACGTGTCGAGATTTTGGACTGAGCAAAGGTTGGGAATTTGTACGGGCGTTGATAACCGCGCAGTTATGCGCTCCACAAACCAAACATCATCATCAGTATGATGGCTTGCGGTATATCTACATAGACGTAGATGTGCTGTCTACCCTTTGACACCTTGTTTATTCATTTATCGAGATCCGTACGATTTTGCGGTGAACTAAAGGGTATGAGTTCCATTAATTCTTTGTTGTATGATACAGTTCAAACCACGGAACATCAGTAAGTCCAAGGTCAGTTTTCTTGCAAGAACAATGGTGTGCCTTTGTCACTGTTTAATTGGGCATCAATGCGAAACGATGATAAAAAAGAACAACTCCAAAATATAAATATACTCTTTACACTTTCGTTGCATTGGCTCACTGTGCATAACTGGAGGGCGCCGTCTGCTAGGGGAAAACATGAGACTATTGTTGTCGTATTCGGGACAGGAGATTCAGGTCTTAGGGAATTGTTGTTCAGCACAGGGCAGTTCAAAACACCCATGATTTCCTTTCATACATCTCCACTCCCTCCCCAGTTTGGTACCCTCCAGCGATTTCACATCTTCTTGTTATTCTTCTTTTTTGTTCCCCTTCTTCATTCTCCTTCCCTCTCCCGCTTCTCTGTTAACTCTTCCTCATTTGATACGCCCATCACAAAACAGCGTTACCACGAAAACGGTCCACAGTTCAGGCCACCCAGCTGCCGTATACTTGCTGTGCCACTGGCTGTCAGGATACACAAATAAATAAAATAAATAAATAACGGGAATATCTGAGAGAAGAATTGTGAGGAAAATTTTGGATCCAATAAGTAGTACAGAGTCCTGAAAATTAAGAGCAATGAAAAAATTTGTCAAAATATAGAAGAAGAACCAAAGGAAACAGTAAGGAAATGAAGGGTGTAATCATTTGGACATTTACGCAGAATGTCTCACAGCAGGCTGAAAAAACACGTGTTCTTGTATCTCCGGATAAAGATTTCGACAACGAGCTGTGCACTGGCGTAAGCTGGCGCCGGAACACCATGTAGCAAACAGGTTCCCAGGCGATAGATAGAGGCCAACAACAAACTCGCAGGACACACGCCGCCAGCACCCTCTCGGCTGTCATCTTAAGTAAACTTTCCAAATGGTTCAAATGGTTCAAATGGCTCTGAGCACTATGGGACTTAACAGCTGTGGTCATCAGTCCCCTGGAACTTAGAACTACTTAAACCTAACTAACCTAAGGACATCACACACATCCATGCCCGAGGCAGGGTTCGAACCTGCGACCGCAGCAGTCACGCGGTTCCGGACTGCGCGCCTAGAGCCGCGAGACCACCGCGGCCGGCTAAACTTTCCATTCTTACGAATAAAGAACCCAGTTGATTCATGCAGTTCCTGTTATAGAAAGGGGATACGGGCCACCAACAACATCCTCTCCTTGCTTCCCATGGTACAGCTCTACAGAGACAACGAGACGACATAGGAAGCTGTATCTGAGAAGATACCAGAGACTGAGAAACAGACAACAGGAGCAGAAGAAGAGTCATAGAGAGATAGTTTCTGAAAGAAAGCATTAAATGTAGACGGATTAAGACAGAATTATTTAGAGAAAAAGCGAGAAGGAACAAAAATGATGTGTCAAAAATTAGCTTCATTTAACACTAAGACTCATAACTTGTCCAATTATAAATCATCTTCTTCCTTTTAAATCTTTTCTGTTTTTTTGTTTCTGTTTTTCTTTTATTTTTCTGTGTCCTCTATATACGTGCGTCGTAGTATAATAGTGATAAAGTATCGGAAAAATAATTTTGGTAGTTCCCTCATTGAGCGTATTGATCTGTTATGGACGATTTATTCGTGTTTCGAAGACGACAGCTGCTTTTGCGTTCCGTAAGTCGGGCGCCAATGCTTCTATTTTTAGTTGTTATGTACGCGTGGCCTCGTGTGCGAGGGATTTTGTTTACTCTTGATGCGCCCCAGCGGTGGACGTATGTGCTTTGTAGTGCTCAGATATTTACACACATTCCCTTTCGGTTTATACACTGTGCCAATAACGTGCCTTCTTAGAATTTTGTTGATTCGATCTGTGACTTTTTTAGGACCGGAAAGAATGCGTGGATGCCTACAAACAAATAGTATCACTGAGATGCTTTCAATTTGAAACTGCCTTCTCGAGCAAATGATGAGAACTTAATACGCGCCGAAATTTGCTTTATACCACAAGGGGCGAATCCAAGATGGAGTGAATGGGCCCGTGAACTACCGCCCATGGCCCCTGCCCACAGAAACTAGAATGTGTATATTTCTAAAAGTACTAATTTCCAAGTATCACAGCTAATTTTCAGAGAATAACGCATAATTAAAACTAAGAGTCCCGAACATGGCAAGGAATTCTAGAATATGTGCGCTACGTTTAACACAGGATACCTTCCAGTTACCTGCGCGAGGGCCTGCTCCCGTGGATGGGCCCTGGCCATTAACATTCCAGCCAGGAATAACCACACCTGCTATCGACAAAAAATCCACCGCAGCTTGTGTATCCACACGTAGGAACGGAAGACCACTGGAAGTTGAATGAGGGAAGACAGGGAGGAAAATATCCCTCACTACGATGAAAAAAAAAAAAAAAAAAAAAAAACTGGCTTCCAGGACTTTGGCCGAAACTGAAAGACACTGAATTCCACTCGTTTACACACTCATATAGCCACTATTTGCACCCAAGTGAATCATAGTGCTTCGTGAAATGCTGATAAGTATGAGTTCACATTTCACTTTTATATTGTATAAGTATTGGAATCACAGTTGTGAGGATGTTTTGCCATTACAGTTCTTAAATTAACTGTACGACACATGTGCTTCTCAAATTTCCGACCGTCTACTTTTAAAAGGCTATATTTTTATGAACTGTAATTTCTTGTAGTGCCAAAATAATGTACTTATCACTGATCAGAATGGACTCTTTCCCGCTCGCCAGTCCAAGTTCTTCTGGTTTTGTCGATCTTATGCAAGGCCAATTGTCCGTTCGAAAACCTTCTGCCTAAATATTTTCCTGTCTTGTACATCGAATAGCACTATTCCTGCTGCTTTCATGTCTTGGTTCAATTTTCGCTTTGCTCAGAGTTTCGTAGAATACCACAACCTAAGTCGTTAGTCCCATAATTTTAATGAGTGCATATAATTTTAATTTCCTGTTTTTCATATCCTAAAACATATTGATTTACTTTTCAATATATTCGTTTGCTTTTGCGTGTACGTTTCTGTTTCAGTATAGAGATGGGTCGTTCGCGAACTAACGAGTCCAAAGGAACGGTTCACCAAGGTGAACGGAAAGAACAAGGTACGAATTCTAAGGAACGTTCTTTCATAGTTCACTTCAGTCGCGGCTTTCTATATGTAGTTCCCGGAAACGGGAAACGGTAGATCTCTTTCCCTCAACGGCACGTCGGCCGGTCTCTTTCCAGCCTCGGTCCAGTTCCCGTCTGTCTCGGTCTCTCGGTCTCGCCCGGCCGGACTCGTCCTTCTTCGCGTGGCCACTCGTAGCCGTTCCACTGCCGACAGCTCATACACTCCTGGAAATTGAAATAAGAACACCGTGAATTCATTGTCCCAGGAAGGGGAAACTTTATTGACACATTCCTGGGGTCAGATACATCACATGATCACACTGACAGAACCACAGGCACATAGACACAGGCAACAGAGCATGCACAATGTCGGCACTAGTACAGTGTATATCCACCTTTCGCAGCAATGCAGGCTGCTATTCTCCCATGGAGACGATCGTAGAGATGCTGGATGTAGTCCTGTGGAACGGCTTGCCATGCCATTTCCACCTGGCGCCTCAGTTGGACCAGCGTTCGTGCTGGACGTGCAGACCGCGTGAGACGACGCTTCATCCAGTCCCAAACATGCTCAATGGGGGACAGATCCGGAGATCTTGCTGGCCAGGGTAGTTGACTTACACCTTCTAGAGCACGTTGGGTGGCACGGGATACATGCGGACGTGCATTGTCCTGTTGGAACAGCAAGTTCCCTTGCCGGTCTAGGAATGGTAGAACGATGGGTTCGATGACGGTTTGGATGTACCGTGCACTATTCAGTGTCCCCTCGACGATCACCAGTGGTGTACGGCCAGTGTAGGAGATCGCTCCCCACACCATGATGCCGGGTGTTGGCCCTGTGTGCCTCGGTCGTATGCAGTCCTGATTGTGGCGCTCACCTGCACGGCGCCAAACACGCATACGACCATCATTGGCACCAAGGCAGAAACGACTATCATCGCTGAAAACGACACGTCTCCATTCGTCCCTCCATTCACGCCTGTCGCGACACCACTGGAGGCGGGCTGCACGATGTTGGGGCGTGAGCGGAAGACGGCCTAACGGTGTGCGGGACCGTAGCCCAGCTTCATGGAGACGGTTGCGAATGGTCCTCGCCGATACCCCAGGAGCAACAGTGTCCCTAATTTGCTGGGAAGTGGCGGTGCGGTCCCCTACGGCACTGCGTAGGATCCTACGGTCTTGGCGTGCATCCGTGCGTCGCTGCGGTCCGGTCCCAGGTCGACGGGCACGTGCACCTTCCGCCGACCACTGGCGACAACATCGATGTACTGTGGACACCTCACGCCCCACGTGTTGAGCAATTCGGCGGTACGTCCACCCGGCCTCCCGCATGCCCACTATACGCCCTCGCTTAAAGCCAGTCAACTGCACATACGGTTCACGTCCACGCTGTCACGGCATGCTACCAGTGTTAAAGACTGCGACGGAGCTCCGTATGCCACGGCAAACTGGCTGACACTGACGGCGGCGGTGCACAAATGCTGCGCAGCTAGCGCCATTCGACGGCCAACACCGCGGTTCCTGGTGTGTCCGCTGTGCCGTGCGTGTGATCATTGCTTGTACAGCCCTCTCGCAGTGTCCGGAGCAAGTATGGTGGGTCTGACACACCGGTGTCAATGTGTTCTTTTTTCCATTTCCAGGAGTGTAGTTAGTTCAGTGTCGAGTGGCTGTGCGTTTCGTTCGCTACGCACGCACATTCTGGATCCGTTTCAAACCTTTTTTGAACTCCGGACTTCTGGTTCTTTTCATATTCTATTCAGCGTTCACGACCAGTAATTAAAATGTATTTTATAATTACGTAAATTACATGAAAATTACGTGGTATGTAATACATACATATTTTCAGATAACAAACAGGCATATCAGCCTACTTCTCTATTTCGATAAACAACAGAAGACGTGCTTATAAAAAGGCAAGTTTTTTCTTATTACACACGCAAAAGAAGTCGGCATTGCACACACCAGTGGCCATTTTCTGTCGTTTTTGATCCAAGGTAAAGCAGCATGTTCATTGTTATGGAAGGCAGACCGACTTACAACCGACTGAAGCCAGCGCTCCGTAACAGTGTTCCTGGCGTCAAATTTTGTAAAGAGAATATCATAACTTGTACAATATTATTTCAGTGGTACAGGGCGGCGCACGAAAATTCGACCATGAGTAACACACTGGTTCAAAAATGGCTCTGAGCTCTATGGGACTTAACATCTATGGTCATCAGTCCCCTAGAACTTAGAACTACTTAAACCTAACTAACCGAAGGACATCACACAACACTAACACACTGGTCATTGTCACCCACCAACCGTCATCCATTGTGTCGAAGTTGTTGTTTACATTAGCTTATTCGTTGTTTCTGTACTGCATAATTATTATAAGTTTATCTATTCTGCTCGTAGCAATCACAAATCGAGCATAATTGGCGAACAGTCTGTACTCGGGGCGTGTTTTTCGTGCGCCGCCTTATATTATTTCACTGCAATCAGTCACATAACGCTACAGTTGGATAAGCGAGGTTTTGCAGTATCACGAAAATTACTTCTACAAGTGTGTGAGAATTCTGTAATGAATAAAAACTCTGTACTCAAAGTGGGAGGCAAGTGCACCCTTTTGGCACCTTCCATCTTCAGTCACCTATGCTACAAATTTTCAATTTTTCATAAAAACCACATACCATGCACAAATGAACGGTGAACGAGTAAAAATGAACAGTTCACAAAAAGGAGCGATCACTAGTGAACTAGTTCCTAAGGATGAACGTGTTTGCCCATCTCTACTTCAGTATAATTAGGACCTGAAATTTTCTTGATTTTATTCTATCCTTTACAGATGTGAGGTTACGGTTTTTAAGTTTTTACCATACTAACTGGTAGCATTCAAACGTATTTCTGTGCTACACAGAATTCAACAACGTGAGACAGTTCTCCCGTCATCAGGTTGTAAAACTAAGATCGTGAAGTTAAAACTCTAAGGAATCTACGAATAATAACAAGTGCGGCGCTCATAAATAAAGCAGAATGAAAACGCGTTGGTCTGTGAGTCCACGTCTTAGGTTAACATTGTCATCTCTCAGTGGCCGTCCTGTCTCACACCGCAAATTGCATCAGGCAGCGTCCTATTGCTCTGCTGGTGGCTCCCAGAGTGCCAAGTCTTGAAGCATCTGCAGAGGTCAGTGGACTACTACGAACTGACTGCATTCCCAGACAAATAGTCTAGTGAGGTATAACCGGCAGCGCGATGCTGGTAAAAACATAAGTAAATTCATGGGGCATACTTGGACGCAAAGTATATTGTCCAGAGAAGAAGAACTTTCTCGATCAGGTACAAGGAACATAAAGATCCATTTAGATTGAGTAATTATGATAGACCAACTGTTGCGAATAACATACACGAAACAGAAAATCCTCATAAGGGAATAGAAGAAGAAAAATGGAGAAAACTTGGCTTGCTTGAAGAATTGGAGATCGACATTCAATGAAATAAACATGGGTATATTCCGAATGTACATGTAAAACACTACGGAATAATACTGTTAGCGGCTTTGTACAATTATTTTGCGGCTGATACAGGACTATATATTTGAAATATTTCCTTGTCGAAATAACAGAGGCTGACGATTGTAGGCTCCAGAAATGAGGGAAACGAGCAGTAGCACAGAATTATAGGTGAGCCGACAGCTGCAGTTAACTTTTACAACCTGATAGTGATAGCACTGTCTCTCGAATCATATGTTGAGCTGTGGGTAGCACAGAAATACGTTTCGATGCTACCGATTATTACAGTAATAATTAGTTGAATACTTCTCGTTCTCTCTTTCGGATTTCTTCATTGTCTTAGCCCCATAAATGCACTCTCTTTGGTGACTTGAGTTGTGATGTCACAGTTGTATTCTGATATGGAATTATTGTTAGAGGTGTTTCCAATTTGTGACGTCGAAATTGGTAACCAGTCTATTCCAAGCAAGCTTCCTAAATGGTTCTGCCTAAGTATTTAATCTGAGAAACTCTCTCGATGTTCTCATACTTAGTTTTTAGATTTTTGTTGGATATGTGTTCTGTTTTTCAAACTATATTTGGAGGCATATTGTATCTTCTGTTTGTTTTGTACTGTTTGAATGTCCTGACACGCAATCTCCAGGTCATTACCGAATGCTAAAGAGTCTATCATAAGACTGGTTCGCTCTTTTTTTTTTTGTCTGATTTTAGTTTCCACCACTAATTGTTTACTTTTTCTAACAAGGGACAAGGAGATCATCAGACCTGTTAATTATGGATTTTGATGAGTCTAAGGTTTTTATGAAATAAAAAATGTCTTTCGGTTGTCAGCAGTTTCTTAATTTATTACACGACCCGTTTCGAAACACAGACCTTCATCTTCAGGTACCACTAAATAATTATGGTAATACAAAAATTTGTGGCAGTGGAACCAGTCAGTCATGGGGAGTCGCACGTCAAATAACCTCATGTGAGCGTATAGGACCACAACCACATCCCCGTCTGGGTTGGTGACCCCGCCCCCCCCCCCCCTCCCGGCGACTAATTCCCCAACCGCCACACGTGTATATGTTCATAATCATGTGCTGGCACCTGAAGACCAAGTTTTATACTTCGAAACCGGTCGTACAATAAATTAAGAATTTACTGCCAATTGAATCGGATTTTTTATGCTACAAATATACCGATAAGCCAAAACATTACGACCACTGCATAACGCGAACTTGGATGCCGCCTGGTGACGTTACGCGCCCGTGACGCGGTAACTAAAGTATGTAAGCGGAGCAGACATAGACGGGTGAACAGCCTAGCGAATATATGGACTGCAAATGGGGGAATCCAACGAGATAACCGAGTTTGACAAAGGGCAGATTATTATTACGCATAGCCCATGAACGATTATCTCGAAAACCGAGAAGATGATCGACTGTTCACGTGCTACTGTCGTGAGCATCTAAAGAAAGAGGTAGATGATGATGATGTTCGGTTGGTGAGGCACTCAACTGCGCGGTCGTCAGCGCCCATACAAATTCCCAATTTTTACTCAGCCCAATCTCGCCACTTCCATGAAATGATGATGTAATGATGAACACAACACCCAGTCCTCGGGCGGAGAAAATCCACAACAAGGCCGGGAATCGAGCCACGAACCTTGTGATCCAGAGGCAGCAAGGCTAGCAACTTTTTTTCATTTTTATATATATATATATATATATATATATATATATATATATATATATATATATATATATGGTTTTTTTGTTGCGTTTGGTCTGGGCAGACGTCACAAGACATCCGTTCTAGTTGATCGTTTATTCCTTTGCACAGTTTTTTTTTTTATTACAGAGGGCGATCAGCCCTCAGACCGAACACGCTGAGCTCCCGTGCCGGCGGCACTAGACCACGAGCTGAGGACAAGAGGTAGGAGGACAATAGGCGCTAAATGGCGCTAAATGGTTGGTGGTCTTCATAGACCGTGGGGTGTCCAGGCTTATATGCTCTGCCGAAAGAGCACAATGCTGGTGTACGCACGAGTGTTTCGGAGCACACGGTTCATCGTACGTTGTTGAACATGGAGCTCAGCAGTAGACCACCCGCAGCGGACCACTCCTACGTGTTCAGACGTTGAACCAACGAGTCGTCAATTACGACTACAGTGGGCACAGGACCGTCGGGATTCGACCGTCGATCAATAGAAACGTGTCGGCCCTTCGAGTGAATCACATTTTCACTCGAAACCTGCAGCGTGCCACGGGCGCAGCCTGGTGGGAGGAGTATTTTGCTTTGGGAGACATAGTCCTGAAATTGCACGGGATCTGTGGCAGTACGCGAGGACATGCTGACAGCTGAGAACCTCCTGAACCTGTTCATGCCTGATATCTTCCATGGCGACGATGTCATGTTTCAGTAGTATAATTGTCCGTGTATCTGAGCCAGAGCCGTACTCCAGTGGTTGAGAAGCATTATGATGAACTCGCGTTGATTTTTTTATTTTTTTCATCACTCTTCTGACTGGTTTGATGCGGCCGGCTACGCATTCCTCTCCTATGCTAACCTCTTCATCTCAGAGTAGCACTTGCAACCTACGTCCTCAATTATTTGCTGGATGTATTCCAATCTCCTCCTTTACAGTTTTTGCCCTCTACAGCTCCCTCTAGTACCATGGAATTCATTCCCTCGTGTCTTAACAGTCTCTTCTCCTTATCAGTGTTTTCCACATATTCCTTTCCTCTCCGAATATGTGTGGTACCTCGTCAGTCCTAACCTTATCAGTCCACCTAATTTTCAACATTCGTCTATAGCCCCACATCTCACATGCCTCGATTCTCTTCTGGTCCGGTTTTCCCACAGTCCATGTTTCACTACCATACAATGCTGTACTCCAGACTTACATTCTCAGAATTTTCTTCCCCAAATTAAGGCCGATATTTGATATTAGTAGACTTCCCTTGGCCAGAAACACCTTTATTGCCATAGTCTGCTTTTGATGTCCTCCTTGCTCCGTCTGTCATTAATTATTTTACTACGTAGATATCAGAATTCCTTGACTTCATCTACTTCGTGACCATCAATCCTGATGTTAAATTTATCGCTGTTCTCATTTCTACTGCTTCTCATTTCTTTCGTCTTTCTTCGATTTACTCTCAATCCATACTGTGCACTCATTAGACTGTTCATTCTGTTCAATAGATCATGTAATTCTTCTTCACTTTCACTCAGGATAGCAATGCCGTCAGCGAATCGTATCATTGATATCCTTCAACCTTGAATTTTAATTCAACTCCTGAACCTTTCTTTTATTTCCATCATTGCTTCCTCGATGTACGTATTGAACAGTAGGGGCGAAAGGCTTCTTCCTTGTCTTACACCGTTATTGTCCGCAGCTCGTGGTCGTGCGGTAGCGTTGTCGCTTCCCGCGCCCGGGTTCCCGGGTTCGATTCCCGGCGGGGTCAGGGATTTTCTCTGCCTCGTGATGACTGGGTGTTGTGTGATGCCCTTAGGTTAGTTAGGTTTAAGTAGTTCTAAGTTCTAGGGGACTGATGACCGTAGCTGTTAAGTCCCATAGTGCTCAGAGCCATTTGAACCATTTTTGAACACCGTTATTAATACGAGCAGTTCATTCTTGGTCGTCCACTCTTTATTATTCCCTGCTGGCTGTTGTACGTATTGTATATTACCCATCGCTCGCCATAGCTTACCCCAACTTTTTCCGAATTCCGAACATCGTATCGGCGACCAGATTCACGGATGAAAATTTTAGGGAATCTGTTTAAGTCGCAGCCGGGCGCCATCACCGTGTACACCAATCAAGGTGCAGGAGCAGTGATTCATTTCTTTCCAAAGACGGACAAAGAAGCTATTAAGCTCATCAATGTATGTTCTTCTGTTGCGGATGTTCACTTGATCAAATATTTTGTTGTCTTAGGTGCCCTGTAGAGCGAACTGTCCTCGAGTACCTTCTTTGTAGAGGGTTTTCATATGGCGGCGCAATATTTCCGAGAAAATCGTAAGTTTTGTGTACACATGTAGTGTTAGTAATCTTTCGAGCATAGGAGGTAACACAACAGCTACGGTTCGCAGCTACCACGTTGTCGGTACGCTTCAAATCCTGCCTGTGCACTCTTTTGTCTTCAGTTTCTACAAACAGAATATCATTAAATAGTTTGCATGGAATATCAGTCAAAAATGGTCATTTCTGTCGCAGTATTTTCATTAATATAACAATCATTACGGCAAACTTTCTTCAAATATGGTTTACGTTTGTTGCAGAGTAGCTTACAGATCTTTCTCGCTATTGCCTAGTGTCCTAGAACAGAATTACGGATGGTATTTGTCGTAGAAGCAAACGAAACACAAAGTCATAAAGCATCAAGCACATTTAATGAAAGCGGCTCAGTAGCAGGCACATGGAGTTTTCTGGAGCGATATCAGAAAACATAGTTCGTTTATTTGCATTGACTGACTTCTCTAGCGAGGAAGCCGAGAACCTTATTCGCTTCCCTACGCTTGCATGCTTGAAACATTACTAACGTTACAGATACAGAAGGTACAATTAAAACTTCAACATGGATTTTCTCGGAAACTAGGGACCGTCGCATTAAAAGCCGCTGCGCCGGTACTCTGGACAGCTCCTTTACAACATACCTGAAACTCATCGAAATCCATGTAGAACATGTGTGATGGTCCCCTTGTAAGACATAGTTTAAACTGATGGAGAGTTTCCATCACCTTGCCTCACTCCTCCATCAGTCACAAAATTTTGTAAAATTTCTCCCCTAAACTTTACCTTGAGTCAAAATTTATACAGTGTGTTTCAGCTGCGCCTACCAATGGTTTGTATGCAACCAGGAACGAGCTCAAAAATCATACGCGAGGGTTTCATACACTCTTCCTCACTATGTGCAAACTGTTATTCCTACAGGAAAAATCGACAGGATCTTTTTGTACGAAATTTAAATTTTGTACTGGAAACGCTTTCACTGGAGGCCACAGCTTTTAGAATTATTCAATAAAAACGAATTTCAAGGTAACTTTTGCACTTTTTTCTTCAATGATACGAAAGGTGCAGCCTGTAGCGAAAACGAATCCTAGTGCAAAATCTAACTGCATTTATTTCCGTAGGAATAACAGTTTGCGAAAAGCGAGCGAGAAAATTGGAGACTTGGAGCGTGGTATTCCAAGGTGCTGCGTGTTGCGTAGTACCAGGTCAGGGCAGCTCAATCACACTGTATATATTTTTGGAAATTAAATAATTCTTTACTAAAACATTTTATATACACTGAAGAGCCAGAGAAACTGGTTCACCTGCCTAATAACGTGTAGGTCCCTCACGAGCACGTAGAAGTGGCCGGCCGGAGTGGCCGAGCGGTTCTAGGCGCTTCAATCTGGAACCGTACGACCGCTACGGTCGCAGGTTCGAATCCTGCCTCGGGCGTGGATGTGTGTGATGTCCTTAGGTTAGTTAGGTTTAAGTAGTTCTAAGTTCTAGGGGACTGATGACCTCAGATGTTAAGTCCCATAGCGCTCAGAGCCATTTGAACCATTTGAACGTAGAAGTGCCGTGCCGCAACACGACATGGCATCGACTCGTCTGAAGTAGTGCTGGATATATATATATATATATATATATATATATATATATATATATATATATATATATATATATAATTAAACAAATTGCTTGTATACCCTTGGCATACTTCTGGTGTCCTCGGTTATATTCATCTTCTTCCGCCGTAAGTATTCTCTCGACCGTGTGTTTGACATTTGTTCTTGATCGGGCTTCTTCTACCGATGAAGGCCGCTGACATCGAGATGATGCGCGGAAGAAAGGAAAACTTTCGAGGTTTTGCACAATTAATAATTATTATTCAGACAACACAAATGGCTACCACACACACATCTTACAAAAATACGTCTTCTCCACTCAAGAACTAAAGACAGAGTCTCTCTATCAACAAAACAAAAAGAAATGGATTTTTTTTATCATTTGTTCTCGCCTTCCGGCGTAGCAAAATACATCTTTTGCGGGTTATCCTAGGCTTTTCCTACGTACCAATACACTGTCCATAAATTCGTAAGAGTTCGAGGGGGTGGAGATCACTTGTGAACAGCACGTTGCAAGGCACCGCAGATATGTTCAATAATGTTCATGTATGGGGAGTTTGTTGGCCAGCGGAAGTACTCATAAGAGTATTGCTGGAGTCACTCTGTAGCCCTTCTGAACGGGGCCCGCATCTCGTGGTCGTGCGGTAGCGTTCTCGCTTCCCACGCACGGGTTCCCGGGTTCGATTCGCGGCGGGGTCAGGGATTTTCTCTGCCTCGTGATGGCTGGGTGTTGTGTGCTGTCCTTAGGTTAGTTAGGTTTAAGCAGTTCTAAGTTCTAGGGGACTGATGACCATAGATGTTAAGTCCCATAGTGCTCAGAGCCATTTGAACCATTTGAGCCTTCTGAACGGGTGGGGTGTCGCATTGTAGTGCTGGAACTGCCCAACTCCGTCGGAATGCACAACGGACGTGAATGGATGCAGGTGATCAGACAGGGTATGCTTACGTACTCGTCACCTGTCAGAGTCGTATCTAGACGTATCACGGGTCTCATATCACTCCAACTGCACACGACCCCCGCCATCACTGAGCCTGCACCAGCTTGAAATGCAGGTTGTCTCCATACTCGTATACGTCCATCTGTTCAGTACAATTTCAAATGAGACTCGTCCCACCAGGCAACATATTTACCTTCATCAACAGCGCAATGTCGGATTTGACGGGCCAAGGAGAGGCATGAAGCTTTTTGACGTGCAGTCATCAAGAGTACACGAGTGGGCCTTTTGCTCCGAAAGCCCATATGGATTATGTATCCCATATTGATGATGTTTCGTTGAACGGTTCGCAAGCTGACGCCTGTTGATGGCCCAACACTGAAATCTGCAGCAATTTGCGGAAGGGTTGCAAAAAAATGGTGCAAATGGCTCTGAGGTCATCAGTCCCCTAGAACTACTTAAACCTAACTAACCTAAGAACACCACACACATCCATGCCCGAGGCAGGATTCCAACCTGCGACCGTAGCGGTCGCGCGGTTCCAGACTGTAGCGACCAGAACCCCTCTGCCACGATTCTCTTCAGTCGTTGTTAGTACCATTTCTTGCAGTATCTTTTTTCGGCCGCATCGATGACGGAGACTTGATCTTTTACCAGATTTTTGAAAATCACGGTACCCTCAAGAAATGGTCGTAACGTACAGGAAAATCCCCACTTCATCGCCACCTCGCTCGTGCGCCGACTATAACACCACATTCAAACTCATTTGAATCTTGATAAATTGCCATTGTAGTGGCAGTAACCGATCTCACTGCGCCAGACACTTGTTGTTTTATGCAGGCGTTGCCGACCGCAGCGCTGTATTCTGCCTGTTTACGTATCTCTGTATTTGATACGCATGCCTGTACCACTTTGTTTGGCACTTCTGTTTATTTTACTGATATTATTATTAAAATCGTACATCTACATCTACACACATACTCCGCAATCCACCATACGGTGCGTCCCGGAGGGTACCTCCTACCACAACTAGTATCTTCTCTCCCTGTTCCACTCTCAAACAGAACGAGGGAAAAATGACTGTACGAGCCCTAATCTCTCTTATATTATCTTTGTGGTCTTTCCGCGAAATGTAAGTTGGCGGGAGTAAAATTGTACTGCAGTCAGCCTCAAATGCTGGTTCTCTAAATTTCCTCAGTGGCGATTCACGAAAAGAACGCATCCTTTCTTCTAGAGACTCCCACCCGAGTTCCTGAAGCATTTCTGTAACACTCGCATGATGATCAAACCTACCAGCAACAAATCTAGCAGCCCGCCTCTGAATTGCTTCTATGTCCTCCCTCAATCCGACCTGATAGGGATTCCAAACGCTCGAGCAGTACTCAAGAATAGGTCGTATTAGTGACTTATAAGCGGTTTCCTTTACAGATGAACCACATCTACCCAAAATTCTACCAATGAACCGAAGACGACTATCCGCCTTCCCCACAACTGCCATTACATGCTTGTCCCACTTCATATCGCTCTGCAATGTTACGCCCAAATATTTAATCGACGTGACAGTGTCAAGCGCTACACTGCTAATGGAGTATTCAAACTATACAGGATTCTTTTTCCTATTCATCTGCATCAATTTACATTTAACTATGTTTAGAGTTAGCTGCCATTCTTTACACGAATCACAAATCCTGTCCAAGTCATCTTGTATCCTCCTACAGTCAGTCAACGGCAACACCTTTCCGTACACCACAGCATCATCAGCAAACAGCCGCACATTGCTATCCATCCTATCCAAAAGATCATTTATGTAGATAGAAAACAACAGCGGACCTACCACACTTCCCTGGGGCACTCTAGATGATACCCTCACCTCCGATGAACACACACCATCGAGGACAACGTACTGGGTTCTATTACTTAAGAAGTCTTCGAGCCACTCACATATTTG
Organism: Schistocerca americana; assembly: GCF_021461395.2. NCBI lineage: Eukaryota > Metazoa > Arthropoda > Insecta > Orthoptera > Acrididae > Schistocerca > Schistocerca americana. Next base: position 142,922,731 of record NC_060121.1, read on the forward strand.
GGAACCAATCCCATATGTTTGTACCTTAGTTAGGAGTCTGCAGTGGGGCACCGAGTCAAACGCTTTCCTAAAGTCAAGGAATATGGCATCCGTCTGATACCCTTCATCCGTGGTTCGCAAGATATCATGTGAAAAAAGGGCGAATTGCGTGTCGCAGGAGCGATGCTTTCTAAAGCGGTGCAGATGCATGGACAGCAACTTCTCTGCCTCAAGGAAATTCATTATGTTTGAACTGAGAATATGATCGAGAATCCTGGAACAAACCGATGTTAAGGATATTGGTCTGTAATTTTGAGGATCCGTCCTTCTACCCTTCTTATATATAGGCGTCACCTGCGCCTTTTTCCAGCCGCTTGGGACTTTACGTTGGGCAAGAGATTCGCGATAAAGGCAAGCTACGTAGGGAGCCAATGCAGTAGAGTACTCTCTGTAAAACCGAATTGGAATCCCATCAGGACCTGGTGATTTATTTATTTACATATTAGTGTTACATTAAAAGTGAGCTCTGCAACAGATTATATTGGCGAGAGAGACACTTAGGCAATAAAAAGCTGTGGCGTCCACCAAAATCGAGCCCTGTATCCGCGGCTGTGTACCTCATCGTGAAGCCCATAAAATGAAATTCACCGAGGACTCAAACCCCGGCCCTGAAAGCCCGCCTTGCAACAACGACCATGGTGAGCGTCCACAGCGTCACACCGCAGGTGACCGGATCGCATCGAGTGCGGAGCGCGGACCCACTTGGCGTGACGAGTCGCGACTGCCGGGTCGGGACGGGCGTGCCCGGCCATCAATCACGGCACGTGGGCGGGGTGGGGGAGGGGGCGTGCCGGTGACAAATGCCGGCGCTGCTGCTCCCCCCCTCCCTGTCCGCGGCGGATCTCCATGGTCTGCAGACCGCTGCAGCGCGCCTGTGGGTCGTCGCTGTTTTAGGCTGGCCACGTCACGCCGGGCTTCGTTGATGCTCGGCTACGTCACGCCGGCCTAATGAAGATGGATAATGGCGGCGAGTGGCCGGACCGACCGGGCCGCGCCGGTGATCCGTGTCACTCGGCGTGTTGCCGTCTTTATTATGCTCCAATACCCTGTCTGCAAATTTTCGAGGCCGTGAGTCAGGCTCGCGTACCAGGACAGCACGAGTTCCTGATGTTATACGCAATTTCTTAAACGATACGTCCAACGCACGTCTGTACACGTCGCCCAGCCTGTCCATCTACGGTATTGACCATTGCAACATCGGTGAAGGAAACAACGGGAACTTTTTGTAAGTCCATCATTTTGCAGATGTCTGGGACGACGGCCGTTTACTATTGTGACAAAATAAAACAGCTGCAGCCGTCCGTATGATTTTATTTTATTTTGTTGCAACCAGTTTCAACGCGTCAATGCGTCATACTCAGGCTGTTGTTGGTATGATCCCTATATATATCACATCAGTTGCCAGCATTACTGGATACGCAGATAATGTGTCAGCACTCCAACCATCAACTGCCAACTAGCAACATTTTTTTCTGGGTTAATTTCGGTTGAAAAAAATGTGCAATTTTCCGTCATAGAATATTCCCGCTTCAGCCCTTACAGTTTCTTAAAGTTCCGACTGAGGGTAGCGCTATACAAAGCCTTCAGAATTGGTGCGTTCCAAGCAGAAAGCAGTCATTGAGTTTCTTTTGGTGGAAAACCACAGATATTCGTAGGAGCTTGCAGCATGTCTTCGGACACCTGGCAGTGAACAAAAGCTGGGTGAGTCGTTGGACGAGATGTCTGTCATCGCAATCAGGTCGTGCAAACCTGTCCGATCTCCCGCTTGCCGACCCCCCGCACACAGCTGTGAGCCCTGCAGTGTTGGAAGTTGCGGACACTCTCATTCAAGGTGATCGAAAGATCGCAGTAAAACACCTCGCTGCTCGAGTGGACATCTCTATCGGTAGTGCTGACACACTCGTCCACCAGTTGGGGCACTGATTATTGTTTACTCGGTGGATTTCTCGCCGCCTATCAGCAGATCATGACGGCCAGTGACGGACCACTGTGCTGAACCGCTTATGTGTTACGAGGTTGATAGTGATAATTTTTGGCCAAACGTCGTCACATGCAATGAAATATGGGTTCATCACTACGAATTGTCCGTAACTTGTGGTTTAGTGGCTAGCGTTGCTGACACTGGATTACGCGGTCCAGGGTTCGATTCCCGGCCAGGTTGGGGATTTTCTCTGCCTGGGCACTTTGTGTTGTCCTCATCGTTTTATCATCATCATTATGAACGTAGTACGGACCGACTAATGAGTGTATAGGCGGTGAGAGCCTTTTATAGCACGTTAGTACTTTGTTAGCGTTTACAGTACCTAAGACCGTAGTGCCCAGACAGCTAAAGCCCAGCATATACATTTCATCACTCGTCACATTTTATCTAAGTCGTGTTTTGAACAGCTTACTATGTGTAAATTCCTGACTTCCAGATATGAATAAGGGTAAATTAATATGTAGTTTATTGGTCATTTGTTCTCTTTTTTTCTCTTTTTGTGGGGCGTGGCCTGCCATATTTTATAGTATATATAGTACGCATAGCATATATAATATGAAAGTAAGTGTATCTTTGCATGGGTATTTGCTTAGCAAAGCTTAGCTTAGCTTAGTAAAGTGGCATTGTAGTAGTAATGAGTGGCTATACCGTGGGACTGTGTGTGCACTGCTGGGACAGCGCTACCTAGTGGCCGGTTGTGAACCACTAGACTCGCAGCAGGCAAACCGGCGCGAAAGAAGGCAGTGTGATATTGCCAGTAGTTAGTCGAGCTGCGGACATGTGTCAAATAGTTTTATCTTGTGACTTCGGTTTTATGTATCTGGTGGAATAGAATGACCATGAGAGCAATTGTTTCTTTAATTTTTATTTATGCTACAATGATTTTATATCAGCTGGTCTGCCTCATGTATCGTTATATCCAAATTATTTATGCATGTTAAGCTACATTCAGGTGTGTGGTACTGTACTAATAGTAATGTATATAGTGTAACACATGTAAGAGTTCCCGCAAACCTGTCATGTTACATCTTCACAGAACCGATGATGGCACCTTTAGTGTGTTGAAACCGGTCATCTAGTATATAGTGTTTAAGCGATCTTGGCTTTTGAATTATTTATGCAACAGAGTGATCGCCCCACAACACACTATGTTTTCACTGTGATAATTAAGACTTTATGCTTAATCCTTCTAACTGAGAAAAATGTTTCAGTTACAATGCTTTTAAGTTTCAACAGTCCATGTCTTCGTTCGCTTCGTGATGTTACAAGGAAACTAAAACTTAAATTGTGAAATGGGAAGTGCCTAAAAGGTGAGGGAAACAATGCTGCAAAAAAGAAAAAAAAACCTTTAAAATCCTGTAAAGGTGAAAAAGTTTAGGATATGCGAAACGGAATCGACGAAGATAAGGAGAGAATTTGATACGCAGATATGAAACAAAGCCAAGTCGACTGCATCATATAGTCAAAAAGTATGTGGTGCATACGTAACATTTAAAATTATAAAGGAACTGATGGCAGCGTTACTGCCTCGTTCGACTTTCAATGAAAGCGTTTCTTTATTGAAGGAAATCTTAAGCAAATATTTCAAGGTTCGTTTATGTAAAGACAGGATTTAGATTATGGGACGAGATCATGAAAGTCTTTGGCATAGTACTAGAAAGCAGCCTCTCAGAACAGTTAGTGGGTGTACCCTCATAGTGCATGCCATGTAATGGGGAGGAAGTTTACCTCATAAGTTGCCTGGTTTGAGGGGTTATAGTTGCCAACGTCGGAACGCCTGAGTGGCACGGGATAGGTAATTTAGTAAGGCAGCTATTCTGTCCCCTCAACGTCTCCTGGCCTCTTAGTGGTACTATCGCTGGACGCATGCGACGTTCATGGAGCTCGCTTTTACGACGTACGACGAAAGGGTCCGTAGCCATTTCCTTGCATAATCTATGGAGCTGCAAAGTGTGGCCATAGTGCGAACCCGTGCCACAGAACAGCATCGACTGCTTGAGAGCTATGCAGCTCTCTACACGGGTAGAATCGCATCCCAGCCCCCTTTCCTTTCAAGCGTCATTCTCCTCTTACGACGAATGAAATGAGGAACTGACAGCTATAAATGTCACCACTGTGTTCAAGGTACTCCCCTCATTGTTATGGAGACTGCAGGCCGTATGGGGACGCAGTTGGAATTCAATGTCTCGGAAAAGTTCGCAGAATTCCGTGAGATATACTGACCTAGCGCCTTCACCCCAAGTAAATTGTCCCAGCGTAGTGGATGCTGCGATATCAGACTACACGATACAATGGGCATCTGAACATATTACCCTTGCATACCATCGTTGATAGTAACTCGTCACTATACGTAAATTTTGACTTAATCAACGGCAATTTTCACGTGTAGCATTTACTAGTGTGAAACGCCCAGCTTAACCCGCAGGACAGGACAGGTGGTTGAAATTGTGGACAAGGGCCAATATAAGGGGCTCCCAGTTACACTCGAACATACAACTTTATTATTTGTGTTGTGGGTTGGCAGGAGAGCCAACACCGGGTTACAAGAGGAAGCCGAAAGGCACGCGTTTTAGCTCACGCAGGCTGGCGTGAGGTCTGGAACAGGACAAGGAAATTAGAATTTAGAAAAAACGGACGTAGCTGGTGGAATACTTCACTTTAATCCATAAATGGTGAACGTCGCTCTTGACAGTACATTATTCATAATATCAATAGTAACTGGAAATGGCGCCTTGTTAGGTCGTAGCAAATGACGTAGCTGAAGGCTATGCTAACTATCGTCTCGGCAAGTGAGAGCGTATTTTGTCAGTGAACCATCGTTAGCAAAGTCGGTTGTACAACTGGGGCGAGTGCTAGGAAGTCTCTGTAGACCTGCCGTGTGGCGGCGCTCGGTCTGCAATCACTGATAGTGGCGACACGCGGGTCCGACGTATACTAACGGACCGCGGCCGATTTAAAGGCTACCACCTAAGCAAGTGTGGTGTCTGGTGGTGACACCACAATTTGAACAAACATCACAAGAGCCCAAAAAAAATTGTGAAACAGTTCTTTAATTTAGGCTGAAGGCCTCAAGAGTAAACCAACTCGAACTCAAAATCGAATGAAGGCCCAACACTTAAAACTCAATAACATTAAAATTTTTAAAATGCCAAATGCCTTACGTGAAACTTCTTTAAATTAGGCTGAAGGGCGAAAGAATCTTAAGCCTTAAGCCTTAAGGGCAAAACAAACTTAATTTTTAAAAAAATCAGCTAGAAGCCATACAAGTACAAACAACAAGAACAAATAAAAAAAGGGCAGTACACCCAAGAGCGCTCAGATGTTCGAGGATCGACCTGGAATCCAAACACTAACGCTCGCTTATGTGAGGCAGGCAGTCGGGCCAACCATTAACGATCCGACGACAACCCAACCGACCGACAGTCAGCAGGCCCACCGACAAGATAACTTCCATTTCACAAGACCAGGGCACAACAGTTCAATTGAGAGATTTATACCAAATAAATTAACAAACGACGGAGCTGATCCTCCTTGGTACACAAAACGGGTTAGAACACTGTTGCAGAAACAACGAAACAAACATGCCAAATTTAAACTTACGCAGAATCCCCAAGATTGGCGATGTTTTACAGAAGCTCGAAATTTAGCGCGGACTTCAATGCGAGATGCCTATAACAGTTTCCCCAACGAAACTTTGTCTCGAAACCTGGCAGCAAATCCAAAGAGATTCTGGTCGTGTGTGAAGGATGTTAGCGACAAGAAACAATCACTGCTTTCTCTGCACGCTAGCAACGGAGATACTACCGAAGACAATCTGCCAAAGCAGAGTTACTAAACACAGCCTTCCGAAATCCCTTCACAAAAGAAGACGAAGTAAATATTCCACTGCCTTCTCTGCACGCTAGCAACGGAGATACTACCGAAGACAATGCTGCCAAAGCAGAGTTACTAAACACAGCCTTCCGAAATCCCTTCACAAAAGAAGACGAAGTAAATATTCCAGAATTCGAATCGAGAACAGCTGCCAAAATGAGTAACGTAGAAGTAAATATCCTCGGAGTAGTGAAGCAACTTAAATCACTTAATAAAAGCAAGTCTACTGGTCCAGACTGTATACCAATTAGGTTCCTTTCGGAGTATGCTGATGCATTAGCTCCATACTTAACAATCATATACAACCTTTCGTTCGACGAAAGATCCGTACCCAAAGATTGGAAAGCTGCACAGGTCACACCAATATTCAAGAAAGGTAGTAGGAGTAATCCGCTAAATTATAGGCCCATATCGTTAAGGTCGATATGCAGCAGGATTTTACATCATATATTGTGTTCGAACATAATGAATTTGTCACCTGGCCACCAAGAGCTGTTGCATAACGATTTGATTCACGGATCCAGTTATATGGATCCTTCCATGTATAGCGCTTTTACGACTATGACGAGTGGAGCCTGAAGATAGCATCAATGTAAGGCCGAAACTGGTAGCGCATAAAAAATCATAAAATAAAATCCTACAATACATATGGCTGTTGGTAAATTATTGCATCAAGAAATGCTTTCCAGCCGTTGCCCCATGGTCCATAATGGATCAACGAAGATGAAGACACCAAGACCTTCTCCGAACGAAGCGGCGGCACAGAATTTGAATGAGGCGATGTGCGGTCAAGGTTTTATTAGTTCGGTTTCTAAAGAAACAGGAGACTGCCAAAGTCTGTACGATGTCAATACTGTAGTAACGATGTTACTAGCACCAGTCACAGAAGGAAGTGTTGGAACTGCAACCGGCTGGAATCCACTGTGCGCGTTGGAACAGAGCCTTAACAAATTAGCTCCAGTCAAATGAGCAATGGCTGCCCCTCATTACCAGCCATCTTGCGGATTTTCATTAATGAATTAATGACTAATGACATTAAACTGAAACTTTGGGTACAGGTTACAAATCTGTAACGTAATGCAGGACTTCAGCAACGGTGAATTGTTCAGAAAATAAGAAATTCAGCCTTCAGTTGCAAGGTACATTGACCCGAGCATGTCATTGGTAGCTGTCACTGGTCTGTCAAAAGCAATTTAACATTGGCACCTTCAGATTACCTATATGGATAGCAAAATAAGTAAAAATTAGGGCATTTCAATAGCATGCACAATTCTAAATCTGGGTAAGGAATTAATACTAAACTAATTTTTTTTTTCCTTTTACAACATTTTAAACGCCATAAAACGTCTCTGTGCTAGATTCAAGCACGCATCAAATCAGATATGCTAACAGACGCCCAGTCAAAAACAACTAATACAATATCTTGTAAGGGCGGGTTTAGGGTGTTAAATAGCTAATCAAGCTGAACGAAACATAATACACTACTGGCCATTAAAATTGCTACGCCAAGAAGAAATGCAAATGATAAACGGGTATTCATTGGACAAATATATTATACTAGAACTGACATGTGATTACATTTTCACGCAATTTAGGTGCATAGATCCTGAGGAATCAGTACCCAGAACAACCACCTCTCACCCTAATAACGGCCTTGATACGCCTGGTCATTGAGTCAAACAGAGATTGTATGGCGTGTACAGGTACAGCTGCCCATGCAGCTTCAACACGATATCACAGTTCATCAAGAATAGTGACTGGCGTGTTGTGACGAACCAGTTGCTCAGCCACCATTGACCAGACGTTTCCCATTGCTGAGAGATCTGGAGAATGTGCTGGCCAGGGCAGTAGTCGAACATTTCCTGTGTCCAGAAAGGCCCGTACAGGACCTGCAACATGCGGTCGTGCATTATCCTGCTGAAATGTAGGGTTTCGCAGGGATCGAATGAAGGGTAGAGCCACGGGTCGTAACACATCTGAAATGTAACGTCCACTGTTCACAGTGCCGTCAATGCGAACAAGAGATGACCGGGACGTGTAACCAATGGCACCCCATACCATCACACCGTGTAATACGCCAGTATGGCGATGACGAATACACGCTTCCAATGTGCGTTCACCGCGATGATGTCGCCAAACACGGATGCGACCATCATGATGCTGTAAACAGAACCTGAATTCATCCGAAAGAATGACGTTTTGCCATTCGTGCACCCAGGTTCGTCGTCGAGTACACCATCGCAGGCACTCCTGTCTGTGAAGCAGTGTCAAGGGTAACCGCAGCCATGGTCTCGGAGCTGATAGTCCATGCTGATGCAAACATCGTCGAACTGTTTGTGCAGATGGTTGTTGCCTTGCAAACGTCCCCATCTGTTGACTCAGGGATCGGGACGTGGCTGCACAATCCGTTACAGCCATGCGGATAAGATGCCTGTCATCTCGACTGCTAGTGATACGAGGCCGTTGGGATCCAGCATGGCGTTCCGTATTACCCTCCTGAACCCACCGATTCCATATTCTGCTAACAGTCATTGGATGTCGACCAATGCGAGCAGCAATGTCACGATACGATAAACTGTAACTGCAATAGGCTACAATCCGACCCTTATCAAAGTCGCAATCGTGATGGTACGCATTTCTCCATCATACACGAGGCATCAAAATAATGTATCATCAGGCAACGGCGGTCAACTGCTGTTTGTGTATGAGAAATCGGTTGGAAACTTTCCTTATGTCAGCACGTTGTAGGTGTCGCCACCGGCGCCAGCCTCGTGTGTATGCGCTGAAAAGCTAATCATTTGCATATCACAGCATGTTCTTCCTGCCGGTTAATTTTTACGTCTGTAGCACATCATCTTCGTGGTGTAGGAAATTTAATGGCCAGTAGTGTACATTAATGTCGTACCAGCTGCCTAGAATGGTGCAACGATGGTACTACACTCACAAAGAAGTATACACATTTAAACAGGATACACAGAGATGGTGCCACGACTTCACAACAGGAGCATCGAGTGGGCACATACGCGAGCGATGGGATGAGGCTTCCATACAACCTATATCTGCAACCACATCTACATAGACACTGGGGAAGTCACTGTACGGTGTGTGGCGAATGGTACTCTGAACCCCCAGTAGTTATTTCCTTCCCTGTTCCACTCACAAACAGAGCGAGAGAAAAGAGACTGTCTATATGCCTCCGTATGAGTCCTAATTTCTCATATCCTAACTTTGTCGTCGTTACGCGCGGTGTATGTTGGCAGCAGTAGGATCGTGTTGCAGCCAACTTCGAATGCCGATTCCCTAAATTTTTTCAATAGTGTTTCTCGAAAAGAACGTCGCCATAACTCCAGAGATTCCCCTTTGAGTTCCCGAAGCATCTCTGCGAGACTTACATGTTGTTTGAACCTATCGATAACAAAACTAGCAGCCCGCTTCTGAATTGCTTCGATATTTTCCCTCAATCCGAGCTGGTACAGATCCCAAACACTCGAGCAGTATTCGAGAATAGGTCGCACTAGCATCCTATATGAAGACTCCTTTACAGGTGTGAGAGATGGCAGGGCACTCTCACTTGTGATTCAGTGTAGGGAATACGATCAACGGCGATTTAACTTCATACATTGTGATGAAATGGTGGGCAGCAGTTTATGGTCTTGTTTGCGTGCTCTAGGGAAAGAAATACGGTAAGCTTTACCTGCGTTCAAAGGAACAGGGTGCCAACTTAAACGACTGCAGTGAAAGCACGGCGTTGGTGGGGCGACAAAGCGCGTTTTTTCTGGGGAACGATGAAGAGACATTACCAGACGGCCGCATGCAGTGGTCGTATTGTGCAACACACATTAGCTTTGGCGCCAGACGCCCAGGTATACGGCCTACCGCCGAAAAGTCGCCGACAGCGCATTGTAGGCCTTGTTAGCGAGCAAGGCGCCAAAAGAAATGTAAACGTTCTGCAAATGTCCATGGGACAGGGAAACTGAGACCCAGACATCCAGACTCTGTTTCAAAACATGTTTTGCCAATGCGAATTCATGGTCGTTCTTTGCAAACTTTGAAATGGACGCAACGGGGGAAATAACAAGCTGTTTATGGAGGGCTGTGTTTCCACCCCGTATTGTGTTAGCAAATGACACAGCAAAGGTGTGGGAAAGAGGCTGCGAAGCTGAATTTTTTCCGTTTTCCGCCAATTAACTTTAAGTCTCTGATTGGTCAAATCGTTTTCCAGTGCAAAGACCATTCACCGAGCTTAAAATGCTGGACTCCAGCTCGTGATTGGGTTGTGTGAAAATGGGGAAGTCAAAAAGAGAAATGTGCTTTTGGAACCGAGCTGACGAGGAATCGGGGAGAAAGGGAGATTGGCACTCTTGTACAAGTCTCTTGTACTGGCGCTTCACTAGTAAAGAACTGCAGGTCTCTACCTAAATGGTGAGACTTGTGCCCTTTGCTAGGTTGCGACTTAGAACCTGTGCCAGTCACCTTCTGAACCGTCAGAGGTATTACTTATATCAGTACAGTCACGAGTGATGCGTGGGTGTGAAAATGGGGAAGTCAAAAAGAGAAATGTGCTTTTGGAACCGAGCTGACGAGGAATCGGGGAGAAAGGGAGATCGGCACTCTTGTACAAGTCTCTTGTACTGGCGCTTCACTAGTAAAGAACTGCAGGTCTCTACCTAAATGGTGAGACTTGTGTCCTTTGCTAGGTTGCAACTTAGAACCTGTGCCAGTCACCTTCTGAACCGTCAGAGGAATTGCTTATATCAGTACAGTCACGAGTGATGCGTGGGTGTGAAAATGGGGAAGTCAAAAAGAGAAATGTGCTTTTGGAACCGAGCTGACGAGGAATCGGGGAGAAAGGGAGATCGGCACTCTTGTACAAGTCTCTTGTACTGGCGCTTCACTAGTAAAGAACTGCAGGTCTCTACCTAAATGGTGAGACTTGTGTCCTTTGCTAGGTTGCGACTTAGAACCTGTGCCAGTCACCTTCTGAACCGTCAGAGGTATTACTTATATCAGTACAGTCACGAGTGATGCGTGGGTGTGAAAATGGGGAAGTCAAAAAGAGAAATGTGCTTTTGGAACCGAGCTGACGAGGAATCGGGGAGAAAGGGAGATCGGCACTCTTGTACAAGTCTCTTGTACTGGCGCTTCACTAGTAAAGAACTGCAGGTCTCTACCTAAATGGTGAGACTTGTGTCCTTTGCTAGGTTGCGACTTAGAACCTGTGCCAGTCACCTTCTGAACCGTCAGAGGTATTGCTTATATCAGTACAGTCACGAGTGATGCGTGGGTGTGAAAATGGGGAAGTCAAAAAGAGAAATGTGCTTTTGGAACCGAGCTGACGAGGAATCGGGGAGAAAGGGAGATCGGCACTCTTGTACAAGTCTCTTGTACTGGCGCTTCACTAGTAAAGAACTGCAGGTCTCTACCTAAATGGTGAGACTTGTGTCCTTTGCTAGGTTGCGACTTAGAACCTGTGCCAGTCACCTTCTGAACCGTCAGAGGTATTGCTTATATCAGTACAGTCACGAGTGATGCGTGGGTGTGAAAATGGGGAAGTCAAAAAGAGAAATGTGCTTTTATAACCGAGCTGACGAGGAATCGGGGAGAAAGGGAGATCGGCACTCTTGTACAAGTCTCTTGTACTGGCGCTTCACTAGTAAAGAACTGCAGGTCTCTACCTAAATGGTGAGACTTGTGTCCTTTGCTAGGTTGCGACTTAGAACCTGTGCCAGTCACCTTCTGAACCGTCAGAGGTATTGCTTATATCAGTACAGTCACGAGTGATGCGTCGGTGTGAAAATGGGGAAGTCAAAAAGAGAAATGTGCTTTTGGAACCGAGCTGACGAGGAACCGGGGAGAAAGGGAGATCGGCACTCTTGTACAAGTCTCTTGTACTGGCGCTTCACTAGTAAAGAACTGCAGGTCTCTACCTAAATGGTGAGACTTGTGTCCTTTGCTAGGTTGCGACTTAGAACCTGTGCCAGTCACCTTCTGAACCGTCAGAGGTATTGCTTATATCAGTACAGTCACGAGTGATGCGTGGGTGTGAAAATGGGGAAGTCAAAAAGAGAAATGTGCTTTTGGAACCGAGCTGACGAGGAACCGGGGAGAAAGGGAGATCGGCACTCTTGTACAAGTCTCTTGTACTGGCGCTTCACTAGTAAAGAACTGCAGGTCTCTACCTAAATGGTGAGACTTGTGTCCTTTGCTAGGTTGCGACTTAGAACCTGTGCCAGTCACCTTCTGAACCGTCAGAGGTATTGCTTATATCAGTACAGTCACGAGTGATGCGTGGGTGTGAAAATGGGGAAGTCAAAAAGAGAAATGTGCTTTTATAACCGAGCTGACGAGGAATCGGGGAGAAAGGGAGATCGGCACTCTTGTACAAGTCTCTTGTACTGGCGCTTCACTAGTAAAGAACTGCAGGTCTCTACCTAAATGGTGAGACTTGTGTCCTTTGCTAGGTTGCGACTTAGAACCTGTGCCAGTCACCTTCTGAACCGTCAGAGGTATTGCTTATATCAGTACAGTCACGAGTGATGCGTCGGTGTGAAAATGGGGAAGTCAAAATGTAAAAATGTGCTTTTATAACCGAGCTGACGAGGAATCGGGGAGAAAGGGAGATCGGCACTCTTGTACAAGTCTCTTGTACTGGCGCTTCACTAGTAAAGAACTGCAGGTCTCTACCTAAATGGTGAGACTTGTGTCCTTTGCTTGGTTGCGACTTAGAACCTGTGCCAGTCACCTTCTGAACCGTCAGAGGTATTGCTTATATCAGTACAGTCACGAGTGATGCGTGGGTGTGAAAATGGGGAAGTCAAAGAGAGAAATGTGCTTTTGGAACCGAGCTGACGAGGAATCGGGGAGAAAGGGAGATCGGCACTCTTGTACAAGTCTCTTGTACTGGCGCTCCACTAGTAAAGAACTGCAGGTCTCTACCTAAATGGTGAGACTTGTGTCCTTTGCTAGGTTGCGACTTAGAACCTGTGCCAGTCACCTTCTGAACCGTCAGAGGTATTGCTTATATCAGTACAGTCACGAGTGATGCGTGGGTGTGAAAATGGGGAAGTCAAAAAGAGAAATGTGTTTTTGGAACCGAGCTGACGAGGAACCGGGGAGAAAGGGAGATCGGCACTCTTGTACAAGTCTCTTGTACTGGCGCTTCACTAGTAAAGAACTGCAGGGCTCTACCTAAATGGTGAGACTTGTGTCCTTTGCTAGGTTGCGACTTAGAACCTGTGCCAGTCACCTTCTGAACCGTCAGAGGTATTGCTTATATCAGTACAGTCACGAGTGATGCGTGGGTGTGAAAATGGGGAAGTCAAAAAGAGAAATGTGCTTTTGGAACCGAGCTGACGAGGAACCGGGGAGAAAGGGAGATCGGCACTCTTGTACAAGTCTCTTGTACTGGCGCTTCACTAGTAAAGAACTGCAGGTCTCTACCTGAATGGTGAGACTTGTGTCCTTTGCTAGGTTGCGACTTAGAACCTGTGCCAGTTACTTTCTGAACCGTCAGAGGTATTGCTTATATCAGTACAGTCACGAGTGATGCGTGGGTGTGAAAATGGGGAAGTCAAAAAGAGAAATGTGCTTTTGGAACCGAGCTGACGAGGAACCGGGGAGAAAGGGAGATCGGCACTCTTGTACAAGTCTCTTGTACTGGCGCTTCACTAGTAAAGAACTGCAGGTCTCTACCTAAATGGTGAGACTTGTGTCCTTTGCTAGGTTGCGACTTAGAACCTGTGCCAGTCACCTTCTGAACCGTCAGAGGTATTGCTTATATCAGTACAGTCACGAGTGATGCGTGGGTGTGAAAATGGGGAAGTCAAAAAGAGAAATGTGCTTTTATAACCGAGCTGACGAGGAATCGGGGAGAAAGGGAGATCGGCACTCTTGTACAAGTCTCTTGTACTGGCGCTTCACTAGTAAAGAACTGCAGGTCTCTACCTAAATGGTGAGACTTGTGTCCTTTGCTAGGTTGCGACTTAGAACCTGTGCCAGTTACTTTCTGAACCGTCAGAGGTATTGCTTATATCAGTACAGTCACGAGTGATGCGTGGGTGTGAAAATGGGGAAGTCAAAAAGAGAAATGTGCTTTTGGAACCGAGCTGACGAGGAACCGGGGAGAAAAGGAGATCGGCACTCTTGTACAAGTCTCTTGTACTGGCGCTTCACTAGTAAAGAACTGCAGGTCTCTACCTAAATGGTGAGACTTGTGTCCTTTGCTAGGTTGCGACTTAGAACCTGTGCCAGTCACCTTCTGAACCGTCAGAGGTATTGCTTATATCAGTACAGTCACGAGTGATGCGTGGGTGTGAAAATGGGGAAGTCAAAAAGAGAAATGTGCTTTTATAACCGAGCTGACGAGGAATCGGGGAGAAAGGGAGATTGGCACTCTTGTACAAGTCTCTTGTACTGGCGCTTCACTAGTAAAGAACTGCAGGTCTCTACCTAAATGGTGAGACTTGTGTCCTTTGCTAGGTTGCGACTTAGAACCTGTGCCAGTCACCTTCTGAACCGTCAGAGGTATTGCTTATATCAGTACAGTCACGAGTGATGCGTGGGTGTGAAAATGGGGAAGTCAAAAAGAGAAATGTGCTTTTATAACCGAGCTGACGAGGAATCGGGGAGAAAGGGAGATCGGCACTCTTGTACAAGTCTCTTGTACTGGCGCTTCACTAGTAAAGAACTGCAGGTCTCTACCTAAATGGTGAGACTTGTGTCCTTTGCTAGGTTGCGACTTAGAACCTGTGCCAGTCACCTTCTGAACCGTCAGAGGTATTGCTTATATCAGTACAGTCACGAGTGATGCGTGGGTGTGAAAATGGGGAAGTCAAAAAGAGAAATGTGCTTTTATAACCGAGCTGACGAGGAATCGGGGAGAAAGGGAGATCGGCACTCTTGTACAAGTCTCTTGTACTGGCGCTTCACTAGTAAAGAACTGCAGGTCTCTACCTAAATGGTGAGACTTGTGTCCTTTGCTAGGTTGCGACTTAGAACCTGTGCCAGTCACCTTCTGAACCGTCAGAGGTATTGCTTATATCAGTACAGTCACGAGTGATGCGTGGGTGTAAAAATGGGGAAGTCAAAAAGAGAAATGTGCTTTTGGAACCGAGCTGACGAGGAATCGGGGAGAAAGGGAGATCGGCACTCTTGTACAAGTCTCTTGTACTGGCGCTTCACTAGTAAAGAACTGCAGGACTCTACCTAAATGGTGAGACTTGTGTCCTTTGCTAGGTTGCGACTTAGAACCTGTGCCAGTCACCTTCTGAACCGTCAGAGGTATTGCTTATATCAGTACAGTCACGAGTGATGCGTGGGTGTGAAAATGGGGAAGTCAAAAAGAGAAATGTGCTTTTGGAACCGAGCCGACGAGGAATCGGGGAGAAAGGGAGATCGGCACTCTTGTACAAGTCTCTTGTACTGGCGCTTCACTAGTAAAGAACTGCAGGTCTCTACCTAAATGGTGAGACTTGTGTCCTTTGCTAGGTTGCGACTCAGAACCTGTGCCAGTCACCTTCTGGACCGTCAGAGGTATTGCTTATATCAGTACAGTCACGAGTGATGCGTGGGTGTGAAAATGGGGAAGTCAAAAAGAGAAATGTGCTTTTGGAACCGAGCTGACAAGGAACCGGGGAGAAAGGGAGATCGGCACTCTTGTACAAGTCTCTTGTACTGGCGCTTCACTAGTAAAGAACTGCAGGTCTCTACCTAAATGGTGAGACTTGTGTCCTTTGCTAGGTTGCGACTTAAAACCTGTGCCAGTCACCTTCTGAACCGTCAGAGGTATTGCTTATATCAGTACAGTCACGAGTGATGCGTGGGTGTGAAAATGGGGAAGTCAAAAAGAGAAATGTGCTTTTGGAACCGAGCTGACGAGGAACCGGGGAGAAAGGAAGATCGTGCCTCTTGTACAATTCCCTTGTACTGGCGCTTCACTAGTAAAGAACTGCAGGTCTCTACCTAAATGGTGAGACTTGTGTCCTTTGCTAGGTTGCGACATAGAACCTGTGCCAGTCACCTTCTGAACCGTCAGAGGTATTGCTTATATCAGTACAGTCACGAGTGATGCGTGGGTGTAAAAATGGGGAAGTCTAAAAGAGAAATGTGCTTTTGGAACCGAGCTGACGAGGAACCGGGGAGAAAGGGAGATCGGCACTCTTGTACAAGTCTCTTGTACTGGCGCTTCACTAGTAAAGAACTGCAGGTCAATACCTAAATGGTGAGACTTGTGTCCTTTGCTAGGTTGCGACTTAGAACCTGTGCCAGTCACCTTCTGAACCGTCAGAGGTATTGCTTATATCAGTACAGTCACGAGTGATGCGTGGGTGTGAAAATGGGGAAGTCAAAAAGAGAAATGTGCTTTTATAACCGAGCTGACGAGGAATCGGGGAGAAAGGGAGATCGGCACTCTTGTACAAGTCTCTTGTACTGGCGCTTCACTAGTAAAGAACTGCAGGTCTCTACCTAAATGGTGAGACTTGTGTCCTTTGCTAGGTTGCGACTTAGAACCTGTGCCAGTTACTTTCTGAACCGTCAGAGGTATTGCTTATATCAGTACAGTCACGAGTGATGCGTGGGTGTGAAAATGGGGAAGTCAAAAAGAGAAATGTGCTTTTGGAACCGAGCTGACGAGGAACCGGGGAGAAAAGGAGATCGGCACTCTTGTACAAGTCTCTTGTACTGGCGCTTCACTAGTAAAGAACTGCAGGTCTCTACCTAAATGGTGAGACTTGTGTCCTTTGCTAGGTTGCGACTTAGAACCTGTGCCAGTCACCTTCTGAACCGTCAGAGGTATTGCTTATATCAGTACAGTCACGAGTGATGCGTGGGTGTGAAAATGGGGAAGTCAAAAAGAGAAATGTGCTTTTATAACCGAGCTGACGAGGAATCGGGGAGAAAGGGAGATCGGCACTCTTGTACAAGTCTCTTGTACTGGCGCTTCACTAGTAAAGAACTGCAGGTCTCTACCTAAATGGTGAGACTTGTGTCCTTTGCTAGGTTGCGACTTAGAACCTGTGCCAGTCACCTTCTGAACCGTCAGAGGTATTGCTTATATCAGTACAGTCACGAGTGATGCGTGGGTGTAAAAATGGGGAAGTCAAAAAGAGAAATGTGCTTTTGGAACCGAGCTGACGAGGAATCGGGGAGAAAGGGAGATCGGCACTCTTGTACAAGTCTCTTGTACTGGCGCTTCACTAGTAAAGAACTGCAGGGCTCTACCTAAATGGTGAGACTTGTGTCCTTTGCTAGGTTGCGACTTAGAACCTGTGCCAGTCACCTTCTGAACCGTCAGAGGTATTGCTTATATCAGTACAGTCACGAGTGATGCGTGGGTGTGAAAATGGGGAAGTCAAAAAGAGAAATGTGCTTTTGGAACCGAGCCGACGAGGAATCGGGGAGAAAGGGAGATCGGCACTCTTGTACAAGTCTCTTGTACTGGCGCTTCACTAGTAAAGAACTGCAGGTCTCTACCTAAATGGTGAGACTTGTGTCCTTTGCTAGGTTGCGACTCAGAACCTGTGCCAGTCACCTTCTGGACCGTCAGAGGTATTGCTTATATCAGTACAGTCACGAGTGATGCGTGGGTGCGAAAATGGGGAAGTCAAAAAGAGAAATGTGCTTTTGGAACCGAGCTGACAAGGAACCGGGGAGAAAGGGAGATCGGCACTCTTGTACAAGTCTCTTGTACTGGCGCTTCACTAGTAAAGAACTGCAGGTCTCTACCTAAATGGTGAGACTTGTGTCCTTTGCTAGGTTGCGACTTAAAACCTGTGCCAGTCACCTTCTGAACCGTCAGAGGTATTGCTTATATCAGTACAGTCACGAGTGATGCGTGGGTGTGAAAATGGGGAAGTCAAAAAGAGAAATGTGCTTTTGGAACCGAGCTGACGAGGAACCGGGGAGAAAGGAAGATCGTGCCTCTTGTACAAGTCCCTTGTACTGGCGCTTCACTAGTAAAGAACTGCAGGTCTCTACCTAAATGGTGAGACTTGTGTCCTTTGCTAGGTTGCGACTTAGAACCTGTGCCAGTCACCTTCTGAACCGTCAGAGGTATTGCTTATATCAGTACAGTCACGAGTGATGCGTGGGTGTAAAAATGGGGAAGTCTAAAAGAGAAATGTGCTTTTGGAACCGAGCTGACGAGGAACCGGGGAGAAAGGGAGATCGGCACTCTTGTACAAGTCTCTTGTACTGGCGCTTCACTAGTAAAGAACTGCAGGTCAATACCTAAATGGTGAGACTTGTGTCCTTTGCTAGGTTGCGACTTAGAACCTGTGCCAGTCACCTTCTGAACCGTCAGAGGTATTGCTTATATCAGTACAGTCACGAGTGATGCGTGGGTGTGAAAATGGGGAAGTCAAAAAGAGAAATGTGCTTTTGGAACCGAGCTGACGAGGAACCGGGGAGAAAGGGAGATCGGCACTCTTGTACAAGTCTCTTGTACTGGCGCTTCACTAGTATAGAACTGCAGGTCTCTACCTAAATGGTGAGACTTGTGTCCTTTGCTAGGTTGCGACTTAGAACCTGTGCCATTCACCTTCTGAACCGTCAGAGGTATTGCTTATATCAGTACAGTCACGAGTGATGCGTGGGTGTGAAAATGGGGAAGTCAAAAAGAGAAATGTGCTTTTGGAACCGAGCTGACGAGGAACCGGGGAGAAAGGGAGATCGGCACTCTTGTACTAGTCTCTTGTACTGGCGCTTCACTAGTAAAGAACTGCAGGTCTCTACCTAAATGGTGAGACTTGTGTCCTTTGCTAGGTTGCGACTTAGAACCTGTGCCAGTCACCTTCTGAACCGTCAGAGGTATTGCTTATATCAGTACAGTCACAAGTGATGCGTGGGTGTGAAAATGGGGAAGTCAAAAAGAGAAATGTGCTTTTGGAACCGAGCTGACGAGGAACCGGGGAGAAAGGGAGATCGGCACTCTTGTACAAATCTCTTGTACTGGCGCTTCACTAGTATAGAACTGCAGGTCTCTACCTAAATGGTGAGACTTGTGTCCTTTGCTAGGTTGCGACTTAGAAACTGTGCCAGTCACCTTCTGAACCGTCAGAGGTATTGCTTATATCAGTACAGTCACGAGTGATGCGTGGGTGTGAAAATGGGGAAGTCAAAAAGAGAAATGTGCTTTTGGAACCGAGCTGACGAGGAACCGGGGAGAAAAAGGAGATCGGCACTCTTGTACAAGTCTCTTGTACTGGCGCTTCACTAGTAAAGAACTGCAGGTGTCTACCTAAATGGTGAGACTTGTGTCCTTTGCTTGGTTGCGACTTACAACCTGTGCCAGTCACCTTCTGAACCGTCAGAGGTATTGCTTATATCAGTACAGTCACGAGTGATGCGTGGGTGTGAAAATGGGGAAGTCAAAAAGAGAAATGTGCTTTTGGAACCGAGCTGACGAGGAACCGAAGAGAAAAAGGAGATCGGCACTCTTGTACAAGTCTCTTGTACTGGCGCTTCACTAGTAAAGAACTGCAGGTCTCTACCTAAATGGTGAGACTTGTGTCCTTTGCTAGGTTGCGACTTAGAACCTGTGCCAGTCACCTTCTGAACCGTCAGAGGTATTGCTTATATCAGTACAGTCACGAGTGATGCGTGGGTGTGAAAATGGGGAAGTCAAAAAGAGAAATGTGCTTTTGGAACCGAGCTGACGAGGAACCGGGGAGAAAGGGAGATCGGCACTCTTGTACAAATCTCTTGTACTGGCGCTACACTAGTAAAGAACTGCAGGTCTCTACCTAAATGGTGAGACTTGTGTCCTTTGCTAGGTTGCGACTTAGAACCTGTGCCAGTCACCTTCTGAACCGTCAGAGGTATTGCTTATATCAGTACAGTCACGAGTGATGCGTGGGTGTGAAAATGGGGAAGTCAAAAAGAGAAATGTGCTTTTGGAACCGAGCTGACGAGGAACCGGGGAGAAAAAGGAGATCGGCACTCTTGTACAAGTCTCTTGTACTGGCGCTTCACTAGTAAAGAACTGCAGGTCTCTACCTAAATGGTGAGACTTGTGTCCTTTGCTTGGTTGCGACTTAGAACCTGTGCCAGTCACCTTCTGAACCGTCAGAGGTATTGCTTATATCAGTACAGTCACGAGTGATGCGTGGGTGTGAAAATGGGGAAGTCAAAAAGAGAAATGTGCTTTTGGAACCGAGCTGACGAGGAACCGGGGAGAAAAAGGAGATCGGCACTCTTGTACAAATCTCTTGTACTGGCGCTTCACTAGTAAAGAACTGCAGGTCTCTACCTAAATGGTGAGACTTGTGTCCTTTGCTTGGTTGCGACTTAGAACCTGTGCCAGTCACCTTCTGAACCGTCAGAGGTATTGCTTATATCAGTACAGTCACGAGTGATGCGTGGGTGTGAAAATGGGGAAGTCAAAAAGAGAAATGTGCTTTTGGAACCGAGCTGACAAGGAACCGGGGAGAAAGGGAGATCGGCACTCTTGTACAAGTCTCTTGTACTGGCGCTTCACTAGTAAAGAACTGCAGGTCTCTACCTAAATGGTGAGACTTGTGTCCTTTGCTAGGTTGCGACTTAAAACCTGTGCCAGTCACCTTCTGAACCGTCAGAGGTATTGCTTATATCAGTACAGTCACGAGTGATGCGTGGGTGTGAAAATGGGGAAGTCAAAAAGAGAAATGTGCTTTTGGAACCGAGCTGACGAGGAACCGGGGAGAAAGGAAGATCGTGCCTCTTGTACAAGTCCCTTGTACTGGCGCTTCACTAGTAAAGAACTGCAGGTCTCTACCTAAATGGTGAGACTTGTGTCCTTTGCTAGGTTGCGACTTAGAACCTGTGCCAGTCACCTTCTGAACCGTCAGAGGTATTGCTTATATCAGTACAGTCACGAGTGATGCGTGGGTGTAAAAATGGGGAAGTCTAAGAGAGAAATGTGCTTTTGGAACCGAGCTGACGAGGAACCGGGGAGAAAGGGAGATCGGCACTCTTGTACAAGTCTCTTGTACTGGCGCTTCACTAGTAAAGAACTGCAGGTCAGTACCTAAATGGTGAGACTTGTGTCCTTTGCTAGGTTGCGACTTAGAACCTGTGCCAGTCACCTTCTGAACCGTCAGAGGTATTGCTTATATCAGTACAGTCACGAGTGATGCGTGGGTGTGAAAATGGGGAAGTCAAAAAGAGAAATGTGCTTTTGGAACCGAGCTGACGAGGAACCGGGGAGAAAAAGGAGATCGGCACTCTTGTACAAATCTCTTGTACTGGCGCTTCACTAGTAAAGAACTGCAGGTCTCTACCTAAATGGTGAGACTTGTGTCCTTTGCTTGGTTGCGACTTAGAACCTGTGCCAGTCACCTTCTGAACCGTCAGAGGTATTGCTTATATCAGTACAGTCACGAGTGATGCGTGGGTGTGAAAATGGGGAAGTCAAAAAGAGAAATGTGCTTTTGGAACCGAGCTGACAAGGAACCGGGGAGAAAGGGAGATCGGCACTCTTGTACAAGTCTCTTGTACTGGCGCTTCACTAGTAAAGAACTGCAGGTCTCTACCTAAATGGTGAGACTTGTGTCCTTTGCTAGGTTGCGACTTAAAACCTGTGCCAGTCACCTTCTGAACCGTCAGAGGTATTGCTTATATCAGTACAGTCACGAGTGATGCGTGGGTGTGAAAATGGGGAAGTCAAAAAGAGAAATGTGCTTTTGGAACCGAGCTGACGAGGAACCGGGGAGAAAGGAAGATCGTGCCTCTTGTACAAGTCCCTTGTACTGGCGCTTCACTAGTAAAGAACTGCAGGTCTCTACCTAAATGGTGAGACTTGTGTCCTTTGCTAGGTTGCGACTTAGAACCTGTGCCAGTCACCTTCTGAACCGTCAGAGGTATTGCTTATATCAGTACAGTCACGAGTGATGCGTGGGTGTAAAAATGGGGAAGTCTAAAAGAGAAATGTGCTTTTGGAACCGAGCTGACGAGGAACCGGGGAGAAAGGGAGATCGGCACTCTTGTACAAGTCTCTTGTACTGGCGCTTCACTAGTAAAGAACTGCAGGTCAGTACCTAAATGGTGAGACTTGTGTCCTTTGCTAGGTTGCGACTTAGAACCTGTGCCAGTCACCTTCTGAACCGTCAGAGGTATTGCTTATATCAGTACAGTCACGAGTGATGCGTGGGTGTGAAAATGGGGAAGTCAAAAAGAGAAATGTGCTTTTGGAACCGAGCTGACGAGGAACCGGGGAGAAAGGGAGATCGGCACTCTTGTACAAGTCTCTTGTACTGGCGCTTCACTAGTATAGAACTGCAGGTCTCTACCTAAATGGTGAGACTTGTGTCCTTTGCTAGGTTGCGACTTAGAACCTGTGCCATTCACCTTCTGAACCGTCAGAGGTATTGCTTATATCAGTACAGTCACGAGTGATGCGTGGGTGTGAAAATGGGGAAGTCAAAAAGAGAAATGTGCTTTTGGAACCGAGCTGACGAGGAACCGGGGAGAAAGGGAGATCGGCACTCTTGTACTAGTCTCTTGTACTGGCGCTTCACTAGTAAAGAACTGCAGGTCTCTACCTAAATGGTGAGACTTGTGTCCTTTGCTAGGTTGCGACTTAGAACCTGTGCCAGTCACCTTCTGAACCGTCAGAGGTATTGCTTATATCAGTACAGTCACAAGTGATGCGTGGGTGTGAAAATGGGGAAGTCAAAAAGAGAAATGTGCTTTTGGAACCGAGCTGACGAGGAACCGGGGAGAAAGGGAGATCGGCACTCTTGTACAAATCTCTTGTACTGGCGCTTCACTAGTATAGAACTGCAGGTCTCTACCTAAATGGTGAGACTTGTGTCCTTTGCTAGGTTGCGACTTAGAAACTGTGCCAGTCACCTTCTGAACCGTCAGAGGTATTGCTTATATCAGTACAGTCACGAGTGATGCGTGGGTGTGAAAATGGGGAAGTCAAAAAGAGAAATGTGCTTTTGGAACCGAGCTGACGAGGAACCGGGGAGAAAAAGGAGATCGGCACTCTTGTACAAGTCTCTTGTACTGGCGCTTCACTAGTAAAGAACTGCAGGTGTCTACCTAAATGGTGAGACTTGTGTCCTTTGCTTGGTTGCGACTTACAACCTGTGCCAGTCACCTTCTGAACCGTCAGAGGTATTGCTTATATCAGTACAGTCACGAGTGATGCGTGGGTGTGAAAATGGGGAAGTCAAAAAGAGAAATGTGCTTTTGGAACCGAGCTGACGAGGAACCGAAGAGAAAAAGGAGATCGGCACTCTTGTACAAGTCTCTTGTACTGGCGCTTCACTAGTAAAGAACTGCAGGTCTCTACCTAAATGGTGAGACTTGTGTCCTTTGCTAGGTTGCGACTTAGAACCTGTGCCAGTCACCTTCTGAACCGTCAGAGGTATTGCTTATATCAGTACAGTCACGAGTGATGCGTGGGTGTGAAAATGGGGAAGTCAAAAAGAGAAATGTGCTTTTGGAACCGAGCTGACGAGGAACCGGGGAGAAAGGGAGATCGGCACTCTTGTACAAATCTCTTGTACTGGCGCTACACTAGTAAAGAACTGCAGGTCTCTACCTAAATGGTGAGACTTGTGTCCTTTGCTAGGTTGCGACTTAGAACCTGTGCCAGTCACCTTCTGAACCGTCAGAGGTATTGCTTATATCAGTACAGTCACGAGTGATGCGTGGGTGTGAAAATGGGGAAGTCAAAAAGAGAAATGTGCTTTTGGAACCGAGCTGACGAGGAACCGGGGAGAAAAAGGAGATCGGCACTCTTGTACAAGTCTCTTGTACTGGCGCTTCACTAGTAAAGAACTGCAGGTCTCTACCTAAATGGTGAGACTTGTGTCCTTTGCTTGGTTGCGACTTAGAACCTGTGCCAGTCACCTTCTGAACCGTCAGAGGTATTGCTTATATCAGTACAGTCACGAGTGATGCGTGGGTGTGAAAATGGGGAAGTCAAAAAGAGAAATGTGCTTTTGGAACCGAGCTGACGAGGAACCGGGGAGAAAAAGGAGATCGGCACTCTTGTACAAATCTCTTGTACTGGCGCTTCACTAGTAAAGAACTGCAGGTCTCTACCTAAATGGTGAGACTTGTGTCCTTTGCTAGGTTGCGACTTAGAACCTGTGCCAGTCACCTTCTGAACCGTCAGAGGTATTGCTTATATCAGTACAGTCACGAGTGATGCGTGGGTGTGAAAATGGGGAAGTCAAAAAGAGAAATGTGCTTTTGGAACCGAGCTGACGAGGAACCGGGGAGAAAGGGAGATCGGCACTCTTGTACAAATCTCTTGTACTGGCGCTTCACTAGTAAAGAACTGCAGGTCTCTACCTAAATGGTGAGACTTGTGTCCTTTGCTAGGTTGCGACTTAGAACCTGTGCCAGTCACCTTCTGAACCGTCAGAGGTATTGCTTATATCAGTACAGTCACGAGTGATGCGTGGGTGTGAAAATGGGGAAGTCAAAAAGAGAAATGTGCTTTTGGAACCGAGCTGACGAGGAACCGGGGAGAAAGGGAGATCGGCACTCTTGTACAAATCTCTTGTACTGGCGCTTCACTAGTAAAGAACTGCAGGTCTCTACCTAAATGGTGAGACTTGTGTCCTTTGCTAGGTTGCGACTTAGAACCTGTGCCAGTCACCTTCTGAACCGTCAGAGGTATTGCTTATATCAGTACAGTCACGAGTGATGCGTGGGTGTGAAAATGGGGAAGTCAAAAAGAGAAATGTGCTTTTGGAACCGAGCTGACGAGGAACCGGGGAGAAAGGGAGATCGGCACTCTTGTACAAATCTCTTGTACTGGCGCTTCACTAGTAAAGAACTGCAGGTCTCTACCTAAATGGTGAGACTTGTGTCCTTTGCTAGGTTGCGACTTAGAACCTGTGCCAGTCACCTTCTGAACCGTCAGAGGTATTGCTTATATCAGTACAGTCACGAGTGATGCGTGGGTGTGAAAATGGGGAAGTCAAAAAGAGAAATGTGCTTTTGGAACCGAGCTGACGAGGAACCGGGGAGAAAAAGGAGATCGGCACTCTTGTACAAGTCTCTTGTACTGGCGCTTCACTAGTAAAGAACTGCAGGTCTCTACCTAAATGGTGAGACTTGTGTCCTTTGCTAGGTTGCGACTTAGAACCTGTGCCAGTCACCTTCTGAACCGTCAGAGGTATTGCTTATATCAGTACAGTCACGAGTGATGCGTGGGTGTGAAAATGGGGAAGTCTAAAAGAGAAATGTGCTTTTGGAACCGAGCTGACGAGGAACCGGGGAGAAAGGGAGATCGGCACTCTTGTACAAATCTCTTGTACTGGCGCTTCACTAGTAAAGAACTGCAGGTCTCTACCTAAATGGTGAGACTTGTGTCCTTTGCTAGGTTGCGACTTAGAACCTGTGCCAGTCACCTTCTGAACCGTCAGAGGTATTGCTTATATCAGTACAGTCACGAGTGATGCGTGGGTGTGAAAATGGGGAAGTCAAAAAGAGAAATGTGCTTTTGGAACCGAGCTGACGAGGAACCGGGGAGAAAGGGAGATCGGCACTCTTGTACAAATCTCTTGTACTGGCGCTTCACTAGTAAAGAACTGCAGGTCTCTACCTAAATGGTGAGACTTGTGTCCTTTGCTTGGTTGCGACTTAGAACCTGTGCCAGTCACCTTCTGAACCGTCAGAGGTATTGCTTATATCAGTACAGTCACGAGTGATGCGTGGGTGTGAAAATGGGGAAGTCAAAAAGAGAAATGTGCTTTTGGAACCGAGCTGACGAGGAACCGGGGAGAAAAAGGAGATCGCCACTCTTGTACAAGTCTCTTGTACTGGCGCTTCACTAGTAAAGAACTGCAGGTCTCTACCTAAATGGTGAGACTTGTGTCCTTTGCTAGGTTGCGACTTAGAACCTGTGCCAGTCACCTTCTGAACCGTCAGAGGTATTGCTTATATCAGTACAGTCACGAGTGATGCGTGGGTGTGAAAATGGGGAAGTCAAAAAGAGAAATGTCCTTTTGGAACCGAGCTGACGAGGAACCGGGGAGAAAGGGAGATCGGCACTCTTGTACAAGTCTCTTGTACTGGCGCTTCACTAGTAAAGAACTGCAGGTCTCTACCTAAATGGTGAGACTTGTGTCCTTTGCTTGTTTGCGACTTAGAACCTGTGCCAGTCACCTTCTGAACCGTCAGAGGTATTGCTTATATCAGTACAATCACGAGTGATGCGTGGGTGTGAAAATGGGGAAGTCAAAAAGAGAAATGTGCTTTTGGAACCTAGCTGACGAGGAACCGGGGAGAAAGGGAGATCGGCACTCTTGTACAAGTCTCTTGTACTGGCGCTTCACTAGTAAAGAACTGCAGGTCTCTACCTAAATGGTGAGACTTGTGTCCTTTGCTAGGTTGCGACTTAGAACCTGTGCCAGTCACCTTCTGAACCGTCAGAGGTATTGCTTATATCAGTACAGTCACGAGTGATGCGTGGGTGTGAAAATGGAGAAGTCAAAAAGAGAAATGTGCTTTTGGAACCGAGCTGACGAGGAACCGGGGAGAAAGGGAGATCGGCACTCTTGTACAAGTCTCTTGTACTGGCGCTTCACTAGTAAAGAACTGCAGGTCTCTACCTAAATGGTGAGACTTGTGTCCTTTGCTTGGTTGCGACTTAGAACCTGTGCCAGTCACCTTCTGAACCGTCAGAGGTATTGCTTATATCAGTACAGTCACGAGTGATGCGTGGGTGTGAAAATGGGGAAGTCAAAAAGAGAAATGTGCTTTTGGAACCGAGCTGACGAGGAACCGGGGAGAAAGGGAGATCGGCACTCTTGTACAAGTCTCTTGTACTGGCGCTTCACTAGTAAAGAACTGCAGGTCTCTACCTAAATGGTGAGACTTGTGTCCTTTGCTAGGTTGCGACTTAGAACCTGTGCCAGTCACCTTCTGAACCGTCAGAGGTATTGCTTATATCAGTACAGTCACGAGTGATGCGTGGGTGTGAAAATGGGGAAGTCAAAAAGAGAAATGTGCTTTTGGAACCGAGCTGACGAGGAACCGGGGAGAAAGGGAGATCGGCACTCTTGTACAAGTCTCTTGTACTGGCGCTTCACTAGTAAAGAACTGCAGGTCTCTACCTAAATGGTGAGACTTGTGTCCTTTGCTTGTTTGCAACTTAGAACCTGTGCCAGTCACCTTCTGAACCGTCAGAGGTATTGCTTATATCAGTACAGTCACGAGTGATGCGTGGGTGTGAAAATGGGGAAGTCAAAAAGAGAAATGTGCTTTTGGAACCGAGCTGACGAGGAACCGGGGAGAAAGGGAGATCGGCACTCTTGTACAAGTCTCTTGTACTGGCGCTTCACTAGTAAAGAACTGCAGGTCTCTACTTAAATGGTGAGACTTGTGTCCTTTGCTAGGTTGCGACTTAGAACCTGTGCCAGTCACCTTCTGAACCGTCAGAGGTATTGCTTATATCAGTACAGTCACGAGTGATGCGTGGGTGTGAAAATGGGGAAGTCAAAAAGAGAAATGTCCTTTTGGAACCGAGCTGACGAGGAACCGGGGAGAAAGGGAGATCGGCACTCTTGTACAAGTCTCTTGTACTGGCGCTTCACTAGTAAAGAACTGCAGGTCTCTACCTAAATGGTGAGACTTGTGTCCTTTGCTTGGTTGCGACTTAGAACCTGTGCCAGTCACCTTCTGAACCGTCAGAGGTATTGCTTATATCAGTACAGTCACGAGTGATGCGTGGGTGTGAAAATGGGGAAGTCAAAAAGAGAAATGTGCTTTTGGAACCGAGCTGACGAGGAACCGGGGAGAAAGGGAGATCGGCACTCTTGTACAAGTCTCTTGTACTGGCGCTTCACTAGTAAAGAACTGCAGGTCTCTACCTAAATGGTGAGACTTTTGTCCTTTGCTTGGTTGCGACTTAGAACCTGTGCCAGTCACCTTCTGAACCGTCAGAGGTATTGCTTATATCAGTACAGTCACGAGTGATGCGTGGGTGTGAAAATGGGGAAGTCAAAAAGAGAAATGTGCTTTTGGAACCGAGCTGACGAGGAACCGGGGAGAAAGGGAGATCGGCACTCTTGTACAAGTCTCTTGTACTGGCGCTTCACTAGTAAAGAACTGCAGGTCTCTACCTAAATGGTGAGACTTGTGTCCTTTGCTAGGTTGCGACTTAGAACCTGTGCCAGTCACCTTCTGAACCGTCAGAGGTATTGCTTATATCAGTACAGTCACGAGTGATGCGTGGGTGTGAAAATGGGGAAGTCAAAAAGAGAAATGTGCTTTTGGAACCGAGCTGACGAGGAACCGGGGAGAAAGGGAGATCGGCACTCTTGTACAAGTCTCTTGTACTGGCGCTTCACTAGTAAAGAACTGCAGGTCTCTACCTAAATGGTGAGACTTGTGTCCTTTGCTAGGTTGCGACTTAGAACCTGTACCAGTCACCTTCTGAACCGTCAGAGGTATTGCTTATATCAGTACAGTCACGAGTGATGCGTGGGTGTGAAAATGGGGAAGTCAAAAAGAGAAATGTGCTTTTGGAACGGAGCTGACGAGGAACCGGGGAGAAAGGGAGATCGGCACTCTTGTACGAGTCTCTTGTACTGGCGCTTCACTAGTAAAGAACTGCAGGTCTCTACCTAAATGGTGAGACTTGTGTCCTTTGCTAGGTTGCGACTTAGAACCTGTGCCAGTCACCTTCTGAACCGTCAGAGGTATTGCTTATATCAGTACAGTCACGAGTGATGCGTGGGTGTGAAAATGGGGAAGTCAAAAAGAGAAATGTGCTTTTGGAACCGAGCTGACGAGGAACCGGGGAGAAAGGGAGATCGGCACTCTTGTACAAGTCTCTTGTACTGGCGCTTCACTAGTAAAGAACTGCAGGTCTCTACCTAAATGGTGAGACTTGTGTCCTTTGCTAGGTTGCGACTTAGAACCTGTGCCAGTCACCTTCTGAACCGTCAGAGGTATTGCTTATATCAGTACAGTCACGAGTGATGCGTGGGTGTGAAAATGGGGAAGTCAAAAAGAGAAATGTGCTTTTGGAACCGAGCTGACGAGTAACCGGGGAGAAAGGGAGATCGGCACTCTTGTACAAGTCTCTTGTACTGGCGCTTCACTAGTAAAGAACTGCAGGTCTCTACCTAAATGGTGAGACTTGTGTCCTTTGCTTGGTTGCGACTTAGAACCTGTGCCAGTCACCTTCTGAACCGTCAGAGGTATTGCTTATATCAGTACGGTCACGAGTGATGCGTGGGTGTGAAAATGGGGAAGTCAAAAAGAGAAATGTGCTTTTGGAACTGAGCTGACGGGGAACCGGGGAGAAGAAGGAGATCGGCACTCTTGCACAAGTCTCTTGTACTGGCGCTTCACTAGTAAAGAACTGCAGGTCTCTACCTAAATGGTGAGACTTGTGTCCTTTGCTAGGTTGCGACTTAGAACCTGTGCCAGCCACCTTCTGAACCGTCAGAGGTATTGCTTATATCAGTACAGTCACGAGTGATGCGTGGGTGTGAAAATGGGGAAGTCAAAAAGAGAAATGTGCTTTTGGAACCGAGCTGACGAGGAACCGGGGAGAAAGGGAGATCGGCACTCTTGTACAAGTCTCTTGTACTGGCGCTTCACTAGTAAAGAACTGCAGGTCTCTACCTAAATGGTGAGACTTGTGTCCTTTGCTAGGTTGCGACTTAGAACCTGTGCCAGTCACCTTCTGAACCGTCAGAGGTATTGCTTATATCAGTACATTCACGAGTGATGCGTGGGTGTGAAAATGGGGAAGTCAAAAAGAGAAATGTGCTTTTGGAACCGAGCTGACGAGGAACCGGGGAGAAAGGGAGATCGGCACTCTTGTACAAGTCTCTTGTACTGGCGCTTCACTAGTAAAGAACTGCAGGTCTCTACCTAAATGGTGAGACTTGTGTCCTTTGCTTGGTTGCGACTTAGAACCTGTGCCAGTCACCTTCTGAACCGTCAGAGGTATTGCTTATATCAGTACAGTCACGAGTGAAGCGTGGGTGTAAAAATGGGGAAGTCTAAAAGAGAAATGTGCTTTTGGAACCGAGCTGACGAGGAACCGGGGAGAAAGGGAGATCGGCACTCTTGTACAAGTCTCTTGTACTGGCGCTTCACTAGTAAAGAACTGCAGGTCTCTACCTAAATGGTGAGACTTGTGTCCTTTGCTTGGTTGCGACTTAGAACCTGTGCCAGTCACCTTCTGAACCGTCAGAGGTATTGCTTATATCAGTACAGTCACGAGTGATGCGTGGGTGTGAAAATGGGGAAGTCAAAAAGAGAAATGTGCTTTTGGAACCGAGCTGACGAGGAACCGGGGAGAAAGGGAGATCGGCACTCTTGTACAAGTCTCTTGTACTGGCGCTTCACTAGTAAAGAACTGCAGGTCTCTACCTAAATGGTGAGACTTGTGTCCTTTGCTAGGTTGCGACTTAGAACCTGTGCCAGTCACCTTCTGAACCGTCAGAGGTATTGCTTATATCAGTACAGTCACGAGTGATGCGTGGGTGTGAAAACGGGGAAGTCAAAAAGAGAAATGTGCTTTTGGAACCGAGCTGACGAGGAACCGGGGAGAAAGGGAGATCGGCACTCTTGTACAAATCTCTTGTACTGGCGCTTCACTAGTAAAGAACTGCAGGTCTCTACCTAAATGGTGAGACTTGTGTCCTTTGCTTGGTTGCGACTTAGAACCTGTGCCAGTCACCTTCTGAACCGTCAGAGGTATTGCTTATATCAGTACAGTCACGAGTGATGCGTGGGTGTGAAAATGGGGAAGTCAAAAAGAGAAATGTGCTTTTGGAACCGAGCTGACGAGGAACCGGGGAGAAAGGGAGATCGGCACTCTTGTACAAGTCTCTTGTACTGGCGCTTCACTAGTAAAGAACTGCAGGTCTCTACCTAAATGGTGAGACTTGTGTCCTTTGCTTGGTTGCGACTTAGAACCTGTGCCAGTCACCTTCTGAACCGTCAGAGGTATTGCTTATATCAGTACAGTCACGAGTGATGCGTGGGTGTGAAAATGGGGAAGTCAAAAAGAGAAATGTGCTTTTGGAACCGAGCTGACGAGGAACCGGGGAGAAAGGGAGATCGGCACTCTTGTACAAGTCTCTTGTACTGGCGCTTCACTAGTAAAGAACTGCAGGTCTCTACCTAAATGGTGAGACTTGTGTCCTTTGCTAGGTTGCGACTTAGAACCTGTACCAGTCACCTTCTGAACCGTCAGAGGTATTGCTTATATCAGTACAGTCACGAGTGATGCGTGGGTGTGAAAATGGGGAAGTCAAAAAGAGAAATGTGCTTTTGGAACCGAGCTGACGAGGAACCGGGGAGAAAGGGAGATCGGCACTCTTGTACGAGTCTCTTGTACTGGCGCTTCACTAGTAAAGAACTGCAGGTCTCTACCTAAATGGTGAGACTTGTGTCCTTTGCTAGGTTGCGACTTAGAACCTGTGCCAGTCACCTTCTGAACCGTCAGAGGTATTGCTTATATCAGTACAGTCACGAGTGATGCGTGGGTGTGAAAATGGGGAAGTCAAAAAGAGAAATGTGCTTTTGGAACCGAGCTGACGAGGAACCGGGGAGAAAGGGAGATCGGCACTCTTGTACAAGTCTCTTGTACTGGCGCTTCACTAGTAAAGAACTGCAGGTCTCTACCTAAATGGTGAGACTTGTGTCCTTTGCTAGGTTGCGACTTAGAACCTGTGCCAGTCACCTTCTGAACCGTCAGAGGTATTGCTTATATCAGTACAGTCACGAGTGATGCGTGGGTGTGAAAATGGGGAAGTCAAAAAGAGAAATGTGCTTTTGGAACCGAGCTGACGAGTAACCGGGGAGAAAGGGAGATCGGCACTCTTGTACAAGTCTCTTGTACTGGCGCTTCACTAGTAAAGAACTGCAGGTCTCTACCTAAATGGTGAGACTTGTGTCCTTTGCTTGGTTGCGACTTAGAACCTGTGCCAGTCACCTTCTGAACCGTCAGAGGTATTGCTTATATCAGTACGGTCACGAGTGATGCGTGGGTGTGAAAATGGGGAAGTCAAAAAGAGAAATGTGCTTTTGGAACTGAGCTGACGGGGAACCGGGGAGAAGAAGGAGATCGGCACTCTTGCACAAGTCTCTTGTACTGGCGCTTCACTAGTAAAGAACTGCAGGTCTCTACCTAAATGGTGAGACTTGTGTCCTTTGCTAGGTTGCGACTTAGAACCTGTGCCAGCCACCTTCTGAACCGTCAGAGGTATTGCTTATATCAGTACAGTCACGAGTGATGCGTGGGTGTGAAAATGGGGAAGTCAAAAAGAGAAATGTGCTTTTGGAACCGAGCTGACGAGGAACCGGGGAGAAAGGGAGATCGGCACTCTTGTACAAGTCTCTTGTACTGGCGCTTCACTAGTAAAGAACTGCAGGTCTCTACCTAAATGGTGAGACTTGTGTCCTTTGCTAGGTTGCGACTTAGAACCTGTGCCAGTCACCTTCTGAACCGTCAGAGGTATTGCTTATATCAGTACATTCACGAGTGATGCGTGGGTGTGAAAATGGGGAAGTCAAAAAGAGAAATGTGCTTTTGGAACCGAGCTGACGAGGAACCGGGGAGAAAGGGAGATCGGCACTCTTGTACAAGTCTCTTGTACTGGCGCTTCACTAGTAAAGAACTGCAGGTCTCTACCTAAATGGTGAGACTTGTGTCCTTTGCTTGGTTGCGACTTAGAACCTGTGCCAGTCACCTTCTGAACCGTCAGAGGTATTGCTTATATCAGTACAGTCACGAGTGAAGCGTGGGTGTAAAAATGGGGAAGTCTAAAAGAGAAATGTGCTTTTGGAACCGAGCTGACGAGGAACCGGGGAGAAAGGGAGATCGGCACTCTTGTACAAGTCTCTTGTACTGGCGCTTCACTAGTAAAGAACTGCAGGTCTCTACCTAAATGGTGAGACTTGTGTCCTTTGCTTGGTTGCGACTTAGAACCTGTGCCAGTGACCTTCTGAACCGTCAGAGGTATTGCTTATATCAGTACAGTCACGAGTGATGCGTGGGTGTGAAAATGGGGAAGTCAAAAAGAGAAATGTGCTTTTGGAACCGAGCTGACGAGGAACCGGGGAGAAAGGGAGATCGGCACTCTTGTACAAGTCTCTTGTACTGGCGCTTCACTAGTAAAGAACTGCAGGTCTCTACCTAAATGGTGAGACTTGTGTCCTTTGCTAGGTTGCGACTTAGAACCTGTGC
Source organism: Schistocerca americana (assembly GCF_021461395.2). Lineage (NCBI taxonomy): Eukaryota > Metazoa > Arthropoda > Insecta > Orthoptera > Acrididae > Schistocerca > Schistocerca americana. Next base: position 142,955,784 of record NC_060121.1, read on the forward strand.
CAGTCACCTTCTGAACCGTCAGAGGTATTGCTTATATCAGTACAGTCACGAGTGATGCGTGGGTGTGAAAACGGGGAAGTCAAAAAGAGAAATGCGCTTTTGGAACCGAGCTGACGAGGAACCGGGGAGAAAGGGAGATCGGCACTCTTGTACAAATCTCTTGTACTGGCGCTTCACTAGTAAAGAACTGCAGGTCTCTACCTAAATGGTGAGACTTGTGTCCTTTGCTTGGTTGCGACTTAGAACCTGTGCCAGTCACCTTCTGAACCGTCAGAGGTATTGCTTATATCAGTACAGTCACGAGTGTTGCGTGGGTGTGAAAATGGGGAAGTCAAAAAGAGAAATGTGCTTTTGGAACCGAGCTGACGAGGAACCGGGGAGAAAGGGAGATCGGCACTCTTGTACAAGTCTCTTGTACTGGCGCTTCACTAGTAAAGAACTGCAGGTCTCTACCTAAATGGTGAGACTTGTGTCCTTTGCTTGGTTGCGACTTAGAACCTGTGCCAGTCACCTTCTGAACCGTCAGAGGTATTGCTTATATCAGTACAGTCACGAGTGATGCGTGGGTGTGAAAATGGGGAAGTCAAAAAGAGAAATGTGCTTTTGGAACCGAGCTGACGAGGAACCGGGGAGAAAGGGAGATCGGCACTCTTGTACAAGTCTCTTGTACTGGCGCTTCACTAGTAAAGAACTGCAGGTCTCTACCTAAATGGTGAGACTTGTGTCCTTTGCTAGGTTGCGACTTAGAACCTGTGCCAGTCACCTTCTGAACCGTCAGAGGTATTGCTTATATCAGTACAGTCACGAGTGATGCGTGGGTGTGAAACTGGGGAAGTCAAAAAGAGAAATGTGCTTTTGGAACCGAGCTGACGAGGAACCGGGGAGAAAGGGAGATCGGCACTCTTGTACAAGTCTCTTGTACTGGCGCTTCACTAGTAAAGAACTGCAGGTCTCTACCTAAATGGTGAGACTTGTGTCCTTTGCTTGGTTGCGACTTAGAACCTGTGCCAGTCACCTTCTGAACCGTCAGAGGTATTGCTTATATCAGTACAGTCACGAGTGATGCGTGGGTGTGAAAATGGGGAAGTCAAAAAGAGAAATGTGCTTTTGGAACCGAGCTGACGAGGAACCGGGGAGAAAGGGAGATCGGCACTTTTGTACAAGTCTCTTGTACTGGCGCTTCACTAGTAAAGAACTGCAGGTCTCTACCTAAATGGTGAGACTTGTGTCCTTTGCTAGGTTGCGACTTAGAACCTGTGCCAGTCACCTTCTGAACCGTCAGAGGTATTGCTTATATCAGTACAGTCACAAGTGATGCGTGGGTGTGAAAATGGGGAAGTCAAAAAGAGAAATGTGCTTTTGGAACCGAGCTGACGAGGAACCGGGGAGAAAGGGAGATCGGCACTCTTGTACAAGTCTCTTGTACTGGCGCTTCACTAGTAAAGAACTGCAGGTCTCTACCTAAATGGTGAGACTTGTGTCCTTTGCTAGGTTGCGACTTAGAACCTGTGCCAGTCACCTTCTGAACCGTCAGAGGTATTGCTTATATCAGTACAGTCACGAGTGATGCGTGGGTGTGAAAATGGGGAAGTCAAAAAGAGAAATGTGCTTTTGGAACCGAGCTGACGAGGAACCGGGGAGAAAGGGAGATCGGCACTCTTGTACAAGTCTCTTGTACTGGCGCTTCACTAGTAAAGAACTGCAGGTCTCTACCTAAATGGTGAGACTTGTGTCCTTTGCTTGGTTGCGACTTAGAACCTGTTCCAGTCACCTTCTGAACCGTCAGAGGTATTGCTTATATCAGTACAGTCACGAGTGATGCGTGGGTGTGAAAATGGGGAAGTCAAAAAGAGAAATGTGCTTTTGGAACCGAGCTGACGAGGAATCGGGGAGAAAAAGGAGATCGGCACTCTTGTACAAGTCTCTTGTACTGGCGCTTCACTAGTAAAGAACTGCAGGTCTCTACCTAAATGGTGAGACTTGTGGCCTTTGCTAGGTTGCGACTTAGAACCTGTGCCAGTCACCTTCTGAACCGTCAGAGGTATTGCTTATATCAGTACAGTCACGAGTGATGCGTGGGTGTGAAAATGGGGAAGTCAAAAAGAGAAATGTGCTTTTGGAACCGAGCTGACGAGGAACCGGGGAGAAAGGGAGATCGGCACTCTTGTACAAGTCTCTTGTACTGGCGCTTCACTAGTAAAGAACTGCAGGTCTCTACATAAATGGTGAGACTTGTGTCCTTTGCTAGGTTGCGACTTAGAACCTGTACCAGTCACCTTCTGAACCGTCAGAGGTATTGCTTATATCAGTACAGTCACGAGTGATGCGTGGGTGTGAAAATGGGGAAGTCAAAATGAGAAATGTGCTTTTGGAACCGAGCTGACGAGGAACCGGGGAGAAAGGGAGATCGGCACTCTTGTACGAGTCTCTTGTACTGGCGCATCACTAGTAAAGAACTGCAGGTCTCTACCTAAATGGTGAGACTTGTGTCCTTTGCTTGGTTGCGACTTAGAACCTGTGCCAGTCACCTTCTGAACCGTCAGAGGTATTGCTTATATCAGTACAGTCACGAGTGATGCGTGGGTGTGAAAATGGGGAAGTCAAAAAGAGAAATGTGCTTTTGGAACCGAGCTGACGAGGAACCGGGGAGAAAGGGAGATCGGCACTCTTGTACAAGTCTCTTGTACTGGCGCTTCACTAGTAAAGAACTGCAGGTCTCTACCTAAATGGTGAGACTTGTGTCCTTTGCTAGGTTGCGACTTAGAACCTGTGCCAGTCACCTTCTGAACCGTCAGAGGTATTGCTTATATCAGTACAGTCACGAGTGATGCGTGGGTGTGAAAATGGGGAAGTCAAAAAGAGAAATGTGCTTTTGGAACCGAGCTGACGAGGAACCGGGGAGAAAGGGAGATCGGCACTCTTGTACAAGTCTCTTGTACTGGCGCTTCACTAGTAAAGAACTGCAGGTCTCTACCTAAATGGTGAGACTTGTGTCCTTTGCTAGGTTGCGACTTAGAACCTGTGCCAGTCACCTTCTGAACCGTCAGAGGTATTGCTTATATCAGTACAGTCACGAGTGATGCGTGGGTGTGAAAATGGGGAAGTCAAAAAGAGAAATGTGCTTTTGGAACCGAGCTGACGAGGAATCGGGGAGAAAGGGAGATCGGCACTCTTGTACAAGTCTCTTGTACTGGCGCTTCACTAGTAAAGAACTGCAGGTCTCTACCTAAATGGTGAGACTTGTGTCCTTTGCTAGGTTGCGACTTAGAACCTGGGCCAGTCACCTTCTGAACCGTCAGAGGTATTGCTTATATCAGTACAGTCACGAGTGATGCGTGGGTGTTAAAATGGGGAAGTCAAAAAGAGAAATGTGCTTTTGGAACCGAGCTGACGAGGAACCGGGGAGAAAGGGAGATCGGCACTCTTGTACAAGTCTCTTGTACTGGCGCTTCACTAGTAAAGAACTGCAGGTCTCTACCTAAATGGTGAGACTTGTGTCCTTTGCTTGGTTGCGACTTAGAACCTGTGCCAGTCACCTTCTGAACCGTCAGAGGTATTGCTTATATCAGTACAGTCACGAGTGATGCGTGGGTGTGAAAATGGGGAAGTCAAAAAGAGAAATGTGCTTTTGGAACCGAGCTGACGAGGAACCGGGGAGAAAGGGAGATCGGCACTTTTGTACAAGTCTCTTGTACTGGCGCTTCACTAGTAAAGAACTGCAGGTCTCTACCTAAATGGTGAGACTTGTGTCCTTTGCTAGGTTGCGACTTAGAACCTGTGCCAGTCACCTTCTGAACCGTCAGAGGTATTGCTTATATCAGTACAGTCACGAGTGATGCGTGGGTGTGAAAATGGGGAAGTCAAAAAGAGAAATGTGCTTTTGGAACCGAGCTGACGAGGAACCGGGGAGAAAGGGAGATCGGCACTCTTGTACAAGTCTCTTGTACTGGCGCTTCACTAGTAAAGAACTGCAGGTCTCTACCTAAATGGTGAGACTTGTGTCCTTTGCTAGGTTGCGACTTAGAACCTGTGCCAGTCACCTTCTGAACCGTCAGAGGTATTGCTTATATCAGTACAGTCACGAGTGATGCGTGGGTGTGAAAATGGGGAAGTCAAAAAGAGAAATGTGCTTTTGGAACCGAGCTGACGAGGAACCGGGGAGAAAGGGAGATCGGCACTCTTGTACAAGTCTATTGTACTGGCGCTTCACTAGTAAAGAACTGCAGGTCTCTACCTAAATGGTGAGACTTGTGTCCTTTGCTTGGTTGCGACTTAGAACCTGTTCCAGTCACCTTCTGAACCGTCAGAGGTATTGCTTATATCAGTACAGTCACGAGTGATGCGTGGGTGTGAAAATGGGGAAGTCAAAAAGAGAAATGTGCTTTTGGAACCGAGCTGACGAGGAATCGGGGAGAAAAAGGAGATCGGCACTCTTGTACAAGTCTCTTGTACTGGCGCTTCACTAGTAAAGAACTGCAGGTCTCTACCTAAATGGTGAGACTTGTGTCCTTTGCTAGGTTGCGACTTAGAACCTGTGCCAGTCACCTTCTGAACCGTCAGAGGTATTGCTTATATCAGTACAGTCACGAGTGATGCGTGGGTGTGAAAATGGGGAAGTCAAAAAGAGAAATGTGCTTTTGGAACCGAGCTGACGAGGAACCGGGGAGAAAGGGAGATCGGCACTCTTGTACAAGTCTCTTGTACTGGCGCTTCACTAGTAAAGAACTGCAGGTCTCTACATAAATGGTGAGACTTGTGTCCTTTGCTAGGTTGCGACTTAGAACCTGTACCAGTCACCTTCTGAACCGTCAGAGGTATTGCTTATATCAGTACAGTCACGAGTGATGCGTGGGTGTGAAAATGGGGAAGTCAAAATGAGAAATGTGCTTTTGGAACCGAGCTGACGAGGAACCGGGGAGAAAGGGAGATCGGCACTCTTGTACGAGTCTCTTGTACTGGCGCATCACTAGTAAAGAACTGCAGGTCTCTACCTAAATGGTGAGACTTGTGTCCTTTGCTTGGTTGCGACTTAGAACCTGTGCCAGTCACCTTCTGAACCGTCAGAGGTATTGCTTATATCAGTACAGTCACGAGTGATGCGTGGGTGTGAAAATGGGGAAGTCAAAAAGAGAAATGTGCTTTTGGAACCGAGCTGACGAGGAACCGGGGAGAAAGGGAGATCGGCACTCTTGTACAAGTCTCTTGTACTGGCGCTTCACTAGTAAAGAACTGCAGGTCTCTACCTAAATGGTGAGACTTGTGTCCTTTGCTTGGTTGCGACTTAGAACCTGTGCCAGTCACCTTCTGAACCGTCAGAGGTATTGCTTATATCAGTACAGTCACGAGTGATGCGTGGGTGTGAAAATGGGGAAGTCAAAAAGAGAAATGTGCTTTTGGAACCGAGCTGACGAGGAACCGGGGAGAAAGGGAGATCGGCACTCTTGTACAAGTCTCTTGTACTGGCGCTGTACTAGTAAAGAACTGCAGGTCTCTACCTAAATGGTGAGACTTGTGTCCTTTGCTAGGTTGCGACTTAGAACCTGTGCCAGTCACCTTCTGAACCGTCAGAGGTATTGCTTATATCAGTACAGTCACGAGTGATGCGTGGGTGTGAAAATGGGGAAGTCAAAAAGAGAAATGTGCTTTTGGAACCGAGCTGACGAGGAACCGGGGAGAAAGGGAGATCGGCACTCTTGTACAAGTCTCTTGTACTGGCGCTGTACTAGTAAAGAACTGCAGGTCTCTACCTAAATGGTGAGACTTGTGTCCTTTGCTAGGTTGCGACTTAGAACCTGTGCCAGTCACCTTCTGAACCGTCAGAGGTATTGCTTATATCAGTACAGTCACGAGTGATGCGTGGGTGTGAAAATGGGGAAGTCAAAAAGAGAAATGTGCTTTTGGAACCGAGCTGACGAGGAATCGGGGAGAAAGGGAGATCGGCACTCTTGTACAAGTCTCTTGTACTGGCGCTTCAGTAGTAAAGAACTGCAGGTCTCTACCTAAATGGTGAGACTTGTGTCCTTTGCTAGGTTGCGACTTAGAACCTGTGCCAGTCACCTTCTGAACCGTCAGAGGTATTGCTTATATCAGTACATTCACGAGTGATGCGTGGGTGTGAAAATGGGGAAGTCAAAAAGAGAAATGTGCTTTTGGAACCGAGCTGACGAGGAACCGGGGAGAAAAGGAGATCGGCACTCTTGTACAAGTCTCTTGTACTGGCGCTTCACTAGTAAAGAACTGCAGGTCTCTACCTAAATGGTGAGACTTGTGTCCTTTGCTAGGTTGCGACTTAGAACCTGTGCCAGTCACCTTCTGAACCGTCAGAGGTATTGCTTATATCAGTACAGTCACGAGTGATGCGTGGGTGTGAAAATGGGGAAGTCAAAAAGAGAAATGTGCTTTTGGAACCGAGCTGACGAGGAATCGGGGAGAAAGGGAGATCGGCACTCTTGTACAAGTCTCTTGTACTGGCGCTTCACTAGTAAAGAACTGCAGGTCTCTACCTAAATGGTGAGACTTGTGTCCTTTGCTAGGTTGCGACTTAGAACCTGTGCCAGTCACCTTCTGAACCGTCAGAGGTATTGCTTATATCAGTACAGTCACGAGTGATGCGTGGGTGTGAAAATGGGGAAGTCAAAAAGAGAAATGTGCTTTTGGAACCGAGCTGACGAGGAATCGGGGAGAAAGGGAGATCGGCACTCTTGTACAAGTCTCTTGTACTGGCGCTTCACTAGTAAAGAACTGCAGGTCTCTACCTAAATGGTGAGACTTGTGTCCTTTGCTAGGTTGCGACTTAGAACCTGGGCCAGTCACCTTCTGAACCGTCAGAGGTATTGCTTATATCAGTACAGTCACGAGTGATGCGTGGGTGTTAAAATGGGGAAGTCAAAAAGAGAAATGTGCTTTTGGAACCGAGCTGACGAGGAACCGGGGAGAAAGGGAGATCGGCACTCTTGTACAAGTCTCTTGTACTGGCGCTTCACTAGTAAAGAACTGCAGGTCTCTACCTAAATGGTGAGACTTGTGTCCTTTGCTTGGTTGCGACTTAGAACCTGTGCCAGTCACCTTCTGAACCGTCAGAGGTATTGCTTATATCAGTACAGTCACGAGTGATGCGTGGGTGTGAAAATGGGGAAGTCAAAAAGAGAAATGTGCTTTTGGAACCGAGCTGACGAGGAACCGGGGAGAAAGGGAGATCGGCACTTTTGTACAAGTCTCTTGTACTGGCGCTTCACTAGTAAAGAACTGCAGGTCTCTACCTAAATGGTGAGACTTGTGTCCTTTGCTAGGTTGCGACTTAGAACCTGTGCCAGTCACCTTCTGAACCGTCAGAGGTATTGCTTATATCAGTACAGTCACGAGTGATGCGTGGGTGTGAAAATGGGGAAGTCAAAAAGAGAAATGTGCTTTTGGAACCGAGCTGACGAGGAACCGGGGAGAAAGGGAGATCGGCACTCTTGTACAAGTCTCTTGTACTGGCGCTTCACTAGTAAAGAACTGCAGGTCTCTACCTAAATGGTGAGACTTGTGTCCTTTGCTAGGTTGCGACTTAGAACCTGTGCCAGTCACCTTCTGAACCGTCAGAGGTATTGCTTATATCAGTACAGTCACGAGTGATGCGTGGGTGTGAAAATGGGGAAGTCAAAAAGAGAAATGTGCTTTTGGAACCGAGCTGACGAGGAACCGGGGAGAAAGGGAGATCGGCACTCTTGTACAAGTCTATTGTACTGGCGCTTCACTAGTAAAGAACTGCAGGTCTCTACCTAAATGGTGAGACTTGTGTCCTTTGCTTGGTTGCGACTTAGAACCTGTTCCAGTCACCTTCTGAACCGTCAGAGGTATTGCTTATATCAGTACAGTCACGAGTGATGCGTGGGTGTGAAAATGGGGAAGTCAAAAAGAGAAATGTGCTTTTGGAACCGAGCTGACGAGGAATCGGGGAGAAAAAGGAGATCGGCACTCTTGTACAAGTCTCTTGTACTGGCGCTTCACTAGTAAAGAACTGCAGGTCTCTACCTAAATGGTGAGACTTGTGTCCTTTGCTAGGTTGCGACTTAGAACCTGTGCCAGTCACCTTCTGAACCGTCAGAGGTATTGCTTATATCAGTACAGTCACGAGTGATGCGTGGGTGTGAAAATGGGGAAGTCAAAAAGAGAAATGTGCTTTTGGAACCGAGCTGACGAGGAACCGGGGAGAAAGGGAGATCGGCACTCTTGTACAAGTCTCTTGTACTGGCGCTTCACTAGTAAAGAACTGCAGGTCTCTACATAAATGGTGAGACTTGTGTCCTTTGCTAGGTTGCGACTTAGAACCTGTACCAGTCACCTTCTGAACCGTCAGAGGTATTGCTTATATCAGTACAGTCACGAGTGATGCGTGGGTGTGAAAATGGGGAAGTCAAAATGAGAAATGTGCTTTTGGAACCGAGCTGACGAGGAACCGGGGAGAAAGGGAGATCGGCACTCTTGTACGAGTCTCTTGTACTGGCGCATCACTAGTAAAGAACTGCAGGTCTCTACCTAAATGGTGAGACTTGTGTCCTTTGCTTGGTTGCGACTTAGAACCTGTGCCAGTCACCTTCTGAACCGTCAGAGGTATTGCTTATATCAGTACAGTCACGAGTGATGCGTGGGTGTGAAAATGGGGAAGTCAAAAAGAGAAATGTGCTTTTGGAACCGAGCTGACGAGGAACCGGGGAGAAAGGGAGATCGGCACTCTTGTACAAGTCTCTTGTACTGGCGCTTCACTAGTAAAGAACTGCAGGTCTCTACCTAAATGGTGAGACTTGTGTCCTTTGCTTGGTTGCGACTTAGAACCTGTGCCAGTCACCTTCTGAACCGTCAGAGGTATTGCTTATATCAGTACAGTCACGAGTGATGCGTGGGTGTGAAAATGGGGAAGTCAAAAAGAGAAATGTGCTTTTGGAACCGAGCTGACGAGGAACCGGGGAGAAAGGGAGATCGGCACTCTTGTACAAGTCTCTTGTACTGGCGCTGTACTAGTAAAGAACTGCAGGTCTCTACCTAAATGGTGAGACTTGTGTCCTTTGCTAGGTTGCGACTTAGAACCTGTGCCAGTCACCTTCTGAACCGTCAGAGGTATTGCTTATATCAGTACAGTCACGAGTGATGCGTGGGTGTGAAAATGGGGAAGTCAAAAAGAGAAATGTGCTTTTGGAACCGAGCTGACGAGGAACCGGGGAGAAAGGGAGATCGGCACTCTTGTACAAGTCTCTTGTACTGGCGCTGTACTAGTAAAGAACTGCAGGTCTCTACCTAAATGGTGAGACTTGTGTCCTTTGCTAGGTTGCGACTTAGAACCTGTGCCAGTCACCTTCTGAACCGTCAGAGGTATTGCTTATATCAGTACAGTCACGAGTGATGCGTGGGTGTGAAAATGGGGAAGTCAAAAAGAGAAATGTGCTTTTGGAACCGAGCTGACGAGGAATCGGGGAGAAAGGGAGATCGGCACTCTTGTACAAGTCTCTTGTACTGGCGCTTCAGTAGTAAAGAACTGCAGGTCTCTACCTAAATGGTGAGACTTGTGTCCTTTGCTAGGTTGCGACTTAGAACCTGTGCCAGTCACCTTCTGAACCGTCAGAGGTATTGCTTATATCAGTACATTCACGAGTGATGCGTGGGTGTGAAAATGGGGAAGTCAAAAAGAGAAATGTGCTTTTGGAACCGAGCTGACGAGGAACCGGGGAGAAAAGGAGATCGGCACTCTTGTACAAGTCTCTTGTACTGGCGCTTCACTAGTAAAGAACTGCAGGTCTCTACCTAAATGGTGAGACTTGTGTCCTTTGCTAGGTTGCGACTTAGAACCTGTGCCAGTCACCTTCTGAACCGTCAGAGGTATTGCTTATATCAGTACAGTCACGAGTGATGCGTGGGTGTGAAAATGGGGAAGTCAAAAAGAGAAATGTGCTTTTGGAACCGAGCTGACGAGGAATCGGGGAGAAAGGGAGATCGGCACTCTTGTACAAGTCTCTTGTACTGGCGCTTCACTAGTAAAGAACTGCAGGTCTCTACCTAAATGGTGAGACTTGTGTCCTTTGCTAGGTTGCGACTTAGAACCTGTGCCAGTCACCTTCTGAACCGTCAGAGGTATTGCTTATATCAGTACAGTCACGAGTGATGCGTGGGTGTGAAAATGGGGAAGTCAAAAAGAGAAATGTGCTTTTGGAACCGAGCTGACGAGGAATCGGGGAGAAAGGGAGATCGGCACTCTTGTACAAGTCTCTTGTACTGGCGCTTCACTAGTAAAGAACTGCAGGTCTCTACCTAAATGGTGAGACTTGCGTCCTTTGCTAGGTTGCGACTTAGAACCTGTGCCAGTCACCTTCTGAACCGTCAGAGGTATTGCTTATATCAGCACAGTCACGAGTGATGCGTGGGTGTGAAAATGGGGAAGTCAAAAAGAGAAATGTGCTTTTGGAACCGAGCTGACGAGGAATCGGGGAGAAAGGGAGATCGGCACTCTTGTACAAGTCTCTTGTACTGGCGCTTCTCTAGTAAAGAACTGCAGGTCTCTACCTAAATGGTGAGACTTGTGTCCTTTGCTAGGTTGCGACTTAGAACCTGTGCCAGTCACCTTCTGAACCGTCAGAGGTATTGCTTATATCAGTACAGTCACGAGTGATGCGTGGGTGTGAAAATGGGGAAGTCAAAAAGAGAAATGTGCTTTTGGAACCGAGCTGACGAGGAATCGGGGAGAAAGGGAGATCGGCACTCTTGTACAAGTCTCTTGTACTGGCGCTTCACTAGTAAAGAACTGCAGGTCTCTACCTAAATGGTGAGACTTGCGTCCTTTGCTAGGTTGCGACTTAGAACCTGTGCCAGTCACCTTCTGAACCGTCAGAGGTATTGCTTATATCAGTACAGTCACGAGTGATGCGTGGGTGTGAAAATGGGGAAGTCAAAAAGAGAAATGTGCTTTTGGAACCGAGCTGACGAGGAATCGGGGAGAAAGGGAGATCGGCACTCTTGTACAAGTCTCTTGTACTGGCGCTTCACTAGTAAAGAACTGCAGGTCTCTACCTAAATGGTGAGACTTGCGTCCTTTGCTAGGTTGCGACTTAGAACCTGTGCCAGTCACCTTCTGAACCGTCAGAGGTATTGCTTATATCAGTACAGTCACGAGTGATGCGTGGGTGTGAAAATGGGGAAGTCAAAAAAAGAAATGTGCTTTTGGAACCGAGCTGACGAGGAATCGGGGAGAAAGGGAGATCGGCACTCTTGTACAAGTCTCTTGTACTGGCGCTTCACTAGTAAAGAACTGCAGGTCTCTACCTAAATGGTGAGACTTGTGTCCTTTGCTAGGTTGCGACTTAAAACCTGTGCCAGTCACCTTCTGAACCGTCAGAGGTATTGCTTATATCAGTACAGTCACGAGTGATGCGTGAGTGTGAAAATGGGGAAGTCAAAAAGAGAAATGTGCTTTTGGAACCGAGTTGACGAGGAACAGGGGAGAAAGGGAGATCGGCACTCTTGTACAAGTCTCTTGTACTGGCGCTTCACTAGTAAAGAACTGCAGGTCTCTACCTAAATGGTGAGACTTGTGTCCTTTGCTAGGTTGCGACTTAGAACCTTTGCCAGTCACCTTCTGAACCGTCAGAGGTATTGCTTATATCAGTACAGTCTTGAGTGATGCGTGGGTGTGAAAATGGGGAAGTCAAAAAGAGAAATGTGCTTTTGGAACCGAGCTGACGAGGAACCGGGGAGAAAGGGAGATCGGCACTCTTGTACAAGTCTCTTGTACTGGCGCTTCACTAGTAAAGAACTGCAGGTCTCTACCTAAATGGTGAGACTTGTGTCCTTTGCTTGGTTGCGACTTAGAACCTGTGCCAGTCACCTTCTGAACCGTCAGAGGTATTGCTTATATCAGTACAGTCACGAGTGATGCGTGGGTGTGAAAATGGGGAAGTCAAAAAGAGAAATGTGCTTTTGGAACCGAGCTGACGAGGAACCGGGGAGAAAGGGAGATCGGCACTCTTGTACAAGTCTCTTGTACTGGCGCTGTACTAGTAAAGAACTGCAGGTCTCTACCTAAATGGTGAGACTTGTGTCCTTTGCTAGGTTGCGACTTAGAACCTGTGCCAGTCACCTTCTGAACCGTCAGAGGTATTGCTTATATCAGTACAGTCACGAGTGATGCGTGGGTGTGAAAATGGGGAAGTCAAAAAGAGAAATGTGCTTTTGGAACCGAGCTGACGAGGAACCGGGGAGAAAGGGAGATCGGCACTCTTGTACAAGTCTCTTGTACTGGCGCTGTACTAGTAAAGAACTGCAGGTCTCTACCTAAATGGTGAGACTTGTGTCCTTTGCTAGGTTGCGACTTAGAACCTGTGCCAGTCACCTTCTGAACCGTCAGAGGTATTGCTTATATCAGTACAGTCACGAGTGATGCGTGGGTGTGAAAATGGGGAAGTCAAAAAGAGAAATGTGCTTTTGGAACCGAGCTGAGGAGGAATCGGGGAGAAAGGGAGATCGGCACTCTTGTACAAGTCTCTTGTACTGGCGCTTCAGTAGTAAAGAACTGCAGGTCTCTACCTAAATGGTGAGACTTGTGTCCTTTGCTAGGTTGCGACTTAGAACCTGTGCCAGTCACCTTCTGAACCGTCAGAGGTATTGCTTATATCAGTACATTCACGAGTGATGCGTGGGTGTGAAAATGGGGAAGTCAAAAAGAGAAATGTGCTTTTGGAACCGAGCTGACGAGGAACCGGGGAGAAAAGGAGATCGGCACTCTTGTACAAGTCTCTTGTACTGGCGCTTCACTAGTAAAGAACTGCAGGTCTCTACCTAAATGGTGAGACTTGTGTCCTTTGCTAGGTTGCGACTTAGAACCTGTGCCAGTCACCTTCTGAACCGTCAGAGGTATTGCTTATATCAGTACAGTCACGAGTGATGCGTGGGTGTGAAAATGGGGAAGTCAAAAAGAGAAATGTGCTTTTGGAACCGAGCTGACGAGGAATCGGGGAGAAAGGGAGATCGGCACTCTTGTACAAGTCTCTTGTACTGGCGCTTCACTAGTAAAGAACTGCAGGTCTCTACCTAAATGGTGAGACTTGTGTCCTTTGCTAGGTTGCGACTTAGAACCTGTGCCAGTCACCTTCTGAACCGTCAGAGGTATTGCTTATATCAGTACAGTCACGAGTGATGCGTGGGTGTGAAAATGGGGAAGTCAAAAAGAGAAATGTGCTTTTGGAACCGAGCTGACGAGGAATCGGGGAGAAAGGGAGATCGGCACTCTTGTACAAGTCTCTTGTACTGGCGCTTCACTAGTAAAGAACTGCAGGTCTCTACCTAAATGGTGAGACATGCGTCCTTTGCTAGGTTGCGACTTAGAACCTGTGCCAGTCACCTTCTGAACCGTCAGAGGTATTGCTTATATCAGCACAGTCACGAGTGATGCGTGGGTGTGAAAATGGGGAAGTCAAAAAGAGAAATGTGCTTTTGGAACCGAGCTGACGAGAAATCGGGGAGAAAGGGAGATCGGCACTCTTGTACAAGTCTCTTGTACTGGCGCTTCACTAGTAAAGAACTGCAGGTCTCTACCTAAATGGTGAGACTTGTGCCCTTTGCTAGGTTGCGACTTAAAACCTGTGCCAGTCACCTTCTGAACCGTCAGAGGTATTGCTTATATCAGTACAGTCACGAGTGATGCGTGGGTGTGAAAATGGGGAAGTCAAAAAGAGAAATGTGCTTTTGGAACCGAGTTGACGAGGAACAGGGGAGAAAGGGAGATCGGCACTCTTGTACAAGTCTCTTGTACTGGCGCTTCACTAGTAAAGAACTGCAGGTCTCTACCTAAATGGTGAGACTTGTGTCCTTTGCTAGGTTGCGACTTAGAACCTGTGCCAGTCACCTTCTGAACCGTCAGAGGTATTGCTTATATCAGTACAGTCACGAGTGATGCGTGGGTGTGAAAATGGGGAAGTCAAAAAGAGAAATGTGCTTTTGGAACCGAGCTGACGAGGAACCGGGGAGAAAGGGAGATCGGCACTCTTGTACAAGTCTCTTGTACTGGCGCTTCACTAGTAAAGAACTGCAGGTCTCTACCTAAATGGTGAGACTTGTGCCCTTTGCTTGGTTGCGACTTAGAACCTGTGCCAGTCACCTTCTGAACCGTCAGAGGTATTGCTTATATCAGTACAGTCACGAGCGATGCGTGGGTGTGAAAATGGGGAAGTCAAAAAGAGAAATGTGCTTTTGGAACCGAGCTGACGAGGAACCGGGGAGAAAGGGAGATCGGCACTCTTGTACAAGTCTCTTGTACTGGCGCTTCACTAGTAAAGAACTGCAGGTCTCTACCTAAATGGTGAGACTTGTGTCCTTTGCTAGGTTGCGACTTAGAACCTGTGCCAGTCACCTTCTGAACCGTCAGAGGTATTGCTTATATCAGTACGGTCACGAGTGATGCGTGGGTGTGAAAATGGGGAAGTCAAAAAGAGAAATGTGCTTTTGGAACCGAGCTGACGAGGAACCGGGGAGAAAGGGAGATCGGCACTCTTGTACAAGTCTCTTGTACTGGCGCTTCACTAGTAAAGAACTGCAGGTCTCTACCTAAATGGTGAGACTTGCGTCCTTTGCTAGGTTGCGACTTAGAACCTGTGCCAGTCACCTTCTGAACCGTCAGAGGTATTGCTTATATCAGTACAGTCACGAGTGATGCGTGGGTGTGAAAACGGGGAAGTCAAAAAGAGAAATGTGCTTTTGGAACCGAGCTGACGAGGAACCGGGGAGAAAGGGAGATCGGCACTCTTGTACAAGTCTCTTGTACTGGCGCTTCACTAGTAAAGAACTGCAGGTCTCTACCTAAATGGTGAGACTTGTGTCCTTTGCTAGGTTGCGACTTAGAACCTGTGCCAGTCACCTTCTGAACCGTCAGAGGTATTGCTTATATCAGTACAGTCACGAGTGATGCGTGGGTGTGAAAATGGGGAAGTCAAAAGGAGAAATGTGCTTTTGGAACCGAGCTGACGAGGAACCGGGGAGAAAGGGAGATCGGCACTCTTGTACAAGTCTCTTGTACTGGCGCTTCACTAGTAAAGAACTGCAGGTCTCTACCTAAATGGTGAGACTTGTGTCCTTTGCTTGGTTGCGACTTAGAACCTGTGCCAGTCACCTTCTGAACCGTCAGAGGTATTGCTTATATCAGTACAGTCACGAGTGATGCGTGGGTGTAAAAATGGGGAAGTCTAAAAGAGAAATGTGCTTTTGGAACCGAGCTGACGAGGAACCGGGGAGAAAGGGAGATCGGCACTCTTGTACAAGTCTCTTGTACTGGCGCTTCACTAGTAAAGAACTGCAGGTCTCTACCTAAATGGTGAGACTTGTGTCCTTTGCTAGGTTGCGACTTAGAACCTGTGCCAGTCACCTTCTGAACTGTCAGAGGTATTGCTTATATCAGTACAGTCACGAGTGATGCGTGGGTGTGAAAACGGGGAAGTCAAAAAGAGAAATGTGCTTTTGGAACCGAGCTGACGAGGAACCGGGGAGAAAGGGAGATCGGCACTCTTGTACAAGTCTCTTGTACTGGCGCTTCACTAGTAAAGAACTGCAGGTCTCTACCTAAATGGTGAGACTTGTGTCCTTTGCTTGGTTGCGAATTAGAACCTGTGCCAGTCACCTTCTGAACCGTCAGAGGTATTGCTTATATCAGTACAGTCACGAGTGATGCGTGGGTGTGAAAATGGGGAAGTCAAAAAGAGAAATGTGCTTTTGGAACCGAGCTGACGAGGAACCGGGGAGAAAGGGAGATCGGCACTCTTGTACAAGTCTCTTGTACTGGCGCTTCACTAGTAAAGAACTGCAGGTCTCTACCTAAATGGTGAGACTTGTGTCCTTTGCTTGGTTGCGACTTAGAAACTGTGCCAGTCACCTTCTGAACCGTCAGAGGTATTGCTTATATCAGTACAGTCACGAGTGATGCGTGGGTGTGAAAATGGGGAAGTCAAAAAGAGAAATGTGCTTTTGGAACCGAGCTGACGAGGAACCGGGGAGAAAGGGAGATCGGCACTCTTGTACAAGTCTCTTGTACTGGCGCTTCACTAGTAAAGAACTGCAGGTCTCTACCTAAATGGTGAGACTTGTGTCCTTTGCTAGGTTGCGACTTAGAACCTGTGCCAGTCACCTTCTGAACCGTCAGAGGTATTGCTTATATCAGTACAGTCACGAGTGATGCGTGGGTGTGAAAATGGGGAAGTCAAAAAGAGAAATGTCCTTTTGGAACCGAGCTGACGAGGAACCGGGGAGAAAGGGAGATCGGCACTCTTGTACAAGTCTCTTGTACCGGCGCTTCACTAGTAAAGCACTGCAGGTCTCTACCTAAATGGTGAGACTTGTGTCCTTTGCTTGGTTGCGACTTAGAACCTGTGCCAGTCACCTTCTGAACCGTCAGAGGTATTGCTTATATCAGTACAGTCACGAGTGATGCGTGGGTGTGAAAATGGGGAAGTCAAAAAGAGAAATGTCCTTTTGGAACCGAGCTGACGAGGAACCGGGGAGAAAGGGAGATCGGCACTCTTGTACAAGTCTCTTGTACTGGCGCTTCACTAGTAAAGAACTGCAGGTCTCTACCTAAATGGTGAGACTTGTGTCCTTTGCTAGGTTGCGACTTAGAACCTGTGCCAGTCACCTTCTGAACCGTCAGAGGTATTGCTTATATCAGTACAGTCACGAGTGATGCGTGGGTGTGAAAATGGGGAAGTCAAAAAGAGAAATGTGCTTTTGGAACCGAGCTGACGAGGAACCGGGGAGAAAGGGAGATCGGCACTCTTGTACAAGTCTCTTGTACCGGCGCTTCACTAGTAAAGAACTGCAGGTCTCTACCTAAATGGTGAGACTTGTGTCCTTTGCTTGGTTGCGACTTAGAACCTGTGCCAGTCACCTTCTGAACCGTCAGAGGTATTGCTTATATCAGTACAGTCACGAGTGATGCGTGGGTGTGAAAATGGGGAAGTCAAAAAGAGAAATGTCCTTTTGGAACCGAGCTGACGAGGAACCGGGGAGAAAGGGAGATCGCCACTCTTGTACAAGTCTCTTGTACTGGCGCTTCACTAGTAAAGAACTGCAGGTCTCTACCTAAATGGTGAGACTTGTGTCCTTTGCTAGGTTGCGACTTAGAACCTGTGCCAGTCACCTTCTGAACCGTCAGAGGTATTGCTTATATCAGTACAGTCACGAGTGATGCGTGGGTGTGAAAATGGGGAAGTCAAAAAGAGAAATGTCCTTTTGGAACCGAGCTGACGAGGAACCGGGGAGAAAGGGAGATCGGCACTCTTGTACAAGTCTCTTGTACTGGCGCTTCACTAGTAAAGAACTGCAGGGCTCTACCTAAATGGTGAGACTTGTGTCCTTTGCTAGGTTGCGACTTAGAACCTGTGCCAGTCACCTTCTGAACCGTCAGAGGTATTGCTTATATCAGTACAGTCACGAGTGACGCGTGGGTGTGAAAATGGGGAAGTCAAAAAGAGAAATGTGCTTTTGGAACCGAGCTGACGAGGAACCGGGGAGAAAGGGAGATCGGCACTCTTGTACAAGTCTCTTGTACCGGCGCTTCACTAGTAAAGAACTGCAGGTCTCTACCTAAATGGTGAGACTTGTGTCCTTTGCTTGGTTGCGACTTAGAACCTGTGCCAGTCACCTTCTGAACCGTCAGAGGTATTGCTTATATCAGTACAGTCACGAGTGATGCGTGGGTGTGAAAATGGGGAAGTCAAAAAGAGAAATGTGCTTTTGGAACTGAGCTGACGAGGAACCGGGGAGAAAAAGGAGATCGGCACTCTTGTACAAGTCTCTTGTACTGGCGCTGTACTAGTAAAGAACTGCAGGTCTCTACCTAAATGGTGAGACTTGTGTCCTTTGCTAGGTTGCGACTTAGAACCTGTGCCAGTCACCTTCTGAACCGTCAGAGGTATTGCTTATATCAGTACAGTCACGAGTGATGCGTGGGTGTGAAAATGGGGAAGTCAAAAAGAGAAATGTGCTTTTGGAACCGAGCTGACGAGGAACCGGGGAGAAAGGGAGATCGGCACTCTTGTACAAGTCTCTTGTACTGGCGCTTCACTAGTAAAGAACTGCAGGTCTCTACCTAAATGGTGAGACTTGTGTCCTTTGCTTGGTTGCGACTTAGAACCTGTGCCAGTCATCTTCTGAACCGTCAGAGGTATTGCTTATATCAGTACAGTCACGAGTGATGCGTTGGTGTGAAAATGGGGAAGTCAAAAAGAGAAATGTGCTTTTGGAACCGAGCTGACGAGGAACCGGGGAGAAAGGGAGATCGGCACTCTTGTACAAATCTCTTGTACTGGCGCTTCACTAGTAAAGAACTGCAGGTCTCTACCTAAATGGTGAGACTTGTGTCCTTTGCTAGGTTGCGACTTAGAACCTGTGCCAGTCACCTTCTGAACCGTCAGAGGTATTGCTTATATCAGTACAGTCACGAGTGATGCGTGGGTGTGAAAATGGGGAAGTCAAAAAGAGAAATGTGCTTTTGGAACCGAGCTGACGAGGAACCGGGGAGAAAGGGTGATCGGCACTCTTGTACAAGTCTCTTGTACTGGCGCTTCACTAGTAAAGAACTGCAGGTCTCTACCTAAATGGTGAGACTTGTGTCCTTTGCTAGGTTGCGACTTAGAACCTGTGCCAGTCACCTTCTGAACCGTCAGAGGTATTGCTTATATCTGTACAGTCACGAGTGATGCGTGGGTGTGAAAATGGGGAAGTCAAAAAGAGAAATGTGCTTTTGGAACCGAGCTGACGAGGAACCGGGGAGAAAGGGAGATCGGCACTCTTGTACAAGTCTCTTGTACTGGCGCTTCACTAGTAAAGAACTGCAGGTCTCTACCTAAATGGTGAGACTTGTGTCCTTTGCTTGGTTGCGACTTAGAACCTGTGCCAGTCACCTTCTGAACCGTCAGAGGTATTGCTTATATCAGTACAGTCACGAGTGATGCGTGGGTGTGAAAATGGGGAAGTCAAAAAGAGAAATCTGCTTTTGGAACCAAGCTGACGAGGAACCGGGGAGAAAAAGGAGATCGGCACTCTTGTACAAGTCTCTTGTACTGGCGCTGTACTAGTAAAGAACTGCAGGTCTCTACCTAAATGGTGAGACTTGTGTCCTTTGCTAGGTTGCGACTTAGAACCTGTGCCAGTCACCTTCTGAACCGTCAGAGGTATTGCTTATATCAGTACAGTCACGAGTAATGCGTGGGTGTGAAAATGGGGAAGTCAAAAAGAGAAATGTGCTTTTGGAACCGAGCTGACGAGGAACCGGGGAGAAAAAGGAGATCGGCACTCTTGTACAAGTCTCTTGTACTGGCGCTGTACTAGTAAAGAACTGCAGGTCTCTACCTAAATGGTGAGACTTGTGTCCTTTGCTAGGTTGCGACTTAGAACCTGTGCCAGTCACCTTCTGAACCGTCAGAGGTATTGCTTATATCAGTACAGTCACGAGTGATGCGTGGGTGTGAAAATGGGGAAGTCAAAAAGAGAAATGTGCTTTTGGAACCGAGCTGACGAGGAACCGGGGAGAAAGGGAGATCGGCACTCTTGTACAAGTCTCTTGCACTGGCGCTTCACTAGTAAAGAACTGCAGGTCTCTACCTAAATGGTGAGACTTGTGTCCTTTGCTTGGTTGCGACTTAGAACCTGTGCCAGTCACCTTCTGAACCGTCAGAGGTATTGCTTATATCAGTACAGTCACGAGTGATGCGTGGGTGTGAAAATGGGGAAGTCAAAAAGGGAAATGTGCTTTTGGAACCGAGCTGACGAGGAACCGGGGAGAAAGGGAGATCGGCACTCTTGTACAAGTCTCTTGTACTGGCGCTTCACTAGTAAAGAACTGCAGGTCTCTACCTAAATGGTGAGACTTGTGTCCTTTGCTAGGTTGCGACTTAGAACCTGTGCCAGTCACCTTCTGAACCGTCAGAGGTATTGCTTATATCAGTACAGTCACGAGTGATGCGTGGGTGTGAAAATGGGGAAGTCAAAAAGAGAAATGTGCTTTTGGAACCGAGCTGACGAGGAACCGGGGAGAAAGGGAGATCGGCACTCTTGTACAAGTCTCTTGTACTGGCGCTGTACTAGTAAAGAACTGCAGGTCTCTACCTAAATGGTGAGACTTGTGTCCTTTGCTAGGTTGCGACTTAAAACCTGTGCCAGTCACCTTCTGAACCGTCAGAGGTATTGCTTATATCAGTACAGTCACGAGTGATGCGTGGGTGTGAAAATGGGGAAGTCAAATAGAGAAATGTGCTTTTGGAACCGAGCTGACGAGGAACCGGGGAGAAAGGGAGATCGGCACTCTTGTACAAGTCTCTTGTCCTGGCGCTGTACTAGTAAAGAACTGCAGGTCTCTACCTAAATGGTGAGACTTGTGTCCTTTGCTAGGTTGCGACTTAGAACCTGTGCCAGTCACCTTCTGAACCGTCAGAGGTATTGCTTATATCAGTACAGTCACGAGTGATGCGTGGGTGTGAAAATGGGGAAGTCAAAAAGAGAAATGTGCTTTTGGAACTGAGCAGACGAGGAACCGGGGAAAAAAAGGAGATCGGCACTCTTGTACAAGTCTCTTGTACTGGCGCTTCACTAGTAAAGAACTGCAGGTCTCTACCTAAATGGTGAGACTTGTGTCCTTTGCTAGGTTGCGACTTAGAACCTGTGCCAGTCACCTTCTGAACCGTCAGAGGTATTGCTTATATCAGTACAGTCACGAGTGATGCGTGGGTGTGAAAATGGGGAAGTCAAAAAGAGAAATGTGCTTTTGGAACCGAGCTGACGAGGAACCGGGGAGAAAGGGAGATCGGCACTCTTGTACAAGTCTCTTGTACTGGCGCTTCACTAGTAAAGAACTGCAGGTCTCTACCTAAATGGTGAGACTTGTGTCCTTTGCTAGGTTGCGACTTAGAACCTGTGCCAGTCACCTTCTGAACCGTCAGAGGTATTGCTTATATCAGTACAGTCACGAGTGATGCGTGGGTGTGAAAATGGGGAAGTCAAAAAGAGAAATGTGCTTTTGGAACCGAGCTGACGAGGAACCGGGGAGAAAGGGAGATCGGCACTCTTGTACAAGTCTCTTGTACTGGCGCTTCACTAGTAAAGAACTGCAGGTCTCTACCTAAATGGTGAGACTTGTGTCCTTTGCTAGGTTGCGACTTAGAACCTTTGCCAGTCACCTTCTGAACCGTCAGAGGTATTGCTTATATCAGTACAGTCACGAGTGATGCGTGGGTGTGAAAATGGGGAAGTCAAAAAGAGAAATGTCCTTTTGGAACCGAGCTGACGAGGAACCGGGGAGAAAGGGAGATCGGCACTCTTGTACAAGTCTCTTGTACTGGCGCTTCACTAGTAAAGAACTGCAGGTCTCTACCTAAATGGTGAGACTTGTGTACTTTGCTTGGTTGCGACTTAGAACCTGTGCCAGTCACCTTCTGAACCGTCAGAGGTATTGCTTATATCAGTACAGTCACGAGTGATGCGTGGGTGTGAAAATGGGGAAGTCAAAAAGAGAAATGTGCTTTTGGAACCGAGCTGACGAGGAACCGGGGAGAAAAAGGAGATCGGCACTCTTGTACAAGTCTCTTGTACTGGCGCTTCACTAGTAAAGAACTGCAGGTCTCTACCTAAATGGTGAGACTTGTGTCCTTTGCTAGGTTGCGACTTAGAACCTGTGCCAGTCACTTTCTGAACCGTCAGAGGTATTGCTTATATCAGTACAGTCACGAGTGATGCGTGGGTGTGAAAATGGGGAAGTCAAAAAGAGAAATGTGCTTTTGGAACCGAGCTGACGAGGAACCGGGGAGAAAGGGAGATCGGCACTCTTGTACAAGTCTCTTGTACTGGCGCTTCACTAGTAAAGAACTGCAGGTCTCTACCTAAATGGTGAGACTTGTGTCCTTTGCTAGGTTGCGACTTAGAACCTGTGAGAGTTACCTTCTGAACCGTCAGAGGTATTGCTTATATCAGTACAGTCACGAGTGATGCGTGGGTGTGAAAATGGGGAAGTCAAAAAGAGAAATGTGCTTTTGGAACCGAGCTGACGAGGAACCGGGGAGAAAGGGAGATCGGCACTCTTGTACAAGTCTCTTGTACTGGCGCTTCACTAGTAAAGAACTGCAGGTCTCTACCTAAATGGTGAGACTTGTGTCCTTTGCTACGTTGCGACTTAGAACCTGTGAGAGTTACCTTCTGAACCGTCAGAGGTATTGCTTATATCGGTACAGTCACGAGTGATGCGTGGGTGTGAAAATGGGGAAGTCAAAAAGAGAAATGTCCTTTTGGAACCGAGCTGACGAGGAACCGGGGAGAAAGGGAGATCGGCACTCTTGTACAAGTCTCTTGTACTGGCGCTTCACTAGTAAAGAACTGCAGGTCTCTACCTACATGGTTAGACTTGTGTACTTTGCTTGGTTGCGACTTAGAACCTGTGCCAGTCACCTTCTGAACCGTCAGAGGTATTGCTTATATCAGTACAGTCACGAGTGATGCGTGGGTGTGAAAATGGGGAAGTCAAAAAGAGAAATGTCCTTTTGGAACCGAGCTGACGAGGAACCGGGGAGAAAGGGAGATCGGCACTCTTGTACAAGTCTCTTGTACTGGCGCTTCACTAGTAAAGAACTGCAGGTCTCTACCTAAATGGTGAGACTTGTGTCCTTTGCTAGGTTGCGACTTAGAACCTGTGCCAGTCACCTTCTGAACCGTCAGAGGTATTGCTTATATCAGTACAGTCACGAGTGATGCGTGGGTGTGAAAATGGGGAAGTCAAAAAGAGAAATGTCCTTTTGGAACCGAGCTGACGAGGAACCGGGGAGAAAGGGAGATCGGCACTCTTGTACAAGTCTCTTGTACTGGCGCTTCACTAGTAAAGAACTGCAGGTCTCTACCTAAATGGTGAGACTTGTGTACTTTGCTTGGTTGCGACTTAGAACCTGTGCCAGTCACCTTCTGAACCGTCAGAGGTATTGCTTATATCAGTACAGTCACGAGTGATGCGTGGGTGTGAAAATGGGGAAGTCAAAAAGAGAAATGTGCTTTTGGAAGCGAGCTGACGAGGAACCGGGGAGAAAGGGAGATCGGCACTCTTGTACAAGTCTCTTGTACTGGCGCTTCACTAGTAAAGAACTGCAGGTCTCTACCTAAATGGTGAGACTTGTGTCCTTTGCTAGGTTGCGACTTAGAACCTGTGCCAGTCACCTTCTGAACCGTCAGAGGTATTGCTTATATCAGTACAGTCACGAGTGATTCGTGGGTGTGAAAATGGGGAAGTCAAAAAGAGAAATGTCCTTTTGGAACCGAGCTGACGAGGAACCGGGGAGAAAGGGAGATCGGCACTCTTGTACAAGTCTCTTGTACTGGCGCTTCACTAGTAAAGAACTGCAGGTCTCTACCTACATGGTGAGACTTGTGTACTTTGCTTGGTTGCGACTTAGAACCTGTGCCAGTCACCTTCTGAACCGTCAGAGGTATTGCTTATATCAGTACAGTCACGAGTGATGCGTGGGTGTGAAAATGGGGAAGTCAAAAAGAGAAATGTGCTTTTGGAACCGAGCTGACGAGGAACCGGGGAGAAAGGGGGATCGGCACTCTTGTACAAGTCTCTTGTACTGGCGCTTCACTAGTAAAGAACTGCAGGTCTCTACCTAAATGGTGAGACTTGTGTCCTTTGCTAGGTTGCGACTTAGAACCTGTGAGAGTTACCTTCTGAACCGTCAGAGGTATTGCTTATATCAGTACAGTCACGAGTGATGCGTGGGTGTGAAAATGGGGAAGTCAAAAAGAGAAATGTGCTTTTGGAACCGAGCTGACGAGGAACCGGGGAGAAAGGGAGATCGGCACTCTTGTACAAGTCTCTTGTACTGGCGCTTCACTAGTAAAGAACTGCAGGTCTCTACCTAAATGGTGAGACTTGTGTCCTTTGCTAGGTTGCGACTTAGAACCTGTGAGAGTTACCTTCTGAACCGTCAGAGGTATTGCTTATATCAGTACAGTCACGAGTGATGCGTGGGTGTGAAAGTGGGGAAGTCAAAAAGAGAAATGTGCTTTTGGAACCGAGCTGACGAGGAACCGGGGAGAAAGGGAGATCGGCACTCTTGTACAAGTCTCTTGTACTGGCGCTTCACTAGTAAAGAACTGCAGGTCTCTACCTAAATGGTGAGACTTGTGTCCTTTGCTAGGTTGCGACTTAGAACCTGTGAGAGTTACCTTCTGAACCGTCAGAGGTATTGCTTATATCAGTACAGTCACGAGTGGTGCGTGGGTGTGAAAATGGGGAAGTCAAAAAGAGAAATGTGCTTTTGGAACCGAGCTGACGAGGAACCGGGGAGAAAGGGAGATCGGCACTCTTGTACAAGTCTCTTGTACTGGCGCTTCACTAGTAAAGAACTGCAGGTCTCTACCTAAATGGTGAGACTTGTGTTCTTTGCTAGGTTGCGACTTAGAACCTGTGAGAGTTACCTTCTGAACCGTCAGAGGTATTGCTTATATCAGTACAGTCACGAGTGATGCGTGGGTGTGAAAATGGGGAAGTCAAAAAGAGAAATGTGCTTTTGGAACCGAGCTGACGAGGAACCGGGGAGAAAGGGAGATCGGCACTCTTGTACAAGTCTCTTGTACTGGCGCTTCACTAGTAAAGAACTGCAGGTCTCTACCTAAATGGTGAGACTTGTGTCCTTTGCTAGGTTGCGACTTAGAACCTGTGAGAGTTACCTTCTGAACCGTCAGAGGTATTGCTTATATCAGTACAGTCACGAGTGATGCGTGGGTGTGAAAATGGGGAAGTCAAAAAGAGAAATGTGCTTTTGGAACCGAGCTGACGAGGAACCGGGGAGAAAGGGAGATCGGCACTCTTGTACAAGTCTCTTGTACTGGCGCTTCACTAGTAAAGAACTGCAGGTCTCTACCTAAATGGTGAGACTTGTGTCCTTTGCTAGGTTGCGACTTAGAACCTGTGAGAGTTACCTTCTGAACCGTCAGAGGTATTGCTTATATCAGTACAGTCACGAGTGATGCGTGGGTGTGAAAATGGGGAAGTCAAAAAGAGAAATGTGCTTTTGGAACCGAGCTGACGAGGAACCGGGGAGAAAGGGAGATCGGCACTCTTGTACAAGTCTCTTGTACTGGCGCTTCACTAGTAAAGAACTGCAGGTCTCTACCTAAATGGTGAGACTTGTGTCCTTTGCTAGGTTGCGACTTAGAACCTGTAAGAGTTACCTTCTGAACCGTCAGAGGTATTGCTTATATCAGTACAGTCACGAGTGATGCGTGGGTGTGAAAATGGGGAAGTCAAAAAGAGAAATGTGCTTTTGGAACCGAGCTGACGAGGAACCGGGGAGAAAGGGAGATCGGCACTCTTGTACAAGTCTCTTGTACTGGCGCTTCACTAGTAAAGAACTGCAGGTCTCTACCTAAATGGTGAGACTTGTGTCCTTTGCTAGGTTGCGACTTAGAACCTGTGCCAGTCACCTTCTGAACCGTCAGAGGTATTACTTATATCAGTACAGTCACGAGTGATGCGTGGGTGTGAAAATGGGGAAGTCAAAAAGAGAAATGTGCTTTTGGAACCGAGCTGACGAGGAACCGGGGAGAAAGGGAGATCGGCACTCTTGTACAAGTCTCTTGTACTGGCGCTTCACTAGTAAAGAACTGCAGGTCTCTACCTAAATGGTGAGACTTGTGTCCTTTGCTAGGTTGCGACTTAGAACCTGTGCCAGTTACCTTCTGAACCGTCAGAGGTATTGCTTATATCAGTACAGTCACGAGTGATGCGTGGGTGTACTTATTTCTCTTGAGTCGGCCGTCTAAACATTTGATATATTCCGACACACACAGTCGTGGCACGGAGTGAAATTGGTTTGGCAGACCAGGAAACAGGTCCACCTGCACGCTAGAATCCGACGGGGTTTCAGAGGCTCATACTGTGAAAGGGTACAGTACCGCCCGACATTGAAAATAGGTACAACATACTTTATTATTTTTGTCAGAACAACACATTTTTTTTGTAAAATAACTCAATTTCAATTAATACAGCGAAGCCGAATACCGGTGTGGGAAAGAATGACAATTCATTTATTTAATTGATCACATGTGCACTCCTACAAAGTAAATCCCTACATCCAGTTTGGTGAGATCTGTGAAATGAATGAATGTATGGTCGTCTGCTGACCGCAGATAGTGAATGTGAATATATGATCATCTTTGAGACGATCCTTTGGCCAACTTTGGTGGGACCAAAGAGATGAAATTTACCAGAGCTTTGAGCGCCTGAAATGTGGCTGACCAATATGATAGCAAGGTGCTTCCCCCACCTCGACAGAGATGGGAGAGGACTTCGAGAACGGCCATGTTTCAGCACTCTGCCGCTGGATCTTGTGCTGTTAAGACCTGTTTTAGTTGTGCTCCGTAATGACGAAAGAGTGGAGACATGGTATGCATGTGGAATATTTAAGAGTAGTTTGAAATATTAATTTCTCTATTTCAGGAACTTTTGTGGGGAGAATTAAATGTCAGGCAGGTAATATTAATGTGATTGTAGGAATCTTCGGAAGTGACCAACGGTTACAATGAAACCACATGTAGCATTAAGTTGAAATACTTCCGTGTGCTTAAGTTAAGCTGAATTACTAGCGTGTGTACAATAAGTTGAAATATTTAAGAAATAGCGTGTGTACCATAAGTTGAATTATTTAAGAAATGGCGTGTGCAGGACTTGAAATTAGAGACGAGTACTTCCACGTGGTGAGTACTGTGTGAGTGTCAATCTGTGTATGAGACAAAGGATAAAGAGAAGTACTCGTCCATGGTATCAGTTGAGGACTCGCGTGTGTGATGTTCTTAATATTACTTTGCGTGATATGATTCCGTGTGACGCTTGATTCAAACTCTGAGAGAGAAGCAAGGTGAGTCGGCCGTCTATCCAGCAACGCCACTTGGCTTGCATTGCACAGGAAGACGGGCATATATCTCCAGAGTTCATAGTAGGAAAGTAGAATTACGAAGTGGGGCAGTGTCGTGTGAAACTGGGATAAATATTAATTGAAGTGGGAAAGCTGAAAGTGATAGTGTTGTGACTATTTAGTGTTTTATATTTCTTATTGCAGTGTGATGTATGTCATGTAATTTGGGTATGTGTGGTTTGCATGGGAGAGTAGCAAGGTAGTTTCAAAAGATTAGTGGGTTATGCTTGTTCCTTCTGTACCGCTCGGTCTGGAGGAAAGTTTAGTGATGATGACTGTGAGAGTGGAAGTGTGAGGTACAATAAAAGATCCACCATCCTATCCAGAAAGTGCACTGTAGCGTTAAAAATAATTACGAGACCATAATATAGAGATTCACCATTGTAAAGCCATGCCCACTGGGCGGAATTTCTCATGTGTTATTGTTGTAGGTTATAGAATTTGTGTGTTTAGGTTAGAGAATTTATCGGAATAAATAAAATAGTGAAAAGAAAAATATTGGTGACTTTTCCTTCGAATTGTATGTTGTAATAATGTCCCGAATTTATAATGTGTGCGCCATTCATATTCAGTGCGGTGGCCACGTGTCGATAAAAGCCGCTAAATAAAAGACAAAAAGAAAATGTGGTATTGCCAGTGCGTAGTGTCCAGTCAGAGTTCTGTAAATTACTGATAGTCAGATGCGTGTTTCCGTTGCGTATTAATCATATAGGAGGATAACTTGTAACTTAAGTGTGAGTACTAGAGTTCATGTTACTCGATAAATAAGAATGAATCCACTCGCTTGGCAGACCACTCATCTTGCAGGCCTGACTGCTTCATGCCACAGTATGAGCAAGGTATGTGGGTGCCTCTCAACTGAAGTACCTGCGTTCTGAATTAACCGAGCGTGAGACCGAGTACTTGCATTTTTCGGGAACGCGCAGATTTCCGCCGTCCATGACTTCAGTCGCCGAACGCATCGTAGTGTGGCTCCTTGACCAGTAGGATGGTAAAGTATTCGCTGCTGCGACGTAGGGCTATAATATCTGTTTCTCAGCACCCTGTTCTTTCGAAGCATATTTTTCCTTTTTTTTTTGTATGGTAGAATATAGATGGTGTAGTTTGATGCCATAACCTGGATTCACGTGTATGAAGTGAGATAGAGAGAGTAGTGTTCTGGTTAGTGTTGTGTGGCGATCCCCAGCAGACCACTTTGTCCACCATAGATCCCATTTTAGTAAGGCTTTTGTTAAATAAATATTTTTCGTGTGATGTTTCTTTAATAATTTTGTTGTCTTGTCTTGTTTAAGATCAATAAATTGATTGTGAATTAGATTACAACTTCTCCTTGAGTTCCGATTAACAGCTCCTTCGCATTTTTATGGCAGTCTAGATCAGAAACATAAGGAGTAGTTTTTCATTTGGTGTCCACTGTGTGGATCTTTTACTTAATTAACAGTAATCCTCTTTCAGGTGAAACACTTTATCCTAAAATTTTCCCAATGAACTGAAGTCAACCATTCGCCTTTCCTACCACACTTATCTAGTGGTCTTTCCATCTCACATAGCTTTGCAACGTTACACCCAGACATTTAAATGACTTGACTGTGTTAAGCAAGACACTAGTACTACTGTACCCTAGCATTACAGGTTTGTTCCTCCTGCTCATCCGCATTACCTTATATTTTTTTCACATTTAGAGCTAGCTGGGATTCACGACACCAACTAGAAATTTAGTCTACGTTGTACCTTCCTGCAGTCATTCAACTTCGGCATCTTACCGTACAGCACGGTATCATCAGCAAACAGCCGCGGATTGCTGTCCGCACTGCCTGCTAGATAATTTATCTGTAATAGAAAATAGTAGCGGTCCCGACATATTTCGCCAGGCCAATCCTGACGATATCATCATCTCTGATGAACACTCGCCGTCCTGGACAGTATACTGGGTTCTATTACTTAAGAAGTCTTCCAACCACTCATATATCTGTGAACTTACTTCACATGCTCGTCCCTTCGTTAACAGGCTGCAATGGGGCACTGTGCTAAATGCTTTCCGAAAATCTAGAAATGTGGAATCTGCCTGTTGCCCTTCATCAATAGCTCGCAGTATATGATGTGAGAAAAGGGTAAGCTGAATTTCACACGAGCCATGCTTTCTAAAACCAGGCTGCTTCGTGGACATACGCTTCTCAGTCTCAAGAAAGTTTAATATATTCTGTCTGAGAACATGTTCAAAGATTCAGCAGCAAACCGAAGTCTGCAGACGGTGCACACAGGTGGTGTTCAAAATAGGTATGGCAGTCAGCATAATTAAAAGACATCTAAAATGATTAAATCACTGTAATGAAGACGGCCGGAGTGGTCGAGCGGTTCTAGGCGCTACAGTCTGGTACCGAGCGACCGCTACGGTCGCAGTTTCGAATCCTGCCAGCGTGTGTAGCGCCAACAGTAAAATTCGGAGGCGGTGGTGTTATCGTCTGGTCGTGTTTTTCATGGCGGCGGCTTGCACCCCTTGTTGTTTTGCGTGGCTCTATCACAGCACAGGCCTACATTGATGTTTTAAGCACCTTCTTGCTTCCCTCTGTTGTAGAGTAATTCTGGGATAGCATCCTTCAACACGATCGGGCAGCTGTTCATAATGCACGGCCTGTGGCGGAGTGGTTACACGACAATAACATCCCTGTAATGGACTGGCCTGCATAGAGTCCTGACCTGAATCCTACAGTATGCCTCTGAGATGTCTTGAAACGCCGGCTTCATGCCAGGGCTCACCGACGACATTAATATATCTCTTCAGCGCAGCACTCCGTGAAGAATGAGCTATCATCCCCCAAGGAACCTTCCAGCGCCTGATTGGGTGTATACCTGCGAGAGTAAAAGCTGTCATCAAGGCTAAGGTTGGGCCAACACCATATTGAATTCCAGCATTACCAATGGAGGGCGCCACGAACTTGTAACTCATATTCAGCGAGGTATTCGGATACTTTTGATCACATAGTGCATGTAGTAGTCACAACGGTTTTTAACATAAAACTGGAACTCTTGATATTGCATTCCTTACCAAACTTAAACAAATGCGGATGTAAAGCTGTACACCATGAAAAGGGTACTCGTGGTCACTAGGTTACGAAACGAGATGAAAATGATAAAAATAGCAACTGAAAGAGATTTCCATTGCAAACATCTTGAATTAACGATGAGCCGGCCGGAGTGGCCGAGCGGTTCTAGGCGCTACAGTCTGGAATCGCCTGACCGCGACGGTCGCAGGTTAGAATCCTGCCTCGGGCATGGATATATGTCCTTAGGTCAATTAGCTTTAAGTAGTTCTAAGTTGTAGGGGACTAATGACCTCAGAAGTTAAGTCCCATAGTGCTCAGAGACATTTTTGAACCACTGTAATGAACTTACCCCAAAAACAGTCGCACAGAAACGGAAACTTTTAATTACTGCAAATAAGAAAGTGGTAGCACTAGCCATAACAGATTATAAGTGTAAGCTAACCACCAAAGATGAATGTCATGCCGAAATACTTAAAACAGCAAGTCTTGGCTCGATCTGAAAAGCATGAAGTCTAACAAGGGAACCTCCCCATCGCACGCCCCTCGGATTTAGTTATAAGTTGGCACAGTGGATAGGCCTTGAAAAACTGAACACAGATCAATCGAGAAAACAGGAAGAAGTTGTGTGGAACTATGAAAAAAGTAATCGAAATATACAAACTGAGTAGTCCATGCGCAAGATAGGCAACATCATGGATAGTGTGAGCTCAGGAGCGCCGTGGTCCCGTGCTTAGCGTGAGCAGCTGCGGAGCGCGAGGTCCTTCGTTCAAGTCTTCCCTCGAAAGAAAAGTTTAATTTTTTATTTTCAGACAATTATTATCCGTCCGTCCGTCCGATTCGAGGTAACTGCGCCGTAGTATGGGGGCGCTACACCTAAACAAGCATCGAAACACACGACGTCAGTCGACTACAGCGCACGGAAGAGAGAGTATTCCTGCTAACGAGGCTCCTTGGCTGGCAGTTAACTGTTCGCTGCTTTGGACGAGAGTGCATTAAATACGTAAGATGTATTCCGTGGGCAATATGAATCCAGCAAATACAGTGGACGGACGGACGGACAGATAATAATTGTCTGAAAATAAAAAATTAAACTTTTCATTCGAGGAAGGACTTGAATCAAGGACCTCTCGTTCCGCAGCTGCCCACGCTAACCACGGGACCACGGCGCTCCTGACCTCTCACTATCCATGATGTTGCTTATCTTTCGCATGGACTACTCAGTTTGTATCTTTTGCTTATTTTTTTCATAGTTCCACACAACTTCTTCCTGTTTTCTCGATTGATCTGTGTTCAGTTTTTCCAGGCCTATCCACTGTGCCAACTTATAACTAAATCTGAGGGGGGTGCGATGGGGAGGTTCCCTTGTAAGAACGAATTGGTGGGGGGGGGGGGGGGTTAACGATTTAAGTGGGCATTGGGCATGACGGATACATCCGTCCTCGCTGTGCTAATTCACAGTGCGTTGGACGGAAATATCCGACTGCTGGGCAGTAGCTAATGGGAATGACGAGTTATCGGTCTACCGTTGAAACTGTGGTGTTATTTCGTCCACTATATAGCAGCTCTCTTCAGACGGCACAGTGTATTTCGGCTGGTTACAACATTTTCCACTCAGGCGCGGATCGATAGAATGTGTCCTACGAAGCAGCCACAAAAACGCGCCTTTTTCGTCTGTGTTTACCACCGTATTAGTAAATGCTCTTTTACAATGGCGAAAAGGAGTCGTTTATCATATTCGGAGACAGAGCAGCTGCTTTTAGAAAGTGACGATAATTTTAGTGACGGTTCTGAAAGTTTTCAAGATATGAATGTTGAGGCTACTGAATGTGACTTCGATGCAGAAACATCTGACGGCGAGACACTGCTGCAGCCGATGGTGCCCAGTGCATTTGTGCATCCTGGTTCAGTTCGTGAACAATATTTTTTCGATGGTGGTAGTAGTACAGTTGTCCCTGTAAAACCACATGATATTGTGAGTCGTTTTGTGTGTTTTGTGGACGATGCTTTGTGCAAAAAATAGAACAGACAAACTTACATGCATAACAGTTCATAATTTCTCATCACAACTTAGCAGCACGCTCCAGGGTTCGCAATGGACAGGATACTACGAGGGTGAGTCAAACGAAAACCTTAAATTTGTGATAACAAATCGAAATTTAGCGCCATTATCCTGTAAGTTGGTAAGCGTACAAACAGATTGCACAATGGCCTGTAGGTGTGAAACGTCCCCTTAGAAGAATTATTGAATTACTGTGCTGACAAACCTCTTACGTTATTTGAATTTCAAACAGCTGAGCAAAACTGAACGTACTCAGACATTTCTGTCTTTACTTATTCTGATCATCACTAAACTGACACACAATATTTTTAGCGCAACGCAGTCTGACTTTCAATAATCCCTACAAAAAAACGGCCCTGATTGACAATAACCTATACCTTTCATGAATCACTTACCTCACAAAAATCTTCGTTACTCGAACTACTGCAATACAGCGAGCGCCAATACTGCCAGATAAATAAAAGATTCAAGCTACTGAAGGCACTAACTACTGATAGGCATACTAAGCAAATGAAAGATTTTGATAGAGAACAAACAATGTATTTACCTTAATAGTGTTAAAAAGCCATTATATATATATATATATATATATATATATATCAGTTCATGACATCCAGTCTTACAAATTTACTCTTTCTGGCGGACATACGTCCAGATCATCCGCTCTCAAAACTCCGCCATCTCACTCCCCACATCCACCACTGCTGGCGGCTCACCTCCAACTGCGCAACACTACACGCTGTTAACAGCCAGCTGCCCATCACTACAATAGCGACTATTTCAACAATGCAAACCAGCCACAGACTGCACACAGCACAGCCAGTGATTTTCATACAGAGCGCTAGGTGACGTTACCAACATAAAAACCCAAACAGCCTACTTACAGGTGGCAGCATGTGCAGATGCATACATACGGTCGCAGTATCGGTATAAATATGGCCGCCCCACTTGCGGCTTACACCAGGGAAGAACAGCGATCTGTTATTCGGTTTTTGCGTAGTGAAGGCGTGAAACCTATTGAAATTCATCGACGAATGAAGGTTCAGTACGGTAATGCATGTTTGTCACAGCAGCAAGTCTACGAATGGAGTAGGAAGTTCACAAATGGTGTGACTTCAGTGGAAGATGCTCCTCGTCCAGGTCAGGCAGAACGAGTTGTGACTCCAAAGAACATTGCAGCAGTCGAAGCAATAGTGAAGGAAAACCGCCGAGTGACACTGAATGACATTGCAGCGTGTTTACAGATTAGTCATGGGTCAGCATACCACATTGTGCATGATGTGCTCAAGTTTCACAAAGTGTCTGCAAGATGGGTGCCACGGCAGGTGACTCCTGAAATGAGAAAACGACGTGTTGATGCTTGTGAAGAACTTCTTCGGCGCTTTGAACGAGAAGGTGATGGATTCCTTGCAAGAATCGTTACTGGAGACGAAACCTGGGTTCACTTCCACTGACGGAAACGAAGAGAGCGAGCAAGAGATGGCGCCATTCCTCATCACCAAAACCAAAGAAGTTCCGAACAGAACCATCAGCAGGGAAGGTTATGCTGACGAAAAATGCGTCATTTTGGAGCGTTACATGTCAAGGGGGACCACTGTCACCAGTGCATCATACACAGATCTCCTAAAAAATCATCTGTGGCCTGCAATCAACTCAAAGCAGCATGACAATGCAAGGCCCCACACTGCCCGTACAACAGTTGCAACAGTCACAGACCTACATTTTGAGTGTCTTCCTCATCCACCATACTCACCAGACCTTGCCCCAAGTGATTTCCATGTGTTTGGACCACTCAAAGATGCAGTGGGATAAAGAAGTTCGTTCTGATGAGTAGGTACGCCACGCCATGCATGAGTGGTTGCGCGGATTACCAAAAGAATTTTTTTCGAAAGGAATTAATGCACTTTGTAAGCGTTGGAGGACTTGCATTGATAGTGGGGGAGATTATGTTGAAAAGTGATCAGCTTTGTACCACTTCTGCACAATAAATAATATTTAAAAAATATTTAAAGTTTTCATTTTACTCACCCTCGTACAAAGAATACAGTGAAAACACTTATTGAAATGTTCATACTTCAAGGAATTCTTCACAAACCAGAGCACAAAGTGCTGACTTAAAAGCAGTTTTATCTTTTATTGAAAATTCCTCCACTTTGCTGACATACCTCGTATGATCCACTCGAGCGTAATCAGCAGAAAACTATTGAAAATTCACCCGATTATGGAGCATCTGCGGCGTAAATTCGGATCAGTATATATGGCAGGAAGGAGCATCACCGTTGACGAATCGTTGTTCTAGGAAGGCTTGGTTGAAGACAGTTCATTCCATCAGAGCACAGCAGGTTCAAATTTTACGAAGTCTGTGAAAGCAGCTCCCGGTACTTATGGGACTTTAGACTGGAAAGGACACTAATTATTGCAGCCACTATCCAGAAGAAACAATAACATCTCGAATTGTTTTGCAACTTGCACGTGAGCTACTCGCGAAAAGTGACAGTTGGTACACCAGTCCAGATTTGGTGAATAAACTAACCAGTAATAATAGCGACAATCTCGGCATAATGTGGCAAGACAGGAAGAGGTTCCTTGATTTGCAAAAAAGTAAAGCTGAATAAAGGAGACTTCATAACAGGGCACAGAGGCAAGCAGATGGTAAATGAAATGAAAGGACAAAAGGGACGTTGTTAGGTTCAGCACCTTCCATGACGATATATTTTTAAATGTAAACTCGAACAAGGAAATCGTCCGAAAGCGACTTGGTGTCGTTCTTTACAACAGGAATGTGGGAGGCGTGGATAGGTACGATTTTCAGTTGCACAGGACAGGAGCAGGCTGAAAAAATATTATCAGAAGCTATTCTGCTACTTGGTAGACACTACATGCTTCATTGCATACGTTCTGTACACGAAGCACGGTGGCGAACAAACTAGAATGAGCCTTTATGATTAGTACTGGCGAACAGTTGACCATATCTTCACCACAACAAGGCATGAGTTTTCCAGACCGCCCACAACAAAGCAAAGGCCAAAAAGGAGGCGTATGATGCGCCCTAAAAATGGCCATCGCAAAGAGATTTCATACCGGTGTGCTGAATGCGGAGTTTTCTTGTGGGCTGCACTTTACTTTAACATTTTTCGCACTGAAAACAACTTTTAATATCACGAAATCAAATTTTCGTTGACTTCTCATTCATCTCCACTGAATATCAAACTAAATTCTAAAACGAACACAT
Organism: Schistocerca americana; assembly: GCF_021461395.2. Taxonomy (NCBI): domain Eukaryota; kingdom Metazoa; phylum Arthropoda; class Insecta; order Orthoptera; family Acrididae; genus Schistocerca; species Schistocerca americana. The sequence goes on from NC_060121.1 coordinate 142,991,076, forward strand.
GAAGGAAAACTTTTATGTATGAAAAAGTACATGGCACTACCGCACCAGGGCGCGCTGGCTGGTTTTGCTAACTTGAGGTAGCCGGCCGCGTTGGCCGAGGGGTTCTAAGGTGCTTGAGTCCAGTTCGAATCCTGCCTCGGGCATGGATGTGTGTGATGTCCTGAGGTTAGTTAGGTTTAAGTAGTTGTAAGTTTAGGGGGCTGATGACCTCAGCTGTTAAGTCCCATAGTGCTTAGAGCAATTTGAGCTAGGTAGAGGAAGAGGCGCGCGCGAACAACCCAAGTAGCAGGTTAATGAAACCGGAGTGGAAACCACTTATCAGAGCATAACCAAATTAGCAAATCAAGACTTAATTTTTGTTAGTTAAATGACTATCATTTAAGGTAAGGCGCTCGATATTGGATAGTGTACATACTGAATCAAATGCTTTTCGGAAATCAAGAAATTCTGCATCCCCATGATTGACCTGACTGATGGCTTTCAGGATTTCACGTGAAAAAGGCTGGAATTAATTGTCTTTACGCAAGACAGGTAGAGAAGGGTGTGCAGGAGGTTAGTCGTCAGTGTGACACTGGGGACAGGCCACAGTGACGCTGGCAGAAGTGTGTGGCGGGGAGCGGGCGCGCACTTGTTTGCAGGTCTCTCCTCGGCCGCCACTCGAGAGCGCGCTAACAGCACCGCATGACGTCACGGACCCCACCACACCGGCCGGCTGACAAGCGACGTCGCCTTCTACTGTGACCGGGCACTTGGTGCGGACGTGGCGACAGGCGTTCCGCTCACAACAGCCGCTACAGCAGCAGATGGCCACGTTCAGTGAACTGTTGTTCAATACCAGTTATTGACCATGTAAACACTTTTCCTGATGATTCTACATCTGTGCTCCACAGCCCACCTTACGTTGTGTGTTGAGGGAACTCTCGGTACGACTCTTCCACTGTGAATGGTTTGTGGGAAAAAAGGCTGAAGACAAAGATTCCTGTGAATTCTAAATTCTCTTTCTAACCGTGGTCATTTCGAGAGACGTAATCTGGAAGAAGGATCATGTTGCCCGACCCTTCTTGGGAGATACGCTCTCGGAATTCCAGCAGTAAATCTCTGTGTAACTTGTGCTGTAGCGTCAGCCACTGGAGTCTGTCGAGCATCTCTGTAGTTTTCTCGTGTTTACCATGATTCGGTGACGAATCACGCCACTTCTCACTGGATCTCCTGTGTCTCTAGGCAGTAGTTGCTCGAAAGTAGTACGAATTACTGTATTTTAATCCACTTCTTTCGTGAAGTGGTTACATATCCCTAAGACTCTTCCAAAGAAATCCGACAATACGACCAGAATAACCACCTACATCTACATACACGATATCCATTGTGCTGCTAACACATAACCTTACACAAATACGGCGGTAAATCAAGTACTGCTTAGTTCACATATTCGAGCATCAGTGACCACAAAATGTTACTTTTCAGCTACACAGTTTGTACACATTTATTTCATTTTTTGTCGTCAGCCTATTGACATGTCGATGCTCTGCTACCACAATTTTTCTGTGCCCTTTGCCCTCAATTACTTGATATTTAGCAATCTCTTCTCTCCTATCCACCTCCCTTCAATTTATGTCGTTTCTACTCCCTGTACTACCAAAGACGATGCCTTAAAACTTGTCGTATCATTCTGTCCCTTTTTTTAGATAGATTTATTTCTTTTTGTCTTCAATCTTCTGCCTGGTTCGACGCAACCCGCTAGGAATTTCTCTTCTAAGCCACCCTCTCGTTTTCACCTTTGCACCTTTGTTTTCTCTGCGTCTGACAATGGAATTTCTTTCCATTTCTTTCTTAATGTTACCACCCTTACTTTGAATTTCACATAACGTAGTTTTGACTTTTCTATACGTCCATTCAGTCCTTCCGCCTATCAATTCTTCTTAGATTTGGTCACATTTTTCCTGCAGCCATTCCACCATGGCTGTCCTACAGCTCCTATTTATTTCATTCCTAAATATTGCTGTATGGATGTCTTTAGCTGAACATTTTTGTACTTCGTCGTTTCGTAGATGGTTTCAAAAAGAAATTGCTCTGAGCACTATGGGACTTAACTTCTGAGGTCGTCAGTCCCCTAGAACTTAGAACCACTTAAACCTAACTAACATAAGGACATCACACACATCCATGCGCCCAGGAGCAGATGCAGACTTTCACAGTAATTTAGTAATGACGAAGGGTAAATTGAAATTTAAGAGAATCGTAAGGATCAGTGTGGAAGGAAGTGGGATACTGAAGAACAGAGGAATGATGAAACTAGTTTGAAGTTCTGTGGTTCAAATGGCTCTGAGCACTATGGAACTTAACATCTGAGGTCATCAGTCCCCTAGAACTTAGAACTACTTAAACCTAACTAACCTAAGGACATCACACACATCCATGCCCGAGACAGGATTCGAACCTACGACCGTAGCGGCCGCTCGGCTCGAGACTGTAGCGCCTAGAACCGCAATTCCACTACGGCCGGCATCGAACGTTTCTTCAGTGCTATATTCCTTATACCTATTTATGACTGCCCTTTGAAGACGTCAACTCCTCTCGAAATGAACTGCTTATTGTGATATTCCTTATCGCAGTATCCGCATCATTACAGAACTTCAAGCCGGCCGGAGTGGCCGAGCGGTTCTAGGTGCTTGGTACTCCTTGTAGTTTTCAGTACCTTTCCTTTGATACACTTCAAAATCAACAAGATATCCTTGTACAGAGTTCAAACAACACATTGTAACCAAATGTGATCAGTTTGACATGAATGAACTGCTTAAAAGTATGTCTACCGTAATATTTACCATGCATTCGTCGTATGTTAGCTCACGCTCTGGTTTCAAATAGTTTTGACATTTATTTTGGGCACAAGAAATAAAAGATCTTATCTGCCAAAACTTATCGTTCTGATCAGTTTCGTAAGAAAAATTGTTCATTGCACCCGCTTAAAATGAGAGCAGAAATAAAACAACGAATCTCCTCTTCCGTTATTTCAAGATAAAGGCAACCGCACAAAAGTGCGTACTTCTTTGTTTCTTTCACCAGCAATTGAAAAACATCTTGTCCATAAATAGTTCATAGATTTCAACTGGTGTCATGTTCGAAATATCAGAATATTCTGGCTTAGGAAATGAGTCGCATGGGGAAGTTGTAAATTCTCCCTCAATCCATGTTCGGTCTCCTGAATGTTTAAATGATGACTAACTGAAAACCTCAGCTGCCGACAGGTGTTGTTGATATACCTCGATGTGGACAGCTGAAAATATGTGCTCCGACCGGGAGTGAGTGGGCAAATGTCTATAAGGTACAATACATATGTAGAATTGTGGACAGTTGGGAATGTGTCTCACGGGAAGCGTGCACGGGATAAGTCCCTGCAGTCGCGCTATTCATTTGTGTCCTCGGTGGCTCAGATGGACAGAGCGTCTGCCATGTAAGCAGGAGATCCCGGGTTCGAGTCCCGGTCGGGGCATACATTTTCAGCTGTCCACATCGAGGTATATCAACAACACCTGTCGGCAGCTGAGGTTTTCAGTTAGTCATCATTTATTCCAGGGAAAAGCTGCATGGTCATCATCCCGAGTGTTTCCCACGCAGTACGCGTCCTTCTTGTGTGTCTGCTAAAGTAATCTTATTTCTACAGGTGTAAGATGGTGATTTCTATTCAGACTGTGCAGAATTCTTCCAAAATCTTCATCTCCAGAACCTTCAACTGAAACAGTGCCAGGCTACGGATGCTCGATGAATGTAGCCTTCACAGGAAGAACAGGGCGCTCCACAGTTTTTCCAGTCTCATCCCAGAGCAGTACATCAAGAGCTTCTCTTCGTGTTACATCGCGGCCAAGATACTTCGCAAAATCACTGCAAAAGAAAAAAGAAAGGTCTCTCAGAATAGCGTATAGCAAACATAATAGACAATGAATTTAAGAATTGTCAAGTGGCAACGCTGAAATACTGAAAGCGGTGGAGACTAAATGTTACGCTATAACCACTTTCTTTGTTGTTGGCACAAAATATTTAACTTTGATCTACCAATATGCACAATCCTAGGATTATGCGTAAATTATTATACAACATAAAAATTTTATCTTACCTGCTTACGAAGTCTGACACATCCCTTTGTTCTGTGAAAAACATATACGTCTTAAGTGTGAGACAGAGGAATGAAACGTGACCAAACGACAGTTAAAGCCAGTGTTGCCCTATTGGCAACGCTAGGTTATAAATGGATATGGAAACTGAAAATAAAGTAGATTATTCTGTTAACCCTTACCTCACAATTCAACTTTGATGCATGAAATGCTGTTATTCATTTAATGTCTGTAATTCAGTTCAAAGATCATATTAACAACAATTAGATCCATATCAGTCTTTCTGTGTTTAATAATAAAATTCTATTACTGCTATCGTTGCGCAGTCTATTTATTCAGATTACGCACTGATCTGTACTCCGACTCAAACCGAAACCCTTACAAAATGAAGTCAGTGCGTCCACGACTGGGTAGTCCAGTTAAGACCTGAAACTGGCTGTTGCGGTCTAAGCATGACGCAGTCGTATTGAAATCCTTTTCTTTTTTTCTCTCTGATAAAACACGGCTATAGGACAAGTAGAAGCTGGAGTTCTGAAAATCCCATCTATGGGGCAAGTCGAAGCTGGAGTTCTGAAAATCCCATCCTAGTACCAGTCTTACACAACTGCACTGCTCAGTGTGGCGACAGGAACCCTCCGACTGCAGCAAGTATTTCAGGTTCGCGTTTTATATCCCTCCGTCAGATCGTTGATATAATATTTGCACGTGAAATGCTTCAAGACTCCGACGATGAATGACAGTTCTGCATTTTTGAATAAGATGTTTTTTTCTTAACATCGACTCCGTTACACCCCTTCACTAGAAACGCCTGTAAGTTGCATGACAGATGTCACTTGCCACTGAACCATCTATCAGAAATTCTTCCCATTCCACACACATTTGGTGAGTGGAAAGAATGACTCAATAATATTCTGGGCGAGCTGTTTCTAGCCTCATCTCTTCACGGGAGCTACACGTACGGAACTTTAGTGTGTTACCTAAGCCCCTCACGTAACACTGGTTCCTGAAATTTTGTAATAGATGTGTTATCTTCAAGCGTATGTTAGTTCAGTTTTTTCAGAATCTCCGAGACGCTGTGTCAAGGATCAAACAGACTTATGAAGACTCGTGCTGTACTTCTTTGTATACCTCTAACTACACTGTCAGTGTGTTTGACACTGGTCCCACACACTTGAGCAGTATTTGTGGTGTCACCGCCAGACACCACACTTGCTAGGTGGTAGCTTAAATCGGCCGCGGTCCATTTAGTACATGTCGGACCCGCGTGTCGCCACTGTGTGATCGCAGACCTAGCGCCACCACAAGGCAGGTCTCGAGATACGGACGAGCACTCGCCCCAGTTGTACGGACGACATTGCTAGCGACAATACGGACGAAGCCTTCCTCTCATTTGCCGAGAGACAGTTAGAATAGCCTTCTGCTAAGTCCATGGCTACGACCTAGCAAGGCGCCATTAGCCTTACCTAGTTTGAAAGTTATCATATGAAATGTCTCATCGAGAATGCTGTATTCATCAAAGAATAAAAGATAAGTATTTGAGGAGCTGCATACTTTTCTTATGAGAATTCACTACTTATCCTGTTCCAGAATTCACGCCCGCCTGCGTTAGATTGCGTGCCTATCGGCCCCCTCAAAATAACACTGTGTCGGCACTTCTGTCGACACATCAGTATTCTAAGATGGAATGCACAAGTGATCTGTAAGTAGTCTCCTTTGTAGACTGATCGCGTTTTCCCAGTATCCAGCTAATATACCGATGTTTCTAACGCCAGAGCAAATGTGATCACTCCATGTCATATCCACATCATATTATTTGTATCACTTGACTGATTACAATTTCGACTCATTAATATTGGCATCTGAGGATACTGCGCTTTGTGAACCAAACAATTCTACATTCCTGCATGTTTAGTGCAATTTGCACCACTTTGAAATTTTGTGAAGGTGTGACTTGACAACTGCGTGCCTTTCTTCACATAGTACTTCATTATAGATAACTGCATCATTAGAAAGTGGTTCAAATGGCTCTGAACACTATGGGACTCAACTTCTGAGGTCATCAGTCCCCTAGAACTTAGAACTACTTAAACCTAACTAACCTAAGGACATCACACACATCCATGCCCGAGGCAGGATTAGAACCTGCGACCGTAGCGGTCTCGCGGTTCCAGACTGTAGCGCCTAGAACCGCACGGCCACTCCGGCCGGCTGCACCATTAGAAATTCTTGGATAACACAAGATATATTTAATTTAGTTGACGAAAGCAGAAAATATAAAAACGCAGCATATGAAGCAGGTGAAATGGAATACAAACGCCTAAGAAATGAGACCGATACCAAGTGCAAAATGGCTAAAAAGGAATGGTTAGAGGACAAATGTAAGGATTTAGAACCATAGAACCATACATTGTTAGGGGAACCACAGATACCACCTGCAGGAAAATTAAAGAGGCCTCTGGAAAAAAATTAACAACTGTAAGAATATAAAGATCTCAGATGGGAAATCACTCCTAAGCAAAGAAAGGAATGGGGGGTTTATACATAGAATAGGTACTCAAAGGCAATATTATGGAACTGCAAGAGCACATAGATGAAGACGAGATGGCAAATATGATACTGCGAAAAGAATTTGATAGATCAATGAGAAACCTAAGGTGAAACAATTCCTCGGGATTAGGCACATTCCGTCAGACCTACTGCTAGCCTTGGGGAAACCAGTCATCACAAAACTATTCCATCTGTTGTGCAAGACGTATGAGACAGGTGAAATACTCTCAGACTTCGAGAAGAATATAACAATTCCAATTCCAAAGAAATCAGGTGGTCACAAGTATGAACATTACCGAACTATCAGTTTAATAAGTCACGGTTGCAAAACACTAACATTAATTCCTTGCAGAAAATGGAAAAAATGGTAGAAGTCGACCCCTGGGAAGATCATTTTGGATTCCGGAGAAATGTGGGAAGACGCGAGACTGTACCGCCCCTACGATTCACCTAAGGAGATACGTTAAGGAAAGACAACCGTAAGTTTATAGCATCTGTAGATTTAGAGCGAGCTTTTGAAAATATTGACTGGAGTATCCTCTTTGAAATTATGAAGGTAGCAGGGGTAAAATACATGGAGTGAAAGGCTATTTACAGTATTTGCAGAAAAATGGTTCAAACGGCTCTGAGCACTATGGGACTTATCAGCTGAGGTCATCAGTACCCTAGAACGTAGAACTACTTAAACCTAACTAGCCTAAGGACATCAACACATCCATTCCCGAGACAGGATTCGAACCTGCGACCGTAGCGGTCGCGCGGTTCCAGACTGAAGCGCCTAGAACCGCTCGGCCACACCGGCCGGCAGTATGAACAGAAACCATACGGCAGTTATGAGACGAGGGGCATGAAAGGGAAGCAGTGGTTGAGAAGGGAGTGAGACACGGTTTTATCCAACCCTGAGTGTTATTCTAACTGTACATTAAGCAACCAGGTAAGGAAACCAAAGAACATTTTGGCGTAGAAATTAAAACTCAAGGAGAAGAAATAAAAAAATTTAGGTTTGGCAGTAACATCGCAATTCCGTCACAGACAGCAAAGGACCTTAAAGAGCAGGTGAACGGAATGGATAGGGTCTTGAAAGGAGGGTGTAAGATGAACATTTACAAAAGCAAAATAAGGGAATTAGATTACGAAATAAAACACTGAAAGTAGTAGATGAGTTTCATTATTTGGGCAGCAAAGTAACTGACGACAGCCGAACTAGAGAGGATACAAATCGCAATGGCAAGCAGAAGAGACATTTGTTAACATCCAGTATAAATTTCATAGGTAAGAAGTCTTGTCTGAAAGTATTTTTATGGGTTTAGTCATGTACGGAAGTGAAACATCGACGAATAGCAGTTTAGACACGAACAGAATAGAAGTTTTTGAGATGTGGTGCTACAGAAGAATGCTGAAGACTACATGCGTAGCTCACTTAACTGATGGAGAGGCAGTAAACAGAACTGATGAGAAAAGAAATATGTGGCTTAACCTAACTTGAAGAAAGGATCGGTTGGTAGAAGAGATTCTAAGACATCAAGGGATCACCAGTTTTGTACTGGAGGGAAGCGGGGTGGTGGAGGGGGGGGGGGGGTGGTGTAAAAATAGAGGGAGACCAAGAGATGAATATAGTAAGCAAATCCACAAGGCTGTGAGTTGCAGTATTTGTTCTGAGATGAAGAGGCTTGCACAGGACAGAGTAGTATGGAGAGCTGCATCAGACAAGTCTTCCAACAGAAGACCACAGCAACATTATCTACATCGTCTGGAAGAAAACTGTTGCTTTAAGTATTGTCTGCCAAGTCATTAATAAGCAGCATGCACACAAAGAGCCCACCAGTCTTCCCGGTTGCACTCGCGAAGCTTCTTCACAACCGTCGATGACTCTCTACCCAAGACCTCCCTGCCAAGAAATCCGCGCTCTAGTGACAAATTTTGGATACTTTCACATCATCGTACTTTCGTTAATAAGCGTCGGAATTTCACTGATAAGAGGAGGCCACGACGTTTGGAACGCGGATTTACTGCGAACTTCGTACACTCTTAGTACTCCACGAGGACAACAAAATGTGTAATCAGTAGCGCCTACTTCTCAAGCGTTACTGAGAAAATCGGAAGATAATTTCGGTCGTCAATTACATACCTGCGCGTGGCCATTTTTACCATGAAGCGCTGGCAGCCGAGAGATTAAAAAAAATAGTAGTTAGCGTTCAAGCCCCGTAATCGTTGGGTCGCTGGATCGAGTCTCGCTCGTCAGTTTTTTTTTATTTCTAACACAGTCATTTTATTTACTATTTATATTACAATTGATGTAATGAGAGACATAAGCGTAATCGGATGAACTTTTATTAAATTTACAATGTTATTTGGCAGGCTTCAAATTTTTATCATCACAAATACTTTAATATTCATAACAATCGACTATTAAACGGCCAAACGCATAAAGTGACACTGAAAATGTATGCTTGTCCGTGATTTGAGAAACCCCTTATACCTGGAAGTACCCCGAAACGACTTGTTACCTGCAAGTTTTGGCCGGCTCAGACGGCTTTTGAAAGATCTACAATTAATCGTCGCTTTCGACATTACGAGTACAAGTTACGAGATGGTATTTTTCGTACAAACATGAAAAACGAAGTTAAACGGCATCAGCTGCATTGAATAAATGCTATGTTTCCGCACACGCAAGGTCTTTTGAGGTTTTCTGTGGAAAAAACAAACCTCCTAAACATTTTCAAAAACCTCTCTTTCAAATTTGGAAGCAAACCATGCATAACACAGCATTTCCTTAAATATCGGCGCTGATCATTGATCATGCAGTATCGAGTGTATTTTAATAGCGTCTTCACGAGAAGCAGTTTCTCGTTCTCTTTCGATTAAATACGAACAGTTTTGAAGACACGGACGAGCATCACTTTATGCGTTTGGCCGTTTAATAGTCGATAGTTATTAATATTATATTATTTGTGATAATAAAAATTTGTAGACTGCCAAATAACATTGTAAATTTAATAAACGTTCATCCGATTACACGTATTTTTCCCATTACAACAATTGTAATATAAATAGTAAAGAAAATGACTGTGTTAGAAATAAAAAAAAACTGACGAGCGGAACTCGACCCAGAGATTATGGGGCTTGAACGCTAAACTTTTTTTTTTTTTTTTTTTCAATTCAGCTGCCAGCGCTTCTTGGTAAAAATGGCCACGCACAGGTGTATATTTGACGACCGAAATTATCTTGCGATTTTCTCAGTAACAAAAATGGTTCAAATGGCTCTGAGCACTATGGGACTCAACTGCTGAGGTCATTAGTCCCCTAGAACTTAGAACTAGTTAAACCTAAGTAACCTGCCCGAGGCAGGATTCGAACCTGCGACCGTAGCGGTCTTGCGGTTCCAGACTGCAGCGCCTTAAACCGCACGGCCACTTCGAACGGCTTCTCACTAACCCTTGAGACGTACGCGCGACTGCTTACACATTTTGTTGTCCTAATGGAGTAATACGAGTGTACACAGTTTGCAGTAAATCCGCGTTCCTAACGTCGTGGCCTCCCCTTGTGAGTTAGATGCCTTTCGGAAGTCAACAAATACTCCATCCACCCGACTGCCTTGATGAATGACTGAAGGAGGAAAAGAATATTAGGGCTCAACATCACGTCCACGACAGGGTTATTAGAGACAAAATACAAGAGCCGGTTTCCAAAGGAAAGCTAAGGACATCGACCATTCTCCTTCAATGAGATCGTCCCAGAATTTTCTTTTGTGGAGTTAGAGAAATCACTGAAATCTGTATCTGGTGCCAGAACGTGCAATTTGAAACAACCTTTGTCCTGAATTCCAAGCGTCTAATACACTACTGGCCATTAAAATTGCTACACCAAGAAGAAATGCAGATGATAAACGGGTATTCATTGGACAAATATACTAGAACTGACATGTGATTACATTTTCAAGCAATTTGGATGCACAGACCCTGAGAAATCACTACCCAGAACAACCACCTCTGGCCGTAATAACGGTCTGGATACGCCTGGACATTCAGTCAAACAGAGCTTGGATGGTGTGTACAGGTACAGCTTCCCATGCAGCTACAACACGATACCACAGTTCATCAAGAGTAGAGACTGGCGTAATAAGACGAGCCAGTTGCTCGGCCACCATTGACCAGACGTTTTCAATTGGTGAGAGATCTGGAGAATGTGCTAGCCAAGGCAGCAGTCGAACATTTTCTGTATCCAGAAAGGCTCGTACAGGACCTGAACATGTGGTCGTGCAGTATCCTGCTGAAATGTAGGGTTTCGCAGGGATCGAATGAAATGTAACGTCCACTGTTCAGAGTGCCGTCAATGCGAACAAGAGGTGACCGAGACGTGTAACCAATGGCACCCTATACCATCACGCCGGGTGATAAGCCAGTATGGCGAGTACGAATACACGCTTCCAATGTGAGTTCACCGCATGTCGCCGAACATGGATGCGACCATCACGATGCTGTAAACAGAATCTGGATTCATCCGAAAAAATGAAATTTTGCCATTCGTGCACCAAGGTTCGTAGTTGAGTACACCATCGCAGGCGGTCCTGTCTATGACGCAGCGTCAAGGGTAACCGCAGCCATGGCCTCCGAGCTGATAGTCCATGCTGCTGCAAACGTCATCGAAGTGATCATGAATATGGTTGTTGTTACGCAAACTTCCCCATCCGATGACTCAGGGATCGAGTCGTGGCTGCACGATCTGTTACAGCCATGCGGATAAGATGCCTGTCATCTCGACTGCTAGTGATACGAGGCAGTTGGGATCCAGCGCTGCGTTCCGTATTACCCTCCTGAACCCAGCGTTTCCATATTCTGCTAACAGGCATTGGATCTCGACCAACGCGAGCACCAATGTCGCGATACGATAAACCGCAATCGCGATAGGCTACAATCCGACCTTTATCATAGTGGGAAACGTGATGGTACGCATTTCTCCTCCTTACACGAGGCATCACAACAACGTTTCACCAGGCAACGCCGGTCAACTGCTATTTGCGTATGAGAAATCGGTTGGAAACTTTCCTCATGTCAGCACGTTGTAGGTGTCACCACCGGCGCCAACCTTGTGTGAATGTTCTGAAAAGCTAATCATTTGCATATCACAGCATCTTCTTGCTGTTTGTTAAATTTCGCGTCTGTAGAACGTCATCTTCGTGCTGTAGCAATTTTAATGGCCAGTAGTGTATTTTTACGTAGCACCAAGTCACTTGTTACTCAGATTTTTGCGAATAATTGTGAGGATTACATTGTCAGAGAAAATTACTTTTTATGATACGAGAAACGGAGTATGCGTTCGACCACGTGCCTCTACTGGAACAGCCACTGGTCCTGTTGGAGCAGGTCCGGCCCAGCGTCGGTGGAGAAGAGCAGAGAAGGGCTGCGCTGCTATGCGGGGACACGTTTGGTCGCGAGCGCCTGCCGCGGAATACGCAAGCAGCGGCCACTACATAAAATAAACATCAGCACTGGTTTGCACGGCCCGCGCTGAATATGAACGGGCCCTCGGACGCCCGTCGACATGCGAATCGGCGGTGTAGCTGTCGGCCGCTGCGCAGGTATTCACGGCCTCCCACCGCGCTGTGTTCAATGTCCCCTGTCTGCCCATACTTCTTCCTCGCCACTGACGTTTACCACCCTCCAACAGCAATGCTCGGAACAAGCATTTTGTACGTACATGTTATCTCTCTCTCTCTCTCTCTCTCTCTCTCTCTCTCTCTCTCTCTCTCTCTCTCTGTGCGTGCGCGCGCGTGCATGTGTGTGTGTGTGTGTGTGTGTGTGTGTGTGTGTCTGACGTTTTATGTGGTTTCGGGGTAGATAAAAATAAATTCCGAATCCCCGTTCAATGAAGCCACAAATTCAACTTGCGAATTTTACCAGTGTCATATGACGAATTGATCTTGCTGCAGTCAGTTCCAGTTTTATGGGTCTCAAAGCTCACTTGTGCTACGAGGTTTTCCAAAGCATGTCACACGTAAATACTAATAGGTCAAAGCAGGTCTTCACGATATTTATTACTTAAAACAATTCACCAAAAAACTTTAACAATATTAGTGGACATCGGACAGGTTTTCGCTGCGTTTCGGACATACATTTGCATGGCATTCACATAATTAAAAACGTAGTATATCAGTTCACTCTTAACTGGCCTTCATCGTCTCTCTAAAATCTATTTACAAATATCCCTCTCCCGCTAGTATAGAGGATGTGAGATCACAAAATTACGTAGTGCTAATCAACCTGAAGGATGACACTATTGTAATATATATTAGTCTTACTTAAAAAGAATTTTTCCTTAGCAGATTAAATTTTCTTCAGTTTATATTAATGTCGTAGCAACCATATTTGAGTCTATTGTCGTTTCCACAACGTTGTCTGCCATCTTCGAAAGATAAACTAAAGGTAATTTCTTACAGAATTTAAAACGATTGCCGAGGGTTATGGTTCAAATGGCTCTAAGCACTTAACTGCTGTGGTTACCAGTACCCTAGAACTTATAACTACTTAAACCTAACTAACCTAAGGACATCACACACATCCATGCGCGAAGCGGGATTCGAACCTGCGACCGTAGTGGTCGCGCGGTTCCAGACTGTAGCGCCTAGAACCGCTCGGCCACTCCGGCCGGCCCGAGTGTTACGCAAACTGTTTAATCTCAAAGGTATTTTCATGTTGATTCCAAAACTGATCTCATATTTTGTTAATCTGTAGCGTTTTTGATGTTATCGATTATCTAATATTATGATTAACGTTTCAGTTGAGGCGCTTGGGTTACAGTTGTTTGTGTAAAACATGATCTTTTGCCCTCCCGTATCTGTTGAATTGATGTTACTTTTGAAAACAACGATTTAGTTGAATTTCAGTGTTTAATGACAGCTTCCTTTGTCAACCCTAGAACACTAAAGGGGGCAAAAGGTTACATTGTTACTGAACCACCGTAAATTTTACTATTCCATTTATTATTCATAGCGAATCATAATTTACAGTTTATGTATTAGTTAATTACAATTACAAGATCTCCAGTGGTTTGACACATACAAAATAAGTACAAAATGTCCTGTCTTACATCGTGAATTTGTATCTACTGCAATCGTAAATTTTACGAGGGTTCAGTAAACTAATGAAATTAGCCAGTGACTAGGTTCCGCCATGAAAGCCATTGACCTATTACGGTTTTTAGATATTATAGATACTCAATTCGTTGTAGTAAAATATGCGCTGGTGAACTGGTTTGAAAACAGGGATTTCTCACAAGAATTGTAAAACAATATTTGAGAAAGATTGTATGGTATCAATGGAATTCGCAATGTTGTTCTGGTGTTATGAATATGTCTTATGTGGAAGACAAAACTGAAATTCACGTGACAATAATTTGGGTTAGGTTGAAAGATGTTGTTCCTAGGTGTCACGACTTATTTTGCTTTGATAATCGATTATGTAATTACATCACAGTGTTGGTGTGTGTGTGTGTGTGTGTGTGTGTGTGTGTGTGTGTGTGTGTGTTTCTACAATTCGCGAATCAGTGTGAAGAGCGTCACAGAGGCGACTTTGATTGTGTCGTTTGTCATTGTGCGGACAGTTACGTGTCTCATGTTATATGCGTGATCTCCGCAGAACGGACAGACAAGAGGCTGAAAAATATACATTGTTCCTGCCCTGAGAGGGATCATGAAATTTTCTTACCAAGTTCAAGCAAAATGTTTTTCATCAAGCGACTGTTAGTTAACATCTTTCATAATTTCTTTTCGGACAGTCCTGTGACTTCCCGCATTACACTTTCTATACTTTAGATGTTACTATTTAGTCCCACCTGATTTACGACACACACACACACACACACACACACACACACACACACACACGAGCAGTTTTCAAACTAGAGCTGTTTAACTGTTTTGTATGTGGTCTCTTGTAGACGAATTTCTGTTTGCTAGTATCCTACTAATTAATCGTGACCTGCCATTTGCTTTACCTGAAACTGACTGTATGTGGTCGTTCCATTTTACTTGTTTACACATTGTTACTTCTAAACATATGTATGAAACCATACGTGCGTTACGTTGCGCCGTTTCCGATTTAATTAGCAATAAAGTTAGCAAATTAGGTCCTTGCACGTGCAGACTCAAGCGCTCCGTCATATACAGTTAATGTCAGTTGTTCGCATAACGCAGATGACAGCCCACGAGGCTCTTCAGCCTTTGGCTCGAGTTAGATCCTCATTCTAGTCCCAAAACCAGTATTTGTGTCGCTCTCTAGTTTAGTTTTAGGAAACTAGACGAAGAACACGGTCGATGATGCCGTCCCTAGCGAGCCACATGAAGTTGCGTACTTATCGGCCTGACTGCCTAGCTTCGACGGTAATTAACTCGGGGAAGGTGTAACGTTTCGAATTTTTTCGTAACACTTACTTCTCAGCATAAACCTTACAATCAAAGATATTACTTTCCGGCTAAGCCACAGTCATATAAAACCATTTGAAAGAAATAACCGCCATTTTACTGTACAACAGGATTTATTCCACAATCCAGATTTCAGCCCTTGGCCAATTGCAGTAGAATTACGGCTCACGAGAGTAGAGTAGAACACGTGTCATGACAAACTAAGCATGTTCAGTTATATAAACTAATTCTGCAAAAGTACATGCGACAACATTTGTGTAACAGGCTGGTTTACTGGCAATTAGCATGACGTATTCACTTCGTATTTTTGTGGAATAAAATCATCATCATCATAAACTAAAGGCTATGCCTTGTCGATTTAGCCACGTCCCTCTCTCCATTGTCATCCGCTTCAATTCTTCATACGATTTGATCCCCATATCTTCTTTGAAGTTATTAAAATACGTTGCTCTTGGCCCGCCTCCTTTTTCTTTCCTTTATTATTTTAATACCTGAACAATCAGGTAGGCTGTCAGCGGCATGCTACGCCGCTCTTCAGCCATAGTGGTAACAATAACAGTACACAGAATGGAGAATTAGAAAGAACATAGTGACGGGCAAAAAATAGTGGTCACAGATACATAAAAAACACGGAGCCGTTCACACTCGACGATAACGACACTAAAAACACGTTGACACGGCGCACATAACACTGATGAATTCGACGGCACAAGTGAACGTAGAAGCGTGACGGCGGACACTAAAAACACAAAACGACGTCAGATACACGATACACTGATGGCGGTGATCTCCGGCGCGCGAAAGTCCACGTAGCGTGTGCGAGTCCGGGGACCTGCCAAGAGGGGAAGAAGGTTGAGGGAGGGGGGGGGGGGGGGTGGAGAGGGGAGAACAAAGATGCCAATGGCTGAGGAGATGGGAGGAGGAGTAGAGAGACAGGGGAGGGGAGGCCCGGGGGAGGAGTGGGGAGAAAGGGAGGAGGGAGGGAGGGCGCCTAAAGGAACAGACACAGGAAGAGGGAGGGAGGAACAAAGGTGGTAGGAGGGGTAGATGGAGGGAAGGAGGACATCATCAGGGAGGGGGAGCTGGCGGAAGCCACCTTGGGAGAGGGTAAGGAGGGTGGAGAGATGGAGACCGGGTGGGACGTGGGAATACAGGTGCGGCAGCGGGCGGGGGTGGGAGAGGATGGGTGAGACAAGCAGATGAGGAGGATCGAGTTTGCGGGAGGTGTACAGGATCCGTATCCTTTCAAGGAAAAGGAGGAGGTTGGGGAAGGGGACGAGATCATACAAGATCCGCATGGGGGAGGCGGAGGCGGAGAGCATGGCATTCAAGGATTTGTAGGGATTTATAAAAGGTGGGGGGGGGGGGGGGGCGGAGATCCAGGCCGGATGGGCATAACAAAGGATATGGCGGATGAGGGATTTATAGGTGTGGAGGATGGTGGAGGGGTCCAGACCCCACATACGGCCGGAAAGGAGCTTGAGGAGACAGAGTCGGGAGTGTGCCTTGGTTGGATTGTCCAGAGATGGGGCATCCAGGAGAGGCGACGGTCGAGGGTGACGCCAAGGTACTTAAGTGTGGGAGTGAGGGCGATAGGACGGCCATAGATGGTGAGATAGAAATCAATGAGGCGGAAGGAAGGGGTGGTTTTGCCTACAATGATCGCCTGGGTTTAGGAGGGATTGACCTTGAGCAACCACTGGTTGCACCAAGTGGTGAACCGGTCAAGATGGGATTGGAAAAGGTGTTGGGAGCGCTGCAGGGTTGGGGCAATGGCAAGGAAGGCGGTGTCATCGGCTAACTGGAGAAGGTGGACGGGGGGTGACGGCGGTGGCATGTCCGCCGTGTACAAAAGGTACAGAAGGGGGGAGAGGATGGAGCCTTGGGGCACTTGGGCTGCCTCTTGGTTTTTTCCCTAAAACTTTTCCTTCAAATACATTCTTTACAAACTGATTGTGTTCATAATGAGCCCTATCATTTTTGATTTTCTTCTTCCTATATAATTTAGCAGCGTTCTGTTCTCATTCACTTCTCTTACGACCTGTTCATTACTTTTTCTGTCTACCCAGCTTGTTTTCGTCATTCTTCTCCATATCCGCATTTCCATTGCTTCCAGTCTCTTTTTCTCTGCCTTTCCCAGAGTCCGCGCCTCACATCCGTATGTTAAGACACTCCAGACAAAAGTTTTGGAATAAAATAGATGACCAAATCACAAGGTTAAAGTTCGCTGCACTTTGTAATGAACTCCAAACCTGTGATCGCGTCATCGATATTATTCGACAACCATATCAAGTGAAAAAGTCATGCCAATTGCCAGAAAATTAGCCTATTACACAAATGTTCTCGTATGTACTTTTAACAGAATTGCCTTATATAACCGAAGATACTTACCTTAAAGTAAGTCTTACGATTTGAAATACTGGTAGTAAATGGGAAGTGATGACTGTATTCTTATTTTTCGCCTTTGGTTATTGTACGTACTTCATATTATCTATTATTCGCTAAGGCGTATATGTATTTTTCTGACAATTTAGACCATGTTTTATATTTTACATTGTTGGACACTATTTTTTTAGCCGGCCGGTGTGGCCGAGCGGTTTTAGACTCTTCAGTCTGGAACTGCGCGACCGCTGCGGTCGCAGGTTCAAATCCTGCCTCGGGCATGGATGTGTGTGATGTCCTCAGGTTAGTTAGGTTTAAGTAGTTCTAAGTTCTAGGGGACTGATGACCTCAGATGTTAAGTCACATTGTGCTCAGAACCATTTGAACTTTTTTTTAGGTCGACAAATCCTATGAAATTGCCTTTTCTCGTGTCTTCGTTGCATGCATTACGTCCTTTTTGTTTCCCAAGGTTCCTTCGCCCTTAGCTTCCTTGTACATATGTATGTCTTTCCAGTTTATTTGATTGCCTGTTTGCAGTTACCTATTCCTCTTTAACTGAACTACCTACTGGGGAATTCATTATCGAAGTATCTGCAGCGGTAAAGAATTTCAAACGCAGCTCATCGTCCCTCAGTACTTCAGTATCCCACTTGGTGCAACACTGGTTCTTCCAGACGATTCCCTTAAATTATTTCGCTGACTGCGAGTTCCTTGACAGCAGTTGTGCTAGGTATAGATCCACTACTCGTTAGTGACATACGAAAACTTATGACGAATCTGGTCTCGAACACGAATTTTCCGATTATCGCGAAAGGTCGCGACCACTCGTGATAATGCATAAATCCTGGTTCGAGTCCCGGTCCGGCACATATTTCCATACTGTACGCCACCAATTTTTGAAGAAGAGAAATTTGTTAACATAGAGTATAGATTTAAGTGTCAGGAAGTCATTTCTGAAAGTATTTGTGTAGAGTGTAGCCATGTGTGGAAGTGAAACGTGGACGATAAATAGTTTAGACAAGAAGAGAATAGCTTTCGAAATGTGGTGCTACAGAAGAATGCTGAATATCAGATGGGTAGATCACATAACTAATGAGGAGGTATTGAACAGAATTGGGGAGAAGAGAAATTAGTTGCACAACTTGGCAAGAAGAAGGGATCGCTTGGTAGGAGGTATTCTGAGGCATCAAGAGGTCACCAATTTAGTACTGGAGGGCAGCGTGGAGGGTAAAAATCGTAGAGGGAGAGCATGAGATGAATACACTAAACAGATTCAGAAGGATGTAGGTTGCAGTAGGTACTGTGAGATGAAGAAGCTTGCACAGGATAGAGTAGCATGGAGAGCTGCATCAAACCAGTCTCTGGACTGAAGACCACAACAACAACAACATGTCACCAATGGTTAGTAGATCTGTCCTAATACAGCTGATTTAAAGGAATTCACAGTCATCGATTTAATTTCGGAAAATTTTCAGTATAGCTGCGGATCGTCAACAGTATCGGTTCTTTAAAACATGCATGTAAGGATTCCCTTAAACTTCAGCCTACTCTTTATGATTACTGAATTGTGATGCTCCTGGGTACGCATTACACTCCAACGTCTGATTTCGGAACCTCTGTGTGATCGCGATGTAATCCACCTGACATCTTCCCATATCTCCAGGGAGGCCTTTATGAGTTATAGCACCTCCTATTGCGATTTTTGAACAGTGATTCCGCTATTACTAGGTGAAATTTGTTGCAGGACTCAGTTATCTCTTCCTCGTATCATTACTACTACTGGACCCACATTCTTAAGTCATGTTCCCTTCTATTCCTTCCTCTACTTGATTTAGTCTTTATGATTATTAGAATTTCACCTCTGTCTATATCTTTTTTTTCTTTATTGAGTTTCGATTCCCCATCAAGGGGGCGGGCTGGCAGCAGCTTAGTATGCCGCTCTTCAGTCTACAGAATTTGTTTTAAGAAGATGAAGATAATAAATAATAAAAAAGGCGATAAAATCGGAGACTTAAATAGTAACATGGCGGAAAAATCGTGGAACTTAAAACCTAGAACGAAGGGATGATAATGCTAATAAAATACATGTGAAGCAGACAGGTAAAATAATAGACAGACAATTGAAAAATACGGCGACAGTCTGGTTTCTGTTAGCAAGAGACATAAAATTCACACCCAGCGACAGCATGATTTCTGTTGGCAACACTTTGGAAAGACGAAACAACACTGAAACATTCACTTGGACACTGCAATAAAACGTTGGCAAATAGGACATACCACAGCCGAGGGCAGGTGGAGGGGGGCAGGGGAACCTGGACAAATGATGGGAAAATAAAAAGGGGTCAAGGAGAGGAGAAACGAAGGGCAGAGGGGGGGAAGGAGCCGATGAAGGATGAGGACCCATAAGAGGGGGGGGGGGTGCTTGGCAGACGCGAAAGGGAGGTGGGGAATACAAAAGTACTTGGGGGTGGGGGGGGAGAAGGGAAATAGGGAGAGGTTTGACAGGGAGAAAACAGGAGGGATGGAGGGGAAGAGGGAGCCCAGGGAAAGGACAGTGGAAAGGAGGGGGGGGGGGGTAAGGATCAGAGTTGATAGGAGGGATAAATGAAGGGAGAGAGGGCATCATCCAGGAGGGGGAGTTGATGGAAGCCACCTTGGGAAAGGAGATGAGGGGTGTAGAGATGGAGGGTAGGGGGGACACAACAGTGAAGGTGTGGCAGGGGCCGGGGACAGGAGAGGAGAGGAGCAACCAGAGGGTGAGGGGGATCAAGGGAGCGGGAGGTTTAGAGTATGCAGATATGTTCGAGGAATAGGAGCAGATGGGGGAAAGGAATGAGGTCATAGAGGATCCGCATGGAGGACGGGAGGTGTATACGGAAGGCGAGGCAGAGTGCATGATGCTCAAGGATCTGGAGGGACTTATAGAATTTTGGGGGGGGGGGCGGATATCTAGGTGGGACTGGCATAACAGAGGATGGGACGGATTAAGGATTTGTAGGTGTGGAGGATGGTAGAGGGGTGTAACCCCCATGTCCAGCCAGACAGGTGTTTGAGGTGTTGGAGGTGGTTGTGGGCTTTGGATTGGATGAAGCGGAGATGAGGGATCCAGGTGAGGAGATGGTCAATGGTGAGGCCAAGGTAGGTGGCGGTGGGGAAGAGGCAGACAGGACGGGCGCAGACAGCAAGGGAGAAATCCAGGAGCCGGAAGGAGCGAGTGGTACAACCTGGGTCTTGGAAGGATTGATTTTCAGGAGCCAGTGGTTACACCATGCAGCTGTCTACATACTGCATTACATGTTCCGTTGCGTACAACTTCGTACACAGTGGTAAGGATAGTTGGGCTATGGAGAGGTGCAGCAGAAGTGTATAGCAAACAAGTTAACACAGAAAATTGAAAATTTATTTAGCTTGTAAATCTGCAAGCGAACGAAGACACATTACAAATAATTCAGCAAGAAACAGATTGCAGCTCTTACAGTGTCACAAGGAAAAGGCTCCAAGCAGGAGCATGCTGAGAAACTGTGTCGGCCACCCCGTAGTGTGGCAGCAGAGGGCGCTCGTAGTACAGAGCCGCTGCCTCTGGAGTTGTGATTCAGTGGACACGCACCATTGGGTCCACCAGATCCTGCATGAGTACTATTGGGATATAATGGAAACTTCCATTGCCAGCTGTGAAGACACCCAAGAAGTGGTATCAATAAATGATATCACACATTCAGTGTCGTGATATACCATCTCTGTATCTTCTTCTGATTGTGAAGTTAGCATGTGTACCTGAATTATTGTTGTCTGCGTCAGTTGGAAGTCGATTCTGAGGACAGTATTCCTTCACCGATCTGATCACAGTAACTCACTCTCTACCTGTTTATGACGAATCGTAATCCTATTACGAAATGTATGCTTGCATTAATTAAAAAAAGCACTCCATCTTCAGGCCACGAGTGGCCAACCGGGACCATCCGACCGCCACGTCATCCTCAGTGGAGGATGCGGATAGGAGAGGCGTGGGATCAGCACATCGCTCTCTCGGTCGTTACGACAGGAAGCAGTATGTCGTCCTGAACGGGGTGATTTCAACAGAAACAAGCGTAACTTCAGGTGTGCCCCAGTGCAGCGTAATAGGTCCTCTGCTTTTTACAATTTACACAAACGATCTGGTTGATGGTATTGACAGCGGCCTTAGACTGTTTGCCGATGATTCTGTAGTCTACAGGAAAGTAGTATCACACGAAAGTTGTGAACAAATCAATGAGGATTTGCAGAAAATAAATGCGTGGCTAATGACTGGCAGTTATCTCTCAATATTAGTAAGTGTAACCTACTGCATATAATAATGCTAAAATCCCCATTAATGTACGAGTACAAAATAAATGCCCAGTCTTTGGAAGCGGTAACGTCCGTCAAGTATCTGGGTGCGACTATTCGAAATGATCTCAAATGGAATGATCAGATTACACAAGTAACGGGTAAGACGAACTCTAGACTGCGGTTTATTGGTAGAATCCTGAAGCGATGCAGTCCTTCAAAAAGGAAATAGCTTACAGTACGTTAGTTCGTCCAGTCTTGGAGTACTGTTCGTCTGTATGGGACCATTTCCAGTTGGGTCTGATTCAAGAGAGTGAGAAGGTCCAAAGAAGAGCGGCAAGATTCGTGATTTGTACATTTAGCCATCGCGAGAGCGTTACAAATCTCATAGAAAGTTTGAAGAAAATGGCTCTGAGCACTATGAGACTTAACTTCTGAGGTCATCAGTCCCCTAGAACTCAGAACTACTTAAACCTAACATAAGGACATCACACACATCCATGCGCGAGGCAGGATTCGAACCTGCGACCGTAGCGGTCTCGCGGTTCCAGACTGAAGCGCCTAGAACCGCACGGCCACACCGGCCGGCATAGAAATTTTGAAGTGGGACACACTTGCAGATAGGCTTCGTGCTAAACAGAAGGGGCTGCTCACTAAATTCCGTAATACGATCTTCACCGAGGATGCAGAACATATATTATTGCCACCAACTTCCAAATCGCACAGTGATCACCATTCAAAGATAAGGAAAATAAGAGCTCTTACTGAGGCGCTCAGACAGTCGTTTTTCCCTTGCGCAATCCGCGAGTGGAACAGAGGGGGAAGGGGGGCGGGGGAATATGACTTCGGTGCGAATTGTGCCCTCCGCCACACACCCCTTGGTGGCTAGCGGAGTATATATGTAGATGTAGATGATATTCTTGACCGAAGCCGCTACTATTCGGTCGTGTAGCTCCTCAATTGGCATCACGAGGACGAATGCACCCCGAAAAATGCCAAAAGCGCATGGCGGCCTGGATGGTCACCCATCCAAGTGCCGACCACGCCCGACAGCGCTTAACTTCGATGATCTCACGGGAACCGGTGTATCCATCGTGGCAATGCCGTTGCCGTCTTGCCTTAATTAAATTTTTCATTATTTCCAAGAATCTGGCATTACAATATTTTCTCCAGCAGTAACTCATAGAGCTGCAGAATCATTGCGGGAGGCTATTCCCACAGGAGAAAATAAGTTGAGCAGCACACACGTCGTAGGTCAGTTGTACGAAAAGTGGCTCGCTACGTGAGAAGATGTTTTGCATACTGGTATAGAGACTGCGAATGACCCAAAAAATGGACGCCGAACATTCATAACTCTAATTACAAAAATTAATATTTATTTTTATACTAAATTCTGTTTTGTACGCTATGATCATATTTTCCATTTTCGAGTTTACTAAATTAGTTAATCTCAGACGTGTATTTCTGTGAATTTCACGGCGTCTCAGTTCTTCATTTATTGGTGGTACCTACTCGAATCCTATTAGCAGCCACGTTTTATCAGTTTACAGCACGACAGGGCTACCAACTTCGAGGGACACCACAGAAGAACCGCAACAAGGGCTGGTAGGAGAATATCTAAATGCTTTGTCACGTGGTTACTTCACAGACGATCTGACCTCACCTTGCTTCTCTCAATGAAATGTGTATCCGTGTCTCATGAAGATCACTGCTTACTTGTGAAGCATCATTGTTTGAAATCGAATTACTTTCCGTTCTCATCAGTTACTGTCTGTTAAATGGCAGCGATTCAGCAAGTGTGTAGATTTGAAGAGGTTGAAACAATCAGCCAGCCAATTGCAGATCAAAGGTTCATTTAGTCCTTGACGTAGGTTTCGATATTTGTAAAGTTTTTCTCCTTAGTGACGTTATTTTAGCTGACATAACTATCCAAAAAATTCTTTCTCAAGATGTACATTCGACTAAGCATCTAAAGTTTAGCTGACAAGAAACGTGGTAGAATTAGGTACATTCATAGGTGTGTATTCAACTGTTCAAATGGTTCAAATGGCACTAAGCGCTATGGTACTTAACATCTGAGGTCATCAGTCCCCTAGACTTAGAACTACTTAAACCTAACTAACCTACGGACATCACACCCATCCATGCCCGAGGCAGAATTCGAACCTGCGTCCGTAGCAGCCGCGCGGTTCCGGACTGAAGCGCCTAGAACCGTTCGGCCACAGCGACCGGCGTATTCAAATGTAACTGTCAGATTGTTAAAATAGAAAATTACATGACTTTCTCCAGTGTGTAAACTATAATATCATTAAGCAGGTTAGTTTGTTAGTACACTAACTCAAAAACATATCACCACACGCCACTAATTAATCGGATACTGTTAGAAGAAAAATAATATTAATACTTATCTTCCACGCAGGAGAAACACATACAGGGTTCTTAATAGTAAAAACTACACACTGATATTATTTGTTTATATGAAGTCATAATTTTTCACGAACTTGAATTCCATTTCCTGATAAACATAAATCCAGTATTCAGTATTACAATTCATATCAAATGCAACAAATATGTGAACCAGAACTTTATGTGCAGTAACTGAACTGAACCGGTAACTGTCCTTCCCCTTCTCCCCCCCCCCCCCCCCCCACCCCCCGCCCACCAGCCTTGCACTGCCCTTTATTTAGAAACGCAAAAACCCACAAGTGCTAAATTTATTACCACTAATAGACTATCGTAAAACTATAATAGGGCGTTACAGATTCTCAAAAATACTTGTATGTTATACTATCATGAGAAAAATGTTTGATACAGTGTTTTATTATATAATTTGTTTTTAAACAAATTTTGTAAAATATGAAGGGTTAACAATCTCTTCTAATATTCGCTAATTTCTGCCAAATTATTCAGTTATATTGACTAGTGACATTTACATTTGCTCCAAATGCAAAGTCACATTTTTCTTTTAACTAGTTACTTTGTGCTTTATGATGCACATTACTGAAATGTCTCGATTTTTTTCACGCCAACATCCTGAAAGTTTCAAAACGATAATTTCAAATAAAATATAAGTTGTGTTACGCAATTATGCTATTTTTCTTTTAAATTTCAAAATTTTGTATTAATTGAGTATGAACACGTAAATACTTTATTTCAGATTATTGAGATGCGTAGTTTTGTTAATGACATATTGTGTCTAATGTGAATACATGCAGCACCTTCAATTGTTCCAAATAATATTAGACAGTAAGATATCAATGCGAAACGCAGTCATATAGCAACATAATACTCGATAATATGTATCGAGCAGTACAGGGTGATTCAAAAAGAATACCATACTTTAGGAATTTAAACCTCTGCAACGACAAAAGGCAGAGCTAAGCACTATCTGTCGGCGAATTAAGGGAGCTATAAAGTTTCATTTAGTTGTACATTTGTTCGCTTGAGGCGCTGTTGACTAGGCGTCAGCGTCAGTTGATGCTAAGATGGCGACCGCTCAACAGAAAGCTTTTTGTGTTATTGAGTCCGGCAGAAGTGAATCGACGACAGTTGTTCAGCGTGCATTTCGAACGAAGTATGGTGTTAAACCTCCTGATAGGTGGTGTATTAAACGTTGGTACCTGAACGTCAACTACCCGAGGCGATGGATCGGCCGCCAGGCAGCCCGTGACAGAGCACTTCATCACTGGCCTCCAAGAAGCCCTGATCTTACCACCTGCGATTTTTTCTTATGGGGGTGTGTTAAGGATATGGCGTTTCGGCCACCTCTCCCAGCCACCATTGATGATTTGAAACGAGAAATAACAGCAGCTATCCAAACTGCTACGCCTGATATGCTACAGAGAGTGTAGAACGAGTTGGAGTATCGGGTTGATATTGCTCGAGTCACTGGAGGGGGCCATATTGAACATCTCTGAACTTGTTTTTGAGTGAAAAAAAAACTTTTTAAATACTCTTTGTAATGATGTATAACAGAAGGTTATATTATGTTTCATTCATTAAATACACATTTTTAAAGTTGTGGTATTCTTTTTGAATCACCCTGTACATTAAAAAACCTAGTACTGAATACTGCTATGGGAAATTATAGGCTGTTACGTTACAATGTACACTTGCGGACAAGCAGTCCCGAGTGTTTCAGGGCAAAAACTGAAGCGAACATCCTGACCTGAAGATTCTGTGAGTCACATTGCTCGCGAGTGCGTAGATATTTCAGAGCATGCGACAGTGCTGCACCCTCCGAATCTGAACAACCCTCTGTGCTCATCAGAAAAACCAGCAGCAGGTGGTTCGTGGGGAGCGTACACAATAGCCGGCAAAGAGAGACGTTCGGCTCAGAATATGATGCCGATGGGCTCTCTAGCGACATAATAGTGTACTGTGTTCCCGCAAAAACCAACGTCGATGAACACCTGCATCGTAAACCGGTAGTCCAGCTATGTGCTTCTTTCTCCTGAGCCCTGTCAGTTACCAACGTCGTCGCATTGTACGGGACCGATCAACATAGCCGTGGCTATCAGCTTCTGCCCGCGATTGAGCGAGCACAGTGCGAGACAGAGCGAACGAGGCTACAAATGGGCCGTGATTAACTGCCCTCCTGGGAGGCCCTCCACTGTAGGGCGAGCTCTGTCGGAGATCAAAGCCGGGCCGGCCGCTGTTGTAGAGGCTGGGCCGGCATTTGGCTGGCCCACTAGACCGCGGAGACTGCGCGCGACAGCTGGAGGGCCGAGACAGCGCCTCGCGCTCCGTGCTGGGTCCACGGAGAGGCGGACAGCTGTCTGTCCTGTCTTCAGTGCTGTCTCCAGTCCCCACTCTGCACGTGCTTTCGTCACTGGGGGGGGGGGGGGGGGGGAACGATACTACATGACGCTCTGCCAAAGCAGCTCCACAGTTTCTGGGTCGCGATGTTGTCATCTGTCATCACTCCGTACACGATGGCAGAATTTGCTCTAGTACCGGGTAGGGCTGTTGACATTTTTTAAAATATCGGCAGTCTGATATATCGATCTTTAAAGATGTTACTGGGGGCTCTCCATGTTTCGGAAAATGTATCCATACGTCGATATTTTAAATTTTAAATTTAGCATTTGAAAAATCTTTCACGCAGGAGGATCGGACAAACATACCGCCGTTTGAGTCTCGTACAGATTCCCGTATGGAGGACATAGTGATAGACATCCCTGGGGTTGTGAAGCAGCTGAGTGGGTTGAAAATAAATAAATCACCAGGACCTGATGGGATTCCAATTCGGTTTTACAGAGAGTACTCTACTGCATTGGGTCCTTACTTAGCTTGCATTTAACGCGAATCTCTTGCCCAACGTAAAGTCCCGAGCGACTGGAAAAAAGCGCAGGTGACGCCTATATATAAGAAGGGTAGAAGGACGGATCCTCAAAATTACAGACCAATATCGTTAACATCGGTTTGTTGCAGCATTCTCGAACATACTCTCAGTTCGAATATAATGAATTTCTTTGAGACAGAGAAGTTGCTATCCATGCATCAGCACGGCTTTAGAAAGCATCGCTCCTGCGAAAAGCAACTCGCCCTTTTTTCACATGATATCTTGCGAGCCATGCATGGGCGTACCCAGCGAGGGTCAGGGGGGGGGGGGCAGCTGCGCCCCCCCATCCCTAGAAGATATTCGCAGTTTTCCACTAGTTTACTGTTTTATTTAATAAGAAATGCTGCATGTTTTCTCGGATTGTACAAATGCATTCTTGTATTTAAAATGTTTATTAAAAGCAGTTTTTCACTGGTTTACTGTTTTATTTAATAAGAAGTGCTGTACGTTGTCTCGAATCTTTGTTTCCTGAGACTAGTATGATGTAGATGTAGATATATTGACGGACATAATATCGACGTAACTCCCTATAAAAATATCGCATTGTAAATACTGTATACTGCCGGTTTTAAAGCTGCTTGTTTAAGTATTGATTTATTATTAGATATTCTGTACATCAACAACCTAGGAGCCAGCCTACCCCGTCACAGTAAGAAATGAAAGGGAAGCGATGCACGTTCATGCTTGGCGGTAACCATTTTGCTAACAATAGTGACAGCATCTAAGTGTCAGGGTGAAAGGTGTCCGATGGGTCCATCGTTCGGTTTCGTCACATTTCGGATTTGTCCGGAATACTTCGTATCGGCGTCCCTGTTTTTTTCATTTCTGCCAACGCCAGCGACCTAGCAGTTGTAGTGTCAAAAATATCTGGTGAAGCTGAACGTTTACAGTTTCTATTGGTATCGCCGAGCGCCGATTACATCAGCATTTCCCCTCCAACGTCTGCTCCCACCATAAGGACCACTCTTGTCATTTAGATTTGTTCGTCATTTTCAGCAACTCTTTTTGAAGAATGCCGATGTGAAGTAGCACAGTAATTGCGTTAAAAATTCCCACCACCGCCCACTTCCCCCCCCCCCTCCCCCCACTTCACCGTTGAGCAACTGAACTAGTTCTTTTGCCACACATGTAATTGCTTCGTACAGTCAAGGAGTAAGACCGGACGTGATGAAATGTCAAAAAGAACACAGTGACAGTAAAATTCTACTGAAATTTCAAATATTTACGAAAAATTGAAAAAATATAATATAAAATTATCGGCACTCATTACTACCATTTTGGTATCGATATATTGAGGGAAGAGCGTCGCCGATATACCGGGTGATCAAAAAGTCAGTATAAATTTGAAAATTTAATAACCCACGAAATAATATAGATAGACAGATAAAAATTGACACATATGCTTGGAATGACATGGGGTTTATTAGAACCACCCCATATTGCTAGAGGCGGGAAAGATCTCTAGCGCGCGTCGTTTGGTAATGATCATGTGCTCAGCCGCCACTTTCGTCATGCTTGGCCTCCCAGGTCCCCAGACGTCAGTCCGTGCGATTGTTGGCTTTGGGGTTACCTGAAGTAGCAAGAGTATCGTGATCGACCGACATTTCAAGGGGTGCTGAAAGACAACATCCGACGCCGATGCCTCACCATAACTCCGGACATGCTTTACTGTGCTATTCACAACATTATTCCTCGACTACAGCTATTGTTGAGGAATGATGGTGGACATATTGAGCATTTCCTGTAAAGAACATCATCTTTGCTTTGTCTTACTTTGTTATGCTAATTATTGCTATTCTGGTCAGATCAAGCGCCATCTGTCAGACATTTTTTGAACTTTGGTATTTTTTTGGTTCTAATAAGACCCCATGTCATTCCAAGCATGTGTGCCAATTTCTACCTCTCTACCTACATCATTCCGTGATTTATTCAGTTTTCAAATTTATACTGACTTTTAGATCACCCGGTATATCAATACTTTTTCAACTTAAAAATATCGGTACATCGGTATATCGTTATTTTATGACCAATCCTAGTGCTGAGTAGTTATAATTAAGGTGCAGCTACTCACAGAGGTCCAGCCTGGGCCGTAATTATCGTATGACTGCAAGATTTGGTAGGTATTCCAATGCGTTAATGCGGAACCGATTTCGCTGGGAAAACAAATAGTTCCAATTTTGGCCACCAGGGGCAAATCTGGAGCAGTGCATACAAGAAAGATAGACAAACGTTACCATATGTAATGGTTTAGGAGTGGGACATGGGCAGAAAAGCTCCATGAAGTGAGGAAGGCATAATGTTAATTTTTTTTACTAGCCGCCACTTTCACAGTTTGTTCAGTATGAGCACTGCAAATGTCAACGATACTGTCATACGTGCACTTGGTGTCTAAACCTGCAACTATTTTTCTTTTTCAGCTTAAGTCGATTACACGTTAACTTATTAGCATATCTACCAAATTTTGCTGCCACACGTTAATCACAAGCCCCACCTGACATCCGTAAGTAGCTACAATATAATTATATCATTGTAGTATAATGCATATGCTACTCTAAGATCAGTAGCCATAAAAGTCAGACTACTGAAGACAGCACAAAAAGTACCATCTTCTAATTGAAGAAAAAGCGATAGTCTACCAGACTTTTGCAGACGAAATTCATTTATAAAGTGGAGATATGTCTGTCGAAATGAAGCTAAACGTAGAATATGTTAATAAAACTCACACGACATAACAGGCATGTAATAGCTTGCGTGAAGAATTTTGCTGTTCACCGATAGTCAGCGGATTGTCACGTGTAACCGGTCAGTTTTTTAGTCCACCCCGTACCAAAGTGTTGTGATAGTGTAAGGGCTGGTTTATTGTATGCATTATTCTGAACAATTTTTATTAACATCCAAGACAGAAAAAAAGAAACAATAATTCTCATGCACACTGCCTCAAATACAGAAAAATAAAAACGAGGAAACAGCTGACTAAGTTTGGCTGATTAGGTGCAATGGTCATCTTACAACAACAAAATTCTCGGATGTTGCCCCCTATTTACGAAGAAAATTAAAAATTGAATTTGACTGACGAGATACAAAGGCCGCCATATAAAAAGAGCAACATAAGGGGTTATCCACGGATTGTTAAAATTTTACCAGTTTGAATTTAAATTATAGTGCGTAATGGCCACCTTAAAAAAAAAAGGCAAGAATGGCGGTGAGTTGTTCTGATTACAGAAATCTTAACAGACATTATTATCATGTACACATTTACGCCTACGAAAGTTGCCTTCAGGACCTGATTGATTGAAAATGTAAGCCTCTGTCAAAGCACCTTCACGATTTGTGGGTAGTAATGTTGACATCGTCCCAGAGTGCGTTCTACGTAATAAAATCACACCCTCGAGAAATTTCCTCTGGTATAATGAAAGTGGTACTGTACTCTGTAATCAAAAAGAATTTCGAATTTAGTACACAAATGGAGAGTGATCTCTGCAAATGAACTCAAAGAAAGTATTCAGAAAAGCAACACGATGCAGTAGGTTTCTGATAGCTTTTGCGAACAATTATTTTTATTCACAGACAACCAGTGGATTACCTCTTGTAATCCATTTCTTATTTAATCAGATCTTCTGTTAACCAGTACGTAGCATAAAATACAAGGTGTCAACTAAAGAACTTCCTGATCTGAAAATTAAATAACATGGAAACACAGATCGATAAAAGAATGCAACAAACGCATGTTTACCGTGAAAGCTGTAAATATTTTATACCAAAGTTTCGATTCCAAAAGAGTAATTACAAATGCTGCTAACATGTGGCGCTGTGTGCTGTACGGCACGTATCAGCATGCATAAATGAACTTCTCCTCTGCAAGCACTGTTAGCAATCAGTCACTATCTTTTCAAAATGCCAACCGCTCGCAGTAGTGCAAAAGAAAAATGAAATTTGTCCTCACATGTAGTAGTAGCTCAACGCAAACAGAGTCAGTTCTCACACAGATCGAACATTCATGCTCCTTTAGCCTCGTGCGATAATTTCTGGATAGTAGTGTTTATATCATTCCACAGTGCGTTCTACGCAATAAAAGCACACGCTCGAGAAATTTCCTGTGTTGTAATGGAAGTGCTACTCTGATATCAAAAGGAATTCAGTCACAAAGAAGTAGTCACAAGGAGTCAGATCGGATGAACATGGAGGTCAGTCAGGGCTTGCGGCGGTAAATTTAGGATAATTCAACGCACTGACTCTACTCGCAAGGAACTCATCAAGGAAGTGAAACACAGTTTCGGTTCGGTGTGGTCGGTCACCATCTTTTAGCAATCACCTTCCTTTTTGTGATGAATTGTTCCAAAATTGCACACCGCAGTTCAAATCGTGACTTTGGGAGAAAGCAGTGATCTCGTTTCGCAAAAATGGCGATTTTCAGAACCTTTGAAGTTGCCACTTTTGTTTATTCATGAATCCATTCTGTGAACCAAATGCAGCCAACATCATACAAATCTTAAAGCTTTATTGCTACCAAAATTAAAGTGTGATACTTATAATATTTCGTATACTTATGTGATTATTAAACGTCACAGTCCATATTAGTAAAAGGTTATGTTACAAACAGTGTCATAAAGTTGCCCAGTTTTCCTGCACTTTAAGCTGTTCGTTAGAGCTAAACTTCGGTGGAGAAGGAGAAAGAAACTAAGACAAGAAAAAAAAATTAAAAACAATTAGGCTACGTATTTTTCTGTGGAACGGTCCTCCTGTTTCTTGTCAAGTGCTGTGTACTTCATCGGACCACGTACGTTGAAGAGAACTTGTATTACACGAGCGAATTATAAGCGTTAAAGTCAATGACTTCCTTGCAGCGGGTGGACCTGTTTTATTATACTGTAGATTTCCGTTTGTTTAAAACTAAAATGAGTTAGTAACAAAATGAATCGCGTATTCATACATTGCACTGACCAGTGTCATACGTTTTACGGGAAAGGATAGTAATGTTTGTAGAAGACTGAAATTTATGAACGGTGCAGATGCGCTGCAACGAAGTCTACACGGGTGTGGGAATGTGTTGGTCAAGGAGGATATTTCTGAAGTAGTCAACCAGGTAGGACCTATAACTTCGATAGTCGAGATTCATATGTACTATGCATCACAGGTCGATTATTAATTACCAGCAGAAACCCTCCCTGGAATAGCATTGTTGTATACGCAAAGGAATATTGGTACATGGATTGCCATGATACGGACCAATAGGTATAGCTAATTACACTACCCAATCAAGCAATATCATTATTATACACAGCGATGGAACATGAGAGATACCTTAAACATTTCTGTGGCAATGTGGGGTATGAGCTTATCTAACCCAAGGTAAGCGTTGCCAGACAATTACATGCAAAATTGCATGTGAAACAATTTGAATGCAGTATATGCTGCAGTGAAAGGAAATTATTAGTAACACAATACAGTCAGCTTTCATCCCATCCCCTATCCAGTCAGAGCTTTTCTTCCAGCTTCCTGGACAGAAAGTTGACACAAATCATACTTCCTTTCATCATTTCATATGCGCTATACAAGATAAATATTTTAACATCCTTCGACATATTCAAGTATTTCAAACACAATATTAATTTTTAATGTGAAAATGGCCATTATGTCGTAATACACACGAAAATGTCATTGATACATAGATTATATATTAACTCTTCCAACATTGTACCAAATATTTATGGAACATATAACTAGATTACTAACTGGGAATCGATAACCTGTGCATATTCGATTGCGTATACAGGGCGTAAAATTTCACACATACAAAATTTTAGAGTATTTACACTTCTTTATGTGACAAAATTGTCACAGGTGCACCATTTCCCCACTAGAAGTCTATGAAGGTCTCAACGCTAGTGATCTTCAGAGATGGTGTTCAAGCTGCCGCATGATGAATATTGTTTCAGAGATTTTGCTAAATATTTCTACGTTACTGCATGACTGGTATCTATGTGCTAATGATTGTCTATCATGCTCGAAACAACCGGGTGTATCAATAGTAGTAACTGAATCTTAAGTCAAAAGGGAAACCAGCCCTTCTGGAGTGTTTATCGGTATCCTGCACTACATCAAATGCTGCATCTCCCCTGCAAAAAGATGTCCATATGGGTAAGGCGTGGAGAACGTCGTTGCCACGATACTGGCCCACTCCTCCGATTCTGTTATGTGGGGGAAACATTGTGCAAATTCCCTCTGTCATCGACGTCAAAGTGTGATGGACTCCATCATACAATCAAGCTATCAAGAACACGTAACAATAAGCAAAACATTTCGTGAATACCAGTCACGGATTAGGCCTGTTCTGAATGGCCAACTGCTGCCTGCACAACGCTACGAGGAGTGATCTATGACTGTGGGACATGTGATTAGTATTGTTACGCACCGAGATCGTATGAGAATGTGAGAGTAAAGGTTTTCTAACCTCCCCCAGACCGGCATTGCTGCAGCTAATTGACATGTCAACACAAGTCAGTGGCACGACGTAAACATTTCAACACAATTAGTCGGTCACCATGAGTGTGACACTGACACGACTGTTCGTGAGTCCCAGTGTGCTCAGGAGACACCGAAATCCGTTATTGCCTTCATAAAACTTAGTAAGATGCTTTAGACACGACACAACACCGCCTATAAGAGACCTGACGAAGCAGTTACAATACTGAAGCAAACCTGTTGAGCAAATGTAGCCGACCCAGAGACCACCGACCACTGTTAATAAATCGGACGGATTCAGCCTCTCCTCGGTTAAACATGAATGATAATCCGACCTGGCAGCTTAGAAGCAGTCGATCAGCTGGATCGATGGAGTCTATGTCGTTTGTATTCGACTCTCTGATTATTGTATTGTAACATCTTCAGGAAGCAGTTCATATATAAAACTTCTTCCCCTTCCTGACGTTTCGTTGCCTACTGCGGGCAACATCTTCTGAGAGGTGAGTCGGCGACTGGCTGCTAGGCGATAGTGGTCCCGCTTATATAGAGCGCTTAGATGGCGCCACCACTCGTCACGTGGTTTCGACTTTAAAACTATCTCTGGCTAGTGCCATCTCTCTCGATTACAGGTAATCGATTGTCACTTCGTTGGTACAAAGTCGACCGCCATGTCTTGTCTAGTTGTAATCCTTCTTCTTTTCTATTAAAATATTTCCGTGCTTGTAGATCTCTATAGCTTCTCAATACTTTTGTGCACTTTTTTATGTTTTAACAAAACCGCTTCTTACGTGATTTATGTGTGTCAGCGTTTACCTAGGTACCTAAATTATTTCATGAAGTATTGAAATCTCAAATGTTGACCGACTTTTGGGTCACCATGTACGTTGTAGAACGCTTTTTCTACGTCGACAGTCCTACGAACGTACTTTGATTATCTTTGTCCTTCCTCCTTTATCAAGCCTGACGTCATAACTGCCCCCCCCCCCCCCCCCTCTTGCCTTTGCCCTTCAGAAAGACAAACTGATCGTTATCTAACAGATCTTCAACTTTCTTTAAGGGGGAACGACAGGGTTACGGACGAAAAAATTGGTCAAATACAGGTTCTTTTTTTCTCCGTACTGGAAAGTAGTACACAAATGGCGTTTACTACAATGAGTGAAGCATACATTTAAGTTTTTATTGGTATTTTTTGTTGAAAAATATTAATATCTTCATTGTGTAATTGGGTTTATCCAGAGGTAGTTCTGAGAAGGGTAGATCGACGGTTATCGCTGTAACTCCGGTTGTGGTTATCTGAAACATGAAATTATCTCATCACCCCGATCCTTACAGATATAATTTTAGTTCATTGCAGGGATTTGCAGAAAACAAAAAACAAACAAAAAAATTGGCGAATTTATAGAGATTTGAAAAAATGGCCAGTTTTGTACCCCTCTTTTGTGGTCGAAAAAGTACTAAATATCAACATAAAAAAAATCGGCTAAGATGAACTGAAGAGAATTCAGTTTGCTTCAGAGGAGACCAAAAATCATTAAAATCGGATGAAAATTGTAGCTTGGGCGACGACAAGCTTGCCGAAAAATATGGTTTTGAGAAAAACGCGTTCACGGCTTGACAAGTATTTATCATATAGGGAAAGGTCAAAGGTTGAAACTTACGGGGTATCTTCGATGCCTGGTCCATAATAACTATCGCCTCAGCTGGTGGATGGTCGTTGTTTGCTACTTTCACCTGATGACCACTGTCCGCCTGGTAGCTGAGTGGTCAGCGTGACAGAATGTTAATCCTAAGGCCCCGGGTTCGATTCCCGGCTGGGTCGGAGATTTTCTCCGCTCAGGGGCTGGGTGTTGTGTTGTTCTAATCATCATCATTTCATCCCCATCGACGCGCAAGTCGCCGAAGTGGCGTCAAATCGAAAGACTTGCACCAGTCGAATGGTCTACCCGACGGGAGGCACTAATCACACAACATATATATATATATATATATATATATATATATATATATATATATATATATGATAACCCCTCATTTTCGTCCTTTTCTGTCTTCACAGAATAGTGTTCATCGCCGATTTTGATTTGAAGGGCATATGCATTAATGCAGTAACGCCTCCATTGAATAGACATGCAGCTAAATTTGAAGCAATGTTGATAATTTCGCTTCGGCTGGATGTTATTTTTGGTGCCTGTCGGCAAATGAGAAGAGTTTTCGAGACATTGGTAAACATTTGCACCGTTAGAATCAGCCTCAAACAACTCACGGGCGCAACGAAGATGGCGTGCGCGCGAGCGCGAAACCGGTTCTCTAACGCCAAGGCGTCCCGTGTACGTTCGACTTCAAACGCTCAGGGAATTGCTACTTTTTGTAATTCGTGCATAATATTTTGGAGAATAATTCTTCAGTGTATAGAATTTC
Organism: Schistocerca americana; assembly: GCF_021461395.2. Lineage (NCBI taxonomy): Eukaryota > Metazoa > Arthropoda > Insecta > Orthoptera > Acrididae > Schistocerca > Schistocerca americana. Next base: position 143,027,062 of record NC_060121.1, read on the forward strand.
GTATTCCGTAATTAAAAAAATTCGAGGTTTCTCGACAGTCATCCTGTCGTGCCCCATTAAAACCTATGCAGCAGAATGGGTGCTCTGGTCCTCCAGGAAATGCAGAGTAATAAGTTTTCTCTCTGCACACTCGTAGACAATAAGTGGACGCAGAGGGTAGCTCTTTTAAGCCCCGCGGTGCCAGTCTAGACTCACTACAACGCTTCCCCGAACTGTCTTCTGGGGCCATCTGGACAGGGATACGCCTGCATTTTGCACTCCAGTGGCGTGCCACAGCCTACGAGCACGGCCGGTGCCCCAGTCTGCCCCGCATTCCGCCAGTGGAACAAAGCAATTGTCCGTTTCCAACAGCACTACCGCTCCCGCTCCCGCTCGTAAAACGGAGGTCGGCAGGCAGCGCTTGCTGTATAATGAGTGTCGAGGTCGGTATGTTCTGCTGGCGGATTCCAGGCCACCGCAGGCCGCTCACGTGACCGCATCTCACATTGGACGTCGCGGAAGATCGTCACGGAATTACGAGGGCAGAGGCCGTAACCGGGACTGCAATTCGCCATCACGAGTTCTATTCATACCAGGCGCAGCTGTCCGTCCGTTGTTTCAGCGCCACTGGTCCAAGATTCCATTTTGCTTTGCAGACAACACCTTGCTGTGTATTTCTGGTAAGGGGGAGGTATTTCCCGAACAGCTGGGTAACGGATCGGGGGCAGTGGTGAAAAAAAGGTGAGGGGGCGGGGAAGAAGGTAGAAGGTAGATGGGATAAAGACTTGGCTCACGTAGAAACCCCAGTGGAATACATGTTATGTGTGCACAACCAAGCGACCTGCTCTGATCTCGCTCCACATCCGTACCCTTTTTCCATCGATGTTTTTTGCACCCTTTCCAGTGAGAAACGCTTACTGAAACGGGCCTTCAAATTACAGTAACAGGTTTTTATTTGTTTCCCAAGTGTTCTTCACTTGAAGAAAATCTCATTCTGGAAACATTCCCCAGGCTGTGGCTATGCCATGTCTCCGCAATATCCTTTCTTTCAGGAGTGCTAGTTCTGCAGGTTCGCAGGAGAGCTCCTGTAAATTTGGGAAGGTAGGAGACGAGGTACTGGCAGAAGTAAAGCTGTGAGGACGGGGCGTGAGTCGTGCATGGGTAGCTCAGTTGGTAGAGCACTTGCCCGCGAAAGGCAGAGGTCCCGAGTTCGAGTCTCGGCCCGGCACACAGTTTCAATCTGCCAGGAGGTTTCATGTTCTTCAGTTCTTGGTAATTTCAAGTTACGGATTTTGAGGCTACGTTAGTTTAGAACTTAGTAAACCCAAATTAAACTTTCCTATTCGATTTTGCCTCAAGCTTATAAACCCTGTCCAGTCATAATAAAGCGTCGACCTGCCAAAAGCCTGAATAACCACCTTTCACAGCACAGTCTGCTGCGAGACGTGCAGGAAGAGAATCAGTAGTTTTCTCGACGGTACCGACAGTGATCTGGAGCCAGTCCGACTCAAGTGCCGTGGGCAGCTGCGTAAGGTTTCCTGTTGAGGTTCCATGTTCTGAACAGTCCCATCGAGGCTGTCTCGCAAATTCTAAATTGGTTTTACAAGAATAGCCCTGAAAACAATTCACCGCATTTTTTTCGGCTGAGAAAAAAATGCGAAGAGCTATGTATGCATTATTTTAAGGGGAGGTTTACTATCTTTCGCCCCAAAAAAGCATGTTCTTTGAGAATTTTTTTCTGGATCTGTTACAGATATCAAAGTCAAATTTTGTCAAAATGTTTATTGATATTTCCTCTACAAACTGGAATTTTTTCGACCGGAAATGTCGAAGAGTAAAGGCGGAAGTGCCGTCGGAACAAAAAAAATTCCATGTAGACCTCCACGCGCGGTATGTCATAGGCCAGCCGGCTCGCCTGAAATCAAAACTGAGTTGACGTTAGCGAAGTATATAAGATTCTTTAGGAGTTGTACCTCGCTTAAGTTATGTGGACGATAGGAAACAAAATGGCGGCCATTTGAAGAAAAAGGGTGTTTCTCATCGAGTTTTCGACTTCGTCGGCCAAGTAAAAATATTTATACTTGATGGATCGAAATAAAAGTGGTACAACTCCGCTCGTACGGCCGGTGACAAGCGGTTTTCGGCCGCTTGAATCCGGTGGTCGTCCGAATGCGTCGAACTGCGTCGAATAGAGTCCCAGGGTGACGTCCATCGTTGTCATGGTCTTCAGAATTGCTGAACACCCTTCATTTAAGCTACTCGATGCCAGGAAAGAAACAATCTCCACAGTTCAAAATGGTTCAAATGGCTCTGAGTACTATGGGACTCAACATCCGTGGTCATCAGTCCCCTAGAACTTAGAACTACTTAAACCTAACTAACCTAAGGACATCACATACATCCATGCCTGAGGCGGGATTCGAACCTGAGACCGTAGCAGTCAATCTCCACAGTCTTCGCACGAGAATGCAAAAGCTTGTGGGCTAACTTCCAAACACATGCGTTCAAACTTTCATTTGAATTTTGTGTGTTTCCTCCCAAGCACCGGTACAATAACTCGTCCGAAAGAAGAAAACTGGTGCGTGAAAAAGGCCGGTTTCAGGCAGTTGCATTTTTTTTCTTCAACCGCGAATAAGAAACACTTACGTTCCGTATTCTGAAAAACCGTTTCAGGGGTGGATTCTAAACACTTTTATAGATGCAAAAATGCAATTTAAAAAAATAGATTTTTTGAACCAAGAGATAGTAAACCACCTCTTAAGTCTGCTGAGTGAGCCCGCCAAGTTTCCGTCACTTCTGACAGCGTAGCTGTAGGGCAGTTTCAAAATGGCGTCTGTGGGTGATGTACGTTACAAGCAACATGCCGTCATTGAATTTGCGACTGCAGAGAAAGAAACTGTGCGGAATATTAACAAACGCTCGTGCAAAATCTATGGAGCATCTGCTGTCGACAGAAGTACAGTTAGTCGCTGGGCATGGAGGATGAGGTCATCATAAGGCGGTAAGGCCGAGCTCCACGAATTGCAGCGGTCGGGGAGATCATCCACGGCTGTCTCTCTAGACACACGTGACCTAGCCCCCTCGGACTTCCACTTGTTTGGGCCATTAAAGGATGCCATTCTGGAAGACATTTTGAGGACGACGAGGAGTTGGTTCACACAGTAAAGCATTGGCTCCGCAACCAGGACAAGGTCTGATACCGGGACGGCATAAACGCCCTCGTTTCACGCTGGCGTAAGGCCATAGAACGGGATGGAGATTACGTGGAAAAACTGGGTGTGTAGATAACACAGCATTCTTTCGTGTGTGTAATTCTCATCATGTTCAATAAAGAACTGTTGACGAAAGGAAAAGTGGTGCATTACTTTCTGGGCAATCCTCGTAGATCCGGGCGACTTCGTTGGCCAGGGGAGAGTATGGTAAACTCATTCTGCTATGACAACCCGTGGGCTGTGTGACATGTTGCATTGTCCTGCTGGCAGATGCCATCGTACTAATCGGTGAGGGGGCGTGGGGAGGAAAGGAGGGAAGGGGGGGGTGGCGGGAGGGACATGGCCCCAACGATATATGCATACTTTTGTTGATCCATTGTGCTTTCCAGAATCACGAGATCACCCAGGATACGCCTCGAAAACATTGCCCCAAACCATGGCGCGTCTATCTCTGGCCTGGACCCTTCCGACGTTTGTCCCAGGGCCGTACTAACCAGTGGTCATCTGTCTGACGGAGCATCAAAAGTGATTCATCTAACGAGGCCATCTATCGCCAGAATTTGTTTTACCTGTGACGTCACCGTATCAGTGCTTGATCGCAAACGTACATAAATTTAGTACCGATTTCTATTTGTTACGATAATCTTCAGATTTGCTTTATGATAGAAAAAGAGAAATACAAATAAATATGCAATATTAAAATACCTAATACAGCATTATATGACGCAGTTCTACCAGATCTGTGTACTGGCAAAGGTTAGACACACATACCTGAAAGTCAATATTTTAAAAAGAAGTCCACTGAATGAAAGCAGTTACGTCAACGCGCCGACGTCAGTTAAAATCAAATGTTGAACCCAGTCAATACGCCCACAAAAAAAAGGAGTATGACATGCGGTACTTTGGGACTTCATAGACAATTGACATAGCACTGCAGTTCAATCTCGGTAGCAGCAGTTGGTGGCAGTTGCTAGGTGACTGCACGTGCGGCTTACAGAAGAAAAATGTAATGAAAATACGGTAACAGTTACAGTAGCTACAAAAACAAAGTTTGAGATGTGATGTATCAGAAATACCAACCAACCAGTAAAGTTTAGAAAACGGGGAAAAAGTGTTTTGCTGTGAGCTGATAGAAACCAGTAAACCAGTAAATTATAAAAGAAAATAGTAGTGTAAAAATGACTAGCAACTTGCTTATTCTAAAGAAGAACATCAAGGTTACTAGGAACTGAAGAACAGGCTAAATAGAGAATAAGAAGTGATCACAGAACTCTCCGATAATTCCTCGAATTCACTGCAGTTGATCTAGAAACCATAAAAAATTTGATACTGATCGCCACAGGCTGCTATAATTCCGATGTTCCGGGTACGGATCTTGTGCATTATAAAACGCCGCACCTCTCAGTTTAAATAGTGGACTACAGTGACTATCAGCAATGCTTTAGTGCAATAATGTAGGCACGGCAACTGGTTACGACAATAACGCACCACAATGGTCAGCCAGACGGGCTATTGTTCACACGTTAACAGTTCGGTGATCAAAGGCACCTGCGGAGCATTGATTTCGATCGGTAATCAGAGCTAACCGTTGTAAATGTACTATTGATCCGCGTTAATCCGTAAACGATCATCTGGTTGAACTGCTCTGGGATTAGTTAGTACGTATATATCGACAGCACGGGGGCTGCGTTTACAACACACACCCACGTGCTGTCGAACGAACACTTTACTGTCCAGGAGGACACACTCTGAAAGTTGTATGTTTACACTCTCAAAACAAGGCGTTGCTAAAGGAGTGAGAGCACAGAATGAGAACCATGAGTCAGAACTTTTCTTGTGCATGATTGTTCAGCAGATAATATTTACATCTATAGTTGAAATAAAAAGTAACTCCGCTTGTGTAACGTAATAGTAAATGCTACTATCTTATAATAGGCTCCTACGGTCTATGGTTTACTTAGAGCTCGTAGGAGATTTGTACATTTTACTTTGACGTGAGAAAGGTAACGGACAGCTCCAGACGAATTCATATTTCAGAAGTTTTTAATATTGGCTCGTAACACGAGGAAGATAATATAGCGAATATGAGGCGCCGTGCTAATAAAAAAAGCCTTTAAAACCCATGACAATATGGCATTTTCAATTGCAAGGACAGTAGGGGCTACCGGAGAAATCGTTTCAAGATTTTGCCACAAATGACTCCACACTTTACTTATTTAGGCAGCTAGGTCACCAGAGACAGAAGAAACAAAGTAGAAGTAAGAAGCAGATAGGTTCAAGCTGGGTGTGACTTGATTGAAAAGAATCAGATTATAAGGGTGAAGCTCCTAAATGAGTGGGCGAAAAAAACTTTAAGGAACTAACGCAGAAAGAAGTGTTAAGATTTTTCGTCACCTACTGAGGCGCGAGAGTCTCTTAAAAACTAGCATAAAGGATATGTCACTGTAAAAATGTCTACAGGTAGACCATGACTGGAGTACACAGATGAAAAATAAAATTTGTCGGCCACACAAATATGGATAAGAAGGGAGGAAGCTGTTTGTTTACATTAAAGACTTACAGTTAAAAATGACACATACCGGACATGTTTGTAATTATTACACTGTTAATAACAACGTCAGTGAATAATCGTTGTTGTTACAAATGGAAATCGAAAGACGCCAGAGGAGGAAACGTTGTTCTTCGTAGGTGAGTACCACAGATCACACTTACGAGGTGTGGCTAGAAAAAAACCGGACTAGTACTGGTGAAACAATAAAACGAATGCAATAAGGCTGAAGGTAGCGTGGCCTGTCACGTGACTCTCGCTCCGCCTACTGCTCGAGTTTCATCTGCCTCCTGCACTCAGTCTGCCCGTGGCGTCTGTTTTAAGTAGTTGACGTTTTGTCTGTGCGTCGGAAAATGTTGAGTGTACAGAAAGAACAGCGTGTTAACATCAAATTTTGTTTCAAACTAGGAAAATCTGCAAGTGAAACGTTTGTAATGTTACAACAAGTGTACGGCGATGATTGTTTATCGCGAACACAAGTGTTTGAGTGGTTTAAACGATTTAAAGATAGCCGCGAAGACACCAGTGATGACACTCGCACTGGCAGACCATTGTCAGCAAAAACTGATGCAAACATTGAAAAAATCGGTAAACTTGTTCGACAAGATCGCCGTTTAACAATCAGAGCAGTGTCTGAGTTAACAGGAGTTGACAAGGAAAGTGTTAGGCAGATTCTTCATGAAAGTTTCAACATGAACAAAGTGTGTTCAAAAATGGTTCCAAAGTGTCTCACAATTGAACAGGAACGCCGAAGAATGATTTGTTCTGACATCCTGGAAAACATTGAAAGTGATCCCACCTTCTCACAAAATGTTATTACTTGCGATGAATCGTGGTTTTTTACTTACGATCCCGAAACTAAACGCCAATCGATGCATTGGAAAACTCCTGGTTCTCCACGACAAAAAAAGCACGAATATCAAAATCGAAATTCAAGGCAATGATGATTGTTTTTTTTTGACATCAAAGGGATTGTGCACATTGATTGGGTACCAGAGGAGCAAACAGTGAATCAGCATTACTACATTAGCGTCCTGGCTACCCTACGTGAGCGAGTACGGAGAAAACGGAACGATTTGTGGCGAAAAAAGTCATGGATCCTTCACCAAGACAATGCCCCAGCTCACAGTGCGTTGTCAGTGAAGACGTTTTTGGCAAAACACAACATTCCCATCTTAGATCATCCACCCTACTCACCTGATTTGGCCCCCTGTGACTTTTTTCTTTTCCCTAAAGTCAAGTCAGCTTTGAAAGGAACTACATTTGAGACTGTTGAAGCAGTAAAAGAAAAAGCGACGGAAGTAATGTATGGACTTACCGAAAATGATCTGCAGCATTGCTATGAACAGTGGAAAATTCGTATGGAGCGGTGTAGAGACCGAGGAGGAGAGTACATTGAAGGAGATAACATGAAATTGTAAATAATTGTAAATAAATGTTTTTTCCAGCATCAGTCCGGTTTTTTTCTAGCCGCACCTGGTATCATTCTAGTAAGAGGCTCTGTAAGTGCTGAAAAATATTAAGAAACTGTGGAATACAGAGGTAACACAGTACGGCCACTTCATGAGATCAAGTGTCTGATCACTACATGGACACCTTTTACTGGATATTAATATGGGATGTGTGCACCCTTCACCTTTATAATGGTTTGAACTCTGGTGGGAATACTTTCAGTGTGGTGTCTGAATGTCTGTGGAGAAATGGAATCCTGTACTTCTCAGCCTAAATCAGAGAAGTAGTCATGTTGGACTCTGGGAGCTGGTTCGAAAGCAGTGTTCAATCACATCCCAAAGTATTCAATTAAGTTCAAGTCGGGACTCTGGGCTAGTCAGTCCGTTCAAGAACAGTATCCAAAAACCACTGCCTCAGAGATGCTGCCTCATGTCATTCTGGTACAAACAACTATCGTCTTCGATCTGAACGCAATGTACAGTGCAGTACAGTGAGGCCGGCCGGGGTGGCCGAGCGGTCGTAGGCGCTTCAGTCTGGAACCGCGCGACCGCTACGGTCGCAGATTCGAATGCTGCCTCGGGTATGGATGTGTGTGATGTCCTTACGTTAGTTAGGTTTAAGTAATTCTAAGTTCTAGGGGACCGACGACCTCAGATGCTAAGTGCACTACACATGAGCCGCGCGGGATTAGCCGAGCGGTCTGAGGCGCTGCAGTCATGGACTGTGTGGCTGGTCCCGGCGAAGGTTCGAGCCCTCCCTCGGGCATGGGTGTGTGTATTTGTCCTTAGGATAATTTAGGTTAAGTAGTGTGTAAGCTTAGGGACTGATGACCTCAGCAGTCAAGTCCCATAAGATTTCACACACACTTTTTTTTTAACTACACATGATGGCAAGAAATGTTCTAAAGGCATTCGCCAATCTCAAATCCCTCCATAGGATTTCCACAGGGTATACCGTCAGTTAACAGACCAAATTGTCTATTTGCACTCATCCACTGTCTAATGACGGTGCTCTTTACATTACTTTACGTGCTACTGAAGCACTGACTATAGAAATGCGTGACTTAACGCAGAACTGCTCGATCATTGTATAGCATTCTCTTGAACTCCTTACGCACGGTCACTGTACTAGTTGGAATGATGGTAGACCTTTGGAACTGAAGAGTGATACCTTCCGCAAATTTCATGCAACGATTTACATCCACTCTCCGCAGTGCTTAGTGGTTTCAGTCCGTCGGTACATGTGCTCTGTCTCGTCTTGGTTTCGCAATAGTTGTTCCTTTGTGTTTGCCATTCATATTCACATCTCTAACAGTAGCATTCTGTTGATTAGACAGTGTATCTTCAAGTACTACATACATGCGTTAAACGTATTCACATTTCGGGCAAATCTGTATCATTTCTTACGCATTTACAGATTTCCAAATCACTGTCATATCTTAAAACAGTCACATTAAGAAACTATATTGATAGTACCTTTGACATGAAAACTGATTATGTGGCACTAATATTACCGAAGATCAAAAACTCGCTACCAGAAACGAAAAATATAAGCAATGGGAAAGGAAACTGAGGATTTGTTGTTGCCGTCTCTTATTATCCACCGAGCGAGGTGGCGCAGTGGTTAGACACTGGACTCGCATTCGGGAGGACGACGGTTCAATCCCGCGTCCGGCCATCCTGATTTAGGTTTTCCGTGATTTCCCTTATTCGCTCCAGGCAAATGCTGGGATGGTTCCTTTCAAAGGGCACGGCCGACTTCCTTCCCCGTCCTTCCCTAATCCGATGAGACCGATGACCTCGCTGTCTGGTCTCCTTCCCCAAACCAACCAACCATCTTATTATCCTGCAGTAATGAAAACAAACAAGTATATCAATAAGTCAACGTCTGGATTATGAAACGTGTCCCGAGAGAAAGAAATACGCTTGCCTTTCATTCTGCAAAGCTGTCAGTCAGTCTTATTCCACACATCAAATGCAATATTTTAAAGTACACCGGGGTGACAAAACTCTTGGGTACCGCCTAAGACCGTGCCTGTAACACTATTGCCCGGTGTAGTGCAACAAGTCAACGTGGCATGGATTCAGCAAGTAGTTGGAAGTCCCCAGCAGAAATATTGAGCCACGCTGCCTCTCTAGCCGTCCACAGTTGCAAAAACGTTGCCGGTACCGGATTTCGTGCACGAACTGACCTTTCCATTGTGTCCCATAACTGTTCAATGCGATTCATGTGGAGCGATCTGGGTAGTCCGAATTGTCACGAATGTACCTCAGATCAATCGCAGTTGCGTGGTAAAACGGTGTATTGTCGTCTACAAAAATTCAATCATTGTGGGAATGTGAAGTCCATGAATGGATGCAAAAGGTATCGAAGTAGCCGAACGTAACCATTTCCGCCGGCACTACATTCTGGAACCGCGCGACCGTTGCGGTCTCAGGTTCGAATCCTGCCTCGGGCATGGATGTATGTGATGTCCTTAGGTTAGTTAGGTTTAAGTAGTTCTAAGTTCTAGGGGACTGATGACCTCAGAAATTAAGTCCCATAGTGCTCAGAGCCATTTGAACCATTTAACCATTTCCAGTCAGCCCATGCCACTATGAAGCCGCCACCGCCTTCCACAGTGCCTTTGTTGACATGGCTTCATAGTGCCTGCGCCACACACGAACCCTGCCATCAGTTCTTACCAACTGAAATCGGGACGCGTCTGACGAGGCCACCGTTCTCCCGTCCTCTAGGATACAACCTACACTCCTGGAAATTGAAATAAGAACACCGTGAATTCATTGTCCCAGGAAGGGGAAACTTTATTGACACATTCCTGGGGTCAGATACATCACATGATCACACTGACAGAACCACAGGCACATAGACACAGGCAACACAGCATGCACAATGTCGGCACTAGTACAGTGTATATCCACCTTTCGCAGCAATGCAGGCTGCTATTCTCCCATGGAGACGATCGTAGAGATGCTGGATGTAGTCCTGTGGAACGGCTTGCCATGCCATTTCCACCTGGCGCCTCAGTTGGACCAGCGTTCGTGCTGGACGTGCAGACCACGTGAGACGACGCTTCATCCAGTCCCAAACATGCTCAATGGGGGACAGATCCGGAGATCTTGCTGGCCAGGGTAGTTGACTTACACCTTCTAGAGCACGTTGGGTGGCACGGGATACATGCGGACGTGCATTGTCCTGTTGTAACAGCAAGTTCCCTTGCCGGTCTAGGAATGGTAGAACGATGGGTTCGATGACGGTTTGGATGTACCGTGCACTATTCAGTGTCCCCTCGACGATCACCAGTGGTGTACGGCCAGTGTAGGAGATCGCTCCCCACACCATGATGCCGGGTGTTGGCCCTGAGTGCCTCGGTCGTATGCAGTCCTGATTGTGGCGCTCACCTGCACGGCGCCAAACACGCATACGACCATCATTGGTACCAAGGCAGAAGCGACTCTCATCGCTGAAGACGACACGTCTCCATTCGTCCCTCCATTCACGCCTGTCGCGACACCACTGGAGGCGGGCTGCACGATGTTGGGGCGTGAGCGGAAGACGGCCTAACGGTGTGCGGGTCCGTAGCCCAGCTTCATGGAGACGGTTGCGAATGGTCCTCGCCGATACCCCAGGAGCAACAGTGTCCCTAATTTGCTGGGAAGTGGCGGTGCGGCCCCCTACGGCACTGCGTAGGATCCTACGGTCTTGGCGTGCATCCGCGCGTCGCTGCGGTCCGGTCCCAGGTCGACGGGCACGTGCACCTTCCGCCGACCACTGGCGACAACATCGATGTACTGTGGAGACCTCACGCCCCACGTGTTGAGCAATTCGGCGGTACGTCCACCCGGCCTCCCGCATGCCCACTATACGCCCTCGCTCAAAGTCCGTCAACTGCACATACGGTTCACGTCCACGCTGTCGCGGCATGCTACCAGTGTTAAAGACTGCGATGGAGCTCCGTATGCCACGGCAAACTGGCTGACACTGACGGCGGCGTTGCACAAATGCTGCGCAGCTAGCGCCATTCGACGGCCAACACCGAGGTTCCTGGTGTGTCCGCTGTGCCGTGCGTGTGATCATTGCTTGTACAGCCCTCTCGCAGTGTCCGGAGCAAGTATGGTGGGTCTGACACCGGTGTCAATGTGTTCTTTTTTCCATTTCCAGGAGTGTATGTTGTCACGAGCTCAGGAGAGGCGCTCCAGGAGTTGTGCTGTTAGCAGAGGCCTTCGCGTAGGTCGTCAGTCGTAGCCCGTTGACGTCCAATTTCCTCGAATTGTCCAAACAGATACTTTCATCGTATGTCCCACATTGATTTCTGTGGCTATTTCCTGTCTGTTGACACTGACAATTCTACGCAAACGCCGCTGCTCTCGGTCGTTAAGTGAACTCCATCGTCCACTGCGTTGTCCGTCGTGAGAGATAATGCCTGAAATTTGGTATTCTCAGCACACTCTTGACACTGTGGACCTCGGAATATTGAATTCACTAACGATTTCTAAAATGGAATGTCCCGTAGTTCTAGCTCCCACTACCGCTGAGTGCTTAAAGTCTGTTAATTCTCGTCGTGCGGTCATAATCACGTCGGAAATCTTTTACACTAACCACCTGAGTGAGTTTGAATGACAGCTCTGCCAGTCCGCTGCTTAAAAGTACCTTGTGTCCGCTATACTTACACATATGTATATATGTACATCGCTATCACACGACCTTTGTCACCTCAGTGCATGTATGAAACAATATGTACAAAATCCACAGTACATTCGAATTCGGCCTGTCTGTTCTAGCGAGGTAATAGCATTCAAAATCTGCATAATGCTTACAGGTGAACCTTAAGCCGCACTTAATCTGAGTGATCTGGTTGGCTCGGAAGGTAATGTATGTGTATTACAGGTAGTTACGTTACGTGCATTTGTAAGCTCACTCCACATATATGCCTCCTTCATGTCGCCGAGAGTACTTGACATTCTAACTTGCTGCCCTATCGTAACGGTTATGTGTATCATCTAGCTGCCCTAAATATTTTAGTATCTGTTGTTGCCAGGTACATCTACATCTACATGGTTACTCTGCAGTCCACACTTAAGTACCTGGCAGAGGGTTCATTCGACCATTCATACTACTTCTCTACCATTCCACTCTCGAAAGGAGCGTGAGGAAAAGGAACAGCTAAATCTTTCCATTAGAACTCTGATTTCTCTTATTTTATTATGATGATCATTTCTCACTACGTAGGTGGGCGTCAACAAAATATTTTCGCATTCAGAAGAGAAAGTTGGCGACTGAAATTACGTAAATAGATTTCGCCGCAAAGAGAACCGCCTTTGTTTCAGTGACTGCCACCCAAACTCGCGTATCATGTCAGTGACAATCTCACCCCTTTTGAACTATAACACGGAAGGAGCTGCCCTTCTTTGCACTTTTTCGATGTCCTCCGTCAATCCTACCTAGTAAGGATCCCATACCGCGCAGCAATATTCCAGCAGAGGACGGACAAGTCTTATGTAGGCTGTTTCTTTAGTGGGTTTGTCGCATCTTCCAAGTGTTCTGCCAACAAAGCGCAGCCTTTGTATCGCCTTCCTCAGAATACTATCTACGTGGTCTTTCCAGATTAAGTTGTTCGTAACTGTAATTCCTAGGTATTTAGTCGAACTGGCAGCCCTTAGATTTGTGCGATTTATCGTATACCCAAAATTTATCAGATTTCTTTTAGTACCCTTGTGGATGACCTCGCACTTCTCTTTTTTTTGTGCTAATTGCCACTTTTCACATCATTAAGAAATTCTCTCTAGATAATTTTGTAATTGGAATTGATCGTCTGATGATTTTACTAGACGGTAAATTACACCGTCATCTGCAAACAATCTAAGGGGGCTGCTCAGATTATCACCTAGATCATTTATGTAAATCAGGAATAGCAGAGGGCCTATGACACTACCTTGCGGAACGCAACATATCACTTCTATTCGATCAAGTCTATATTTGCCGACTGTATTCGTTATTTTACACTGTGGTTTACTTTGGTTGGGTCAGCAGTCCATCCTCTCACCTCTGCACAGCTGATTATCTTCACCCTTTCGTTGCGATGTGCTGCGTAATCGGATGGATCACCGACAAAATTATAATAGATCTCCTTCCCGTTTTCTCGTCCTCGTTGAAAATAATTATGGCCGTCGTGGAGCAGTATCCCACTGTTCCTACGTTTTAACACAGATAAATTTATTCGCAGTGGCATCATCACTGGGTGACTATTTTTGTGCAAATATAATATTTCATTATGCTACACTTTCGCACTAAATGTCTCACTATGATTTGCTGATACTTTGGTATTACATTTGTTACAGCTACGTATACTGAATCTGAGGTCACATTAAATTTTGTTCTTCAATGAATAGCTATTTATCACGAATGATCGTTGGAAAAACTTGGTAGTTGAATGACGACGCTGTAGTTTTGTTTAATATCCCAACAAATTTCGTTATACAAAACATCATTTTTAATAGCTGAAGCACATTTTGAAGCCTTCAGTGATCTTCTCTGACTTTCACCAATTGATTTCTGAATGCGACATCCCATGTAAAGCACATGTACAGCCATCCCTTGATCTATATTTTCCACATGCTGCCCTCTAGTAAAGACACTTTGTAGCACCAAGATGTCCTAATCATATTGCCGTACGAATGTTGTGTCAAAAAAGGGCGCTGGCAATTCAATTGTGAGTCACTAATTTGGAAGAAATTTCTAAAAGATCTTCACCATTGGAAAGGAAAATAAATGTACAAAAAAAAAAAAAAAACTTCACCTATTACCGTAGGGAAATTCAGTGGTTTCAGAAAAATCGACGGAAAGCTTTCCTGTATTGCGTGTGTTCTAATGAGTGAGGAAGCGGTCACGTGAGCAAGGCTGAAACCTTTACTCTCTGGTTTAGCGGCTTCACGTGTCAGCCAAATTTACTCTTGTGTAAAATATAACGTTTTGGAAATGATTAAAACTGCGATATTTAAACACTTTTGTTCACTTCACTGAGGATAAATCGTAAATATTAACAATAAATTGGAATTTTATTGCATTATCAGATAATATTTGTTTCATCTCATGATTATAGATCACCGCTAAATCTAAATTTGTGTATTACATTATTAGATTCATGATTATGTATTACCGCTAAACCTGAATTTGTGTATCATAATAAAAGTAATACGTATCATTAAACTAAACATACGTAACGCATTTAGCAAGACTGCGTACGGAACCAAACGAAAAAGTGGCAGCCAAAGCTTTGCTGTATCAAGTGCTGCACGTAAATGACCGTGATTGGCAGTTATTGAAGAGCATATGAGTAAAACTGTTTATAAGGACGTGAACCCGCAAATTCTAAATGTAACTGGGACTCTGTAACGAAATCTGTGAGAAAATCTTCAACCGTGACACGGATATGATATTAGCTGTGCATGGAAGCGAGCTCTCGATGCAGAGAAGAGCCAGAGATATTCTCCGCAATGTTTACGCTACAGCGGGGGGTGTGGCGCCACGAGGGCAGATGTTGACTCCGTCTGCGACAGCGCTACCTAATTACCGACCAATCAGAAGCCGTCTGTGGGCTGTATAAGCTACCACAGCAGCAGTTTCGACAGTCAGTTGCTCCTGACGATGACGGTGGAGGTTACTGTCGAAAGCTGCAGATTTTACCCTGAATTGACGCCACAATAAGTCCGAGAATGTTTCATACAAAAGTGCCATCGCGAAAGACTTCGTTCTCATTACGTGTTTACCACCTGCTCACATCTCCAGCTCACCACCAGTTACACATTACTCAATACCTTCGGATCACTGAGTCAAAAGCATAAACGGGTTTACAAAATTGTTAAGGCTTTCGTGGCCACTTGTTGACAAACTGCCTATTGGCTTCTGTCTCGGGTTCTTCGGCCGACGTTCATGTGATGATTTTACTGACGTTTCGCCAGCACGAGTGGCTTCACCCTCCATTGCCGGTGGTGAACTGGAGCCGAGCTCGCGGCCGCAGACTATATGTACCTGAGGAGCCAACGTCCGAGAGCTTCTCCGCGGTCATTTCCGGTGCGATTCTCCTCTTGCCACCTGCGACGGTCGTTCGCTGTAGTACGGGAAGCCAGGATCCGTTTACCTTAAGGCTTTCCTCTTTCTTGTTGAAACTGTTCGCGTGTTTGTGTATTTCTGCAGCTTCTCTGAACAAGCGCGTGTGATAGTGCTTCTCTACAGCCAGAACTTCCGTGTCAGCTAATTTAATGACGTGGTCGGTCTCACTCACAAGGGGAGGCCGCCAATTGTGAAATTCAGATTCGATTCATACTGCGCATAATAAAAGCTCATGGCCAGAGGTGTAATGTGGCAAAGCACCAAGATGCACTTCTCAGCCGTTGTCGAGAAAATCGTCAGTTAAAAGAAACAGTTGCGGTGAAATACTCTCGACGATTAGTAACTTTCTACAGTGTCGTGGCGCAGCGGTAAGCGCTCTGGTTCGTAATCCGAAGGTCGCCGGATCGAATCTCGCGCCATGCAATTTTTTTTTATTATTAGTTTTTTGTAATTCATATATATATATATGAAGTATTAATGAATTGCTTATGCATGTTGGTGAAGGCGGATCGCTCTCCAATTGTACCGCCTCCATTTTTCCGTTTTTTTTAACAGGGTGTACCAAAGCTCTCCCGTCCGCACTGATTTTCGACAATATTATAAGTTGCGCTAGCGACCGCATCTACCTTCTTTCGAAGTTAGCAGGCAACTACGCTGTTATGCGGCGGCTCGTTTCGGCCCATTCAACATCTGTCATTCAAGTGTAACGAGCGAGTAACGGAGTTTATATTTCATACCTGCCACAGCAAATTTGTGTTCGTGGGGTCTCTATGCTAATTCGAACGTTTGACTTACGCTATACGTATTCGTTTCGGAATATCGTTTCTACGTCTTCCGTTAACTATGCGTGGTTAACATTATGAAGACAATTAATAACATTTGTGAAATACAACTTTGTTTGCGGATAACATAATGATGTTCGAAGTCGCCAGTTTTTCCACGATAAACGACTTTCAACAACTTATTATATGCATAATTGTTGCAACTGATTGCCGGGAATTATATATATATATATATATATATATATATATATATATATATATATATATTTGAATTATAAAAAACAAATACTAAAAAAAAAAGTTGCATAGCACGAGATTCGATCCGGTGACCTTCGGATTACGAACCAGAGCGCTTACCGCTGCGCCACGACGCTGTAGAAAATTACTAATCCTCAAGAGTATTTCACCGCAACGGTTTCTTTTAACTGTCGATTTTCTCGACAACGGCTGAGAAGTGCATCTTGGTGCTTTGCCACATTACACCTCTGGCCATGAGCTTTTATTATGCGCAGTATGAATCGAATCTGAATTTCGCAATTGGCGGCCTCCCCTTGTCAGTGCGTGCTCCGCCACGGCCGATTTCTCCACCTGCCCCATCCTACGATGTCGCTTGTGCTCTTTGATCCTGGTGTTAATTGATCGTCCAGTAATTCCGACATGAAGTTTCCATCATTTGCATGGTATACGGTATATTCCCGACATTGCAAGTGGATCCCTTTTCTTCTTTGCCGATCTAAGACACTCTTTGATCTTCTTTGTCGGTATGAAAATCGTCTTTACGCCATGTTTGCGCAATATACGGCCGATTCTGTCCGTCACTCTGGCAATGTATAGCAGAAAGCCCGTACCCGACATTTCTTTTTCTGAATACTTACTTCGCCGAGTGTTTGGCTCTGTTACACTTCTAATATAATTTGTGGAGTACCCATTGCTCCTCAGAACACCTTCCAGGTGTTGCATTTCTCGTCTGAGTTGCTGCGGCTGACATATTCGTCCTGCTCTCGTTACGAGCGTATTAATCATGCCTCTTTTCTGGCTCGGATGGTGGTTTGATAGTTTGTGCAGGTATCGGACACGCTGTGTCCCAAGTTTTCGCCGTCCCTTGTGACCAGCCGAAAATCCCGAGACAGAAGCCAATAGGCAGTTTGTCAACAAGGGGCCACGAAAGCTTTAACAATTTTGTAAAAATAAACGTGTTCAATTTTCTACACATTTACGTACTACATTCACATTTTTTTTTTTTAAATGAATTTCAATAGCGACGGTGGTGCATCTGTAGTGAAACATGTTTCTGTTGAAGAATCAAAAGGCAGATGCTGTTAAATCGCTTCGTTAATATCTACATGTTATGGCAGCGTACGTCCGCAGCTCGTGGTCGTGCGGTAGCGTTCTCGCTTCCCACGCCTAGGTTCCCGGGTTCGATTTCCGGCGGGGTCAGGGATTTTCTCTGCCTCTTGATGACTGGGTGTTGTGTGCTGTCCTTAGGTTAGTTAGGTTGAAGTAGTTCTAAGTTCTAGGGGACTTATGACCATAGATGTTAGGTCCAATAGTGCTCAGAGCCATTTGAGCCATTTTTTTGGCAGCGTACCTCATGCAGAAGTTTCATGTTTCTGACGTCTGGCATTGAACTGTACACTAGTCTGGTTAGATTTACGCAGTTCAAACATGTAAATAAAGAGCATTTCCAAGACTTTTCGCTTTTTGATGACTGCATCTGTTCTGAATAGCCGCCTTCAGCAAATATCAGTACTATCAATAACACTAACGATACTGCTGTAGACACATACCACCACATACCCTCAGAACGGTCCGTGGTACTATAATACTCTGGCTGCGATGAAACTACACCCATTAGTGAAATTATACTACCGAAAATGGCGCCTTCCGCTGGAATACGAGTCTAAAGACGTAGGTTCAACACGCAGGAAGGGGACGTAAACTATTTCCTTTAATTTAGTACTTTCAACATTGCAGCCCAGTCAGCAATCGTGATATTCTAATATATAAGAAACTATCAGCCTCGATTGCGGTAATGAAACCAACCTTTGCCTAGGTTTCAGCCCAAGTAATTGAGCCTTCTTCAGAAGATATGCCTGACTCTATAATATGTCTACGAGGGCATGCTCTAGAAATATTCAGGCTGTTTTAGTTTTTAGTTCATTTTAATAATGAACAGCCTCAGTTGCACCGTTTACCTAGAATTTACCTAGGTTTCAGTCGGGATAACCCAACCTTGTTCAGAATAACAATATATATCGTTTGTCCATAGTGGACATCGTCAAGCTAAAACTACAAACCCATAAATTATCGTCAGACTGTGAAAAACTTACCTGAAACCGCCTCGGCCCCCTAGAATTTACCTAGGTAAACGGTGCAACTGAGGCTGTTCATTATTAAAATTAAAATTAATATTTATACAGTTGTTGACAGGGCCTCTATATGTTGAAGATATTTATGTTTTAGTTTCATTTCTCGACCATGCTCTCGTAGACATATTATAGAATCAGGTATACCTTCTGAAGAAGGCTCAATTACTTGGGCTGAAACGTAGGTAAAGGTTGATTTCACTACCGCAATCGAGGCTTCTATTTTCTTATATATTATTTCCTGTATGTTTTTACGACATTGTCTTCTACTTCAATTTAAACTTTTTAATTCTATCGTTTTAGACATACTGATGTTATTATGCCGCAAACAGAGCGTGCACTTAGGGATTCATTCATAAAATTATTTCTCCACACTCTAGAAATCTTGTCAGTTCTTTCCTGACTTAATGCCTCATGGACGCTGCACACAGCACTTGCAAATGTCTGGCTGGTCTGCAGCTACTATGCTATCGTATATACAATATGTTATTTATCGTACATTCATATTACATTACTTGGATTCAATTAAACGTAAGACGCTGACTATTTTTTTGTTTAATCTTCATATTCAGCAACTCTCCCAATGTTGTATTTTCCTTTCTCCTGTCCAAGTTGCTCCTGAATTCTTATTATGCGTTGCACCACAATCCACGCTGTCATTCACTTCTTTTTCCAACAATAAAGGAATATGTTTTCTATATTCTCACTCATTCGACTGAGGTGACCAAAGAAGATTAACCTTTAATTTTCTATCAATTCTGATGTTTTCCGTATATTTTGGTAGATCTCCTCAATACTCCTCATTTCCCAAACATCTATAGTTTGCATTGCACCCACCGTTTTCCTTGTTACTTCTCATTTTCCAAACGTCTATATTTTGCATTGCACCTCCTGTTTCCAGCTTGTATTTCGTCGTTACGTAGTCACCCACACGAAAACGCTCTGGTCCTACCAGTGCAGTAGAATGTCTTGGTTTTGTTTTTCTAGATGTGTGCATTCCTTGTTGCAGATACTGTTATTTGAATCATATGTTTTTCCATTTTACTAAACCTGAATATGTTGCAAATTTTTCTGGATCGCATTCCTGTATATTGTGCATCTAAGGACAGATGGTAGTGGTTGTTAAGGTAGCCGTTATGAACGTTTTAGCATACAGTCATTAATATTAGAAACGCAACAACAGCCGTTCCAGGACTACATGCAATCTGTCAATGTCGTACTTGTTTACGGACTAGCGGTGCTCGGAGAAGCAGTTGATGAGACAGGTGTTTACCGCCTTGAGGAACGAACGCTTTGATGGACGTACGGAGGAGGAGGAGATTAGTGTTTAACGTCCCGTCGACAACGAGGTCATTAGAGACGGAGCGCAAGCTCGGGTGAGGAAAGGATGGGGAAGGAAATCGGCCGTGCCCTTTCACAGGAACCATCCCGGCATTTGCCTGAAGCGATTTAGGGAAATCACGGAAAACCTAAATCAGGATGGCCGGAGACGGGATTGAACCGTCGTCCTCCCGAATGCGAGTCCAGTGTGCTAACCACTGCGCCACCTCGCTTGGTGATGGACGTACGGTAACTTAAGTACGCGGAGCAGAGAATGTCGTGTTGCCATTTTTAAAGTAAGAGGAGGACTTCATGTCAAAATAATTTTTGTTTTGGTTTTATATTTTGAGGCTAATTACTTTTAAGTGTGTTTTACGTAGGATGAACTTAAACAGCCAGATGGTCGGAGCTTGGCTCTCAAAACACGTTGCTGTTGATTATGGTCCTCATATTACTGTCTGCGTGGTTTCTCCAGAACAAATTTACCAAGTCGCTCGGTTTTACCTATTTGTGTGTCTGTGTGTATGTTGGATCATTTTTTGTAATAGTCGTGCTGTTTTCAGCAGACGTCCCGAAACAAGTTCTACTGGCTATCCTTTGCAGAAGATTATTTTGAGTAACTGCTTATGTCAGATTTTCTGAGAGCATTGCAAGAACGTCTGCGAAGTCGAGACTGATTACTTTAATTCTGCTCGCTTTCCTTCCAAGCATTATTTTTATATTTAACTATATGAAAATGTTGAGTTATCGGTGTAAGTGTAACAGTAGGATTTAATAAAGGAAACTTTGAGCTGATAATATGTTTGAACTAACGTTGGTCTGTTAGAAATTAAAGCATTGGCTATCTTTGATTACAGGTGAGTTCGCATCTTCTTCGGGCATCTGCAACGTACCACATCCACCTACATCTCCGCATTTGGAATTACTTTGGCTGCAATGACAGGTGCGTCGAGGTAAGCTCTTTTTTATGCATATGAAACTCCCCATATCGAAGGAAAGTATTAATCACATGAAAGGCTTCATTCATGCTGTAAGTAGGCTGTTTATGTTTTCTTATTGGCAACGTTACGTAGCGCTCAATATGAAAATCACTGGCTGTGCTGTGTGCAGTCTGTCGCTAGTTTGCATTGTTGTCTGCCATTGTAGTGTTGGGCAGCGGCAGCTGGATGTGAACAGCGCGTAGCGTTGCGCAGTTGGAGGTGAGCCGCCAGCAGTGGTGGATGTGGGGAGAGAGATGGCGGAGTTTTGTAATTTTTCATGAACTGATATATTTATATATGATGATATCAAGGTAAATACATTGTTTGTTCTCTATTAATATCTTTCATTTGCTAACTATCCCTACCAGTAGTTAGTGCCTTCAGTAGTTTGAATCTTTTATTTAGCTGGCAGTAGTGGCGCTCGCTGTATTGCAGTAGCTTGAGCAGCGAAGATTTTTGTGAGGTAAGTGATTTGTGAAAGGTATAGTTTAATGTTTGTCAGGGCCATTCTTTAGTAGGAAATTTTGAAAGTCAGATTGCGTTGCGCTAAAAATATTGTGTGTCAGTTTAAGCACAGTCTTGTAGAATTGTTCAAAGGGGACGTTTCAATGCCTGTATTCCGAGTTAAGCCTGGTAGTCAGTTACATGGAAGGTCCAGCACGCTGCTTATAGCGGAAATGTTTGGAGAAAAAAATCTGTTTTTCATAGCCTTCTGAAGTTTAAAATAGTTCTCAACTAGTCAACACGCAATATTTATGTTCGGTAGTCGTCAACTGTTCACCTCGTGTACTGACTTTCACCATTTAGACCCACAATTTAATCACTTGCAAACATATGCGTAGACTCTGTACTACGAATTTTCAGTGCCCACTGCATAGAACCTAGTATTTATCAATTCTAGCAATTTTTGAAAATCTTTCTCATCGACACTGATGAAAACACGTTTATCATCGAGTTCCCCGTCTGCCTACGTGATTGGCTCATACGTTTCCCCCAACCTATATCAATCCGGCCCAAAGGCCGTTCTCTACTCTTCCCCATATCATTATTTTTTGCTGCTGACACAGATATTTATTTCTGCTTTCGATTGTCATGAGAATAATTCTGTCGCTAAATTTTTTTACAGTAAATCAATGATTGCATTATTTTCCTATTCAATACGAATCCTACTCCCAGTATACAACGAGATGACAAAAGTCACGGGATAGCGATATGCACATGTACAGATGGTGGTAACAACGCGTACACAACACATAAAAGAGCAATGCACTGGTGGAGCTGTCATCTGTACCCAGATGATTCATGTGAAAAGTTTTCCGATGTGATTATGGTCGCACCCCGCGAATTAACGGACATTGAATGCAGAATAATACCTGCACCTAGACGCGTGGGACATTCCATTCCGGAAATGTTTAGGGAAGTCAACGTTCCGAGATCCACAGTGCCAAGAGTGTGCCGAGAATACCAAATTTCAGGAATTACCTCTCACCACAGACAGCGCAGTGGTCGAACGCCTTCACTTAACGACCGAGAGCAGCGGCGCTTGCGTAGAGTTGTCAGTGCTAAGAGACAAGCAACATTGTGTGAAATAACGGCAGAAATCAATTTCGGAAGCCGGCCGAAGTGGCCGTGCGGTTAAAGGCGCTGAAGTCTGGAACCGCAAGACCGCTACGGTCGCAGGTTCGATTCCTGCCTCGGGCATGGATGTTTGTGATGTCCTTAGGTTAGTTAGGTTTAACTAGTTCTAAGTTCTAGGGGACTAATGACCTCAGCAGTTGAGTCCCATAGTGCTCAGAGCCATTTTGAACCATTTGAATCAATTTCGGACCTAGCACGAATGTAACCGTTAGGAAAGTGCATCAGAGTTGTCGGTAATGGGTTTATGGCAGCAGAAGACGGACGCGAGTGGCTTTGCTAACAGCAGCCTGCAGCGCCTGTTCTGGACTTGTGACCACATTGGTTGGACCCCGTACGACAGGAAAGCCTTGTCCTGGTCAGATGAGTCCCGATTTCTATTGGTGAGAGCTGCTGGTGGGATTCCTATGTGACGCAGACCCCAAAAAGCCGTGCACTCAAGTTGTCACCAAGCTACTGTGCAAGTCGGTGGTGGTGCCGTAATGGTGTGGGCTGTGTTTGCCTGGAATGAATTGCGTCACCAGACATAATCCCATAGAACATTTATGGCACATAATCTATATAATCTATAAGTCAGTTCGTGTTTCAAATCCTGCACCGATAACACTTTCGCAATTATAGATGTCTATAGAGCAACATGGCTCATACACAAACAGCAGTTGACCGGCGTTGCTGGTGAAACGTTGTTGTGATGCCTCGTGTAAGGAGGAGAAATGCGTACCATCACGTTTCCGACTTTGATAAAGGTCGGATTGTAGCCTATCGCGATTGCGGTTACCGTATCGCGACACTGCTGCTCGCGTTAGTGGAGGTCCAACGGTTGTTAGCAGAATAGGGAATTGGTGGGTTCAGGAGGGTAATACGGAACGCCGTGCTGGAACCCAACGGCTTCGTATCACTAGCAGTCGAGATGACAGGCATCTTATCCGCATGGCTGTAACGGATCTTGCAGCCACGTCTCGATCCCTGAGTCAACAGATGGGGACGTTTGCAAGACAACAACCATCTGCACGAACAGTTCGACGACGTTTGCAACAGGATGGACTATCAGCTCGGAAACCATGGCCGCGGTTACCCTTGACGCTGCATCACAGACAGGGACGCCTGCGATGGTGTACTCAACGACGAACCTGGGTGCACGAATGGCAAAACGTCATTTTTTCGGATGAATTCAGGTTCTGTTTAGCAGCATCATGATGGTCGCATCCGTGTTTGGCGACGTCGCGGGGCACTTATATTGGAAGCGTGTGTTCCTCATCGCCATACTGGCGTATCACCCGTCGTGATGGTATGGGGTACCATTGGTTACACGTCTCGGTCACCTCTTGTTCGCATTGACAGCACTTTGAACAGTGGACGTTACATTTCAGATGTGTTACGACCCGTGGCTCTGCCCTTCATTCGATCCCTGCGAAAACCTACATTTCAGCAGGATAATGCACGACCGCATGTTTCAGGTCCCGTACGGGACTTTCTGGATACAGAAAATGTTCGACTGCTGCCCTGGTCAGCACATTCTCCAGATCTCTCACCAATTGAAAACGTCTGGTCAATGGTGGCCGAGCAACTGGCTCGTCACAATACGCCAGTCACTACTCTTGATGAACTGTGGTATCGTGTTGAAGCTGCATGGGCAGCTGTACTTGTACACGCCATCCCAGCTGCGTTTGACTCAATGCCCAGGCTTATCAAGGCCGTTATTACGGCCAGAGGTGGTTGTTCTGGGTACTGATTTCTCAGGATTTATGCACCCAAATTGCGTTAAAATGTAACCACATGTCAGTTCTAGTATAATATATTTGTCCAGTGGATACCCGTTTATCATCTGCATTTGTTCTTGGTGTAGCAATTTTAGTGGCCAGTAGGGTATTATGCTGTAATATCATGACCATACATCTTCTTTCAGTTTAACTTCACTCATACTGAATCTTGATTAACTCTTTGTATTTCCCTTTCTGTATATGTGGTTTCCCTTCCACATTCAGAATTATGACATGTTCTGTGGACACACGTTACATATCTTAATTCAAACGCTTCCTTTTCGTTGAGCGTCCTCATGCCGTCTCTAATTTCCTACCCGAAGCTAAAAACGGTACATTAAATTCATTCATTCATTCATTCAGTACTAAAAACGTGCATGTCGTAGCAGACTCGAGCATTTACGTTACTTGAAGATGACAATGAGATGCAGAAGATTGTGAGCTGGTACTGGTATTGTATCCCACCAGTTTCATCGCACGATCTACACACACATAGTTGTAGGAGGGCCATAATCGCCGAGGGAAAAACGTTGCTCCTATGTGTATTGGGCCAATTTCTTCGTAGCTGTGGAGCGTTTAACACCAGTTTGTGAGATTTATTACAAATCTGCATAACGTCGTAAAATGCATCTGCGTCTCCGCTGTACGAATGCTAGTAACAGATGCATGCTATCTGCGTGCACTGTGCTCACT
This sequence comes from Schistocerca americana, assembly GCF_021461395.2. Classification (NCBI taxonomy): domain Eukaryota; kingdom Metazoa; phylum Arthropoda; class Insecta; order Orthoptera; family Acrididae; genus Schistocerca; species Schistocerca americana. The sequence goes on from NC_060121.1 coordinate 143,051,898, forward strand.
TTTCCAAGCCCTGTCAACTACATAACAGGAATGAACTCCGTAAACTCTCCAACGAGTCCTGTGGAGTAATCTTCGAACGCGCCATCCCCGTGTGCCCATAGACTCGACTGGTGATTCCCCCCGCAGCCCACTCGATAGCACAGCCTCTGGTCAGGTAGAAGTGGATTCGGCATGTACCCGAGTATGCAAATACACGGAAGAGCCGAAGCAACTGGTACACCTGCCTAATATTGTGTAGGGCCTCCGCGAGCACGCAGAAGTGCCGCAAAACGACGTGGGGTGGACTCGACTAATATCTGAAGTAGTGCTGGACGGAATTAGCAGCTTGAATCCTGCAGGGCTGGGCATAAATCCGTAAGAGTACGACGGGGCGGAGATCTCTTCTGAGCAGTACGTTGCAAGACATCCCAGATATGCTCAATAATCTTCATGACTGAGGAGTTTGGTGGTCAACGGAAATGTTTAAACTCAGAAGAGTGTTCCTGTTGCCACTCTGTAGCAATTCTGGAAGTGTGGGGTGTCGCATTGTCTGACGAAATGTACATTGGACATGAATGGATGCAGGTGATCGGACATGATGCTTACATACGTGTCACCTGTCAGAGCTGTATCTAGGCATATCATGGGTCCATTATCACTCCAACTGTGCAAACCCCACACCGTTACAGAGCCTCCACCAGCCTGAACAGTCCCCTGCTGACATGCAGGGTCCATGGATTCATAAGGTTGTATCTATACGCGTACATGTCCATCCGCTCTATACAATTTGAAACGAGATTCGTCTGTCCAGGCAACATGTTTCCACTTATCAACAGTGCAATGTCGGCGTTGACCGGCTCTGGCGAGGCGTAAAGCCTTGTGTCGTGCAGTCATCAAGGGTACACGAGTGGGTCTTCGGAGCCGAAAGCCCATATCGATGATGTTTCGTTGAATGGTTTGTACGCTGACACTTGTCGATGGTCCAGTATTGAAATCTAGAGCAATTTGCGGAAGGATTGCACTACTGTCGTCGTTGGTCCCGTTCTTACAGATCTTTATCCGGTCGTAGCGATGTCGGAGATTTGTTGTTTTACCTGATTCCTGATATTCACGGTACACTAGTGAAATGGCCGTAGGTGAACTTCCCGACTTCATCACTACCTCGGAGAAGCTGTATCCCATCGCTCACGCGCCGACTATAACACCACCTTCAGACTCACTCAAATCTTGATAACCTGCCATTGTAGCAGCAGTAATCGATCTAACAACTGCGCCATACACTTAAAGGCGTATTCTGCCTCTTTGCATATCTCTGCATTTGTTTACTTATGCCTATACCAGTTTCTTTGGCGATTCAGTGTAACAACATTAGTGTCAGATAACATGTTGAATGGGTGCAATGTCTGACATAGTTTATGATTGACGATGTAACTTATAGAGGGTGTTACAAAAAGGTACGGCCAAACTTTCAGGAAACATTCCTCACACACAAATAAAGAAAAGATGTTACGTGGACATGTGTCCGGAAACGCTTAATTTCCATGTTAGAGCTCATTTTAGTTTCGTCCGTATGAACTGTACTTCCTCGATTCACCGCCAGTTGGCCCAATTGAAGGAAGGTAATGTTGACTTCGGTGCTTGTGTTGATATGCGACTCATTGCTCTACAGTACTAGCATCAAGCACATCAGTACGTAGCATCAACAGGTTAGTGTTAATCACGAACGTGGTTTTGCAGTCAGGGCATTGTTTACAAATGCGGAGTTGGCAGATGCCCATTTGACGTATGGATTAGTACGGGGCAATAGCCGTGGCACGGTACGTTTGTATCGAGACAGATTTCCAGAACGAAGGTGTCCCGACAGGAAGACGTTCGAAGTAATTGATCGGCGTCTTAGGGAGCACGGAACATTCCAGCCTATGACTCGCGACTGGGGAAGACCTAGAACGACGAGGACACCTGCAATGGACGAGGCAATTCTTCGTGCAGTTGACGATAACCCTAATGTCAGCGTCAGAGAAGTTGTTGCTGCACAAGGTAACGTTGACCACGTCACTGTATGGAGAGTGCTGTGGGAGAACCAGTTGTTTCCGTACCACGTGCAGCGTGTGCAGGCACTATGAGCAGCTGATTGGCCTCCACGGGTACACTTCTGCGAATGGTTCATCCAACAATGTGTCAATCCTCATTTCAGTGCAAATGTTCTCTTTACGGATGAGGTTTCATTCCAACGTGATCAAATTGTAAATTTTCACAATCAACATGCATGGGCAGATGAGAATCTGCACACAATTGTGCAATCACGTCATCAACACAGATTTTCTGTGAACGTTTGGGCAGGCATTGTTGGTAATGTCTTGATTGGGCCCCATGTTCTTCCACATACGCTCAATGGAGCACGTTATCATGAATTCATACGGGATACTCTACCTGTGCTGCTAGAACATGTGCCTTTACAAGTACGACACAACATGTGGTTCATGCACGATGGAGCTCCTGCACATTTCAGTCGAAGTGTTCGTACGCTTCTCAACAACAGATTCGGTGACCGATGGATTGGTAGAGGCGGACCAATTCCATGGCCTCCACGCTCTCCTGACCTCAACCCTCTTGACTTTCATTTATGGGGGCATTTGAAAGCTCTTGTCTACGCAACCCCGGTGCCAAATGTAGAGACTCTTCGTGCTCGTATTGTGGACGGCTATGATACAATACGCCATTCTCCAGGGCTGCATCAGCGCATAAGGGATTCCATGCGACGGAGGGTGGATGCATGTATCCTCGCTAACGGAGGACATTTTGAACATTTCCTGTAACAAAGTGTTTGAAGTCACGCTGGTAAGTTCTGTTGCTGTGTGTTTCCATTCCATGATTAATGTGATTTGTAGAGAAGTAATAAAATGAGCTCTAACATTTAAAGTAAGCGTTTCTGGACACTTGTCCACATAACATATTTTCTTTCTTTGTGTGTGAGGAATGTTTCCTGAAAGTTTGGCCGTACCTTTTTGTAACACCCTGTATTACTCTGTGACAAGAACGACGAATTTTTATTATCTGCGGCCAGCGGTGTTATATCACCTGATATTATGTTATAGATGCGCTTGTGAGATTGATGGTGATGTGTGGACCGAAAATAGTAGTTAAATAAATAAATTTTATTTGCAGTATCTATGAAGTTCTTCAAATGCTTGTATGTCAACAATGAATTTGTTTGCAATCTTTTCACTGAAAACAGGCAAAAAAAAATGGTTCAAAGTTGTCACACATGTAGAGCAAGGCGTAAGCATACAGTAAATGGTTCAAATGGCTCTGAGCACTATGGGACTTAACATCTGAGGTCATCAGTCCCCTAGAACTTAGAACTACTTAAACCTAACTAACCTAAGCACTTCACACGCATCCATGCCCGAGGCAAGATTCGAACCTGCGACCGTAGCGGTCGCGCGGTTCCAGACTGTAGCGCATAGAACCGCTTGGCCACTCCGGCCGGCAAAACAGGCAAAGTGTATGACATGAGATAATGTACTTCCGTATTTCTAGGATTTCTAAACAGTCTAATCTGAAGCCTTTGGGATTAACATGTATCACTTTTAACTCTGTTTCTAAATTCGAAAGTTTTTGTCCTGTCTTCAGACTATCACCAATGGCTGATTTACTATTTTCTTTGAACCGCGTGGAAAAAAATCCAGCTTGTCGGGCATAGAAGAAGGCGCAGTTCTGTTAAGTGGAATAGTGGACACCAGCCTGTTTGAACTGCGATCGTATTTAGTTTGATTGACTTCCTATACTTCGTCGTAGAGTTTGTATTAGTTTGCAAAACACTGCCAGTGCACGGTGCTGTGGGAAAAAAGAACGACATCCTACTTTTCCCGCAGACACTACTCATACGTCGTAAGTGCACATCTGTGCCCGGAATAACGCTGAACACACACACACGCAGCCGCAGCACTTGAGCGTGCTGCGGAATCCCGCTCTTGTAGTCAACATAAATCCCACTCTACGGAAGCAACACATCACGTTGTAGCTTCTTGTTGCCTGAAGCCGGAGCCAACGCCGACACTTTTGCCGCCTCCTGCGGCAGCCCGGCAGGGAAAACAATATATGTACGCCGCGCCGTCGCAGAACGCCGCCATAATATGTTTCCACGGTCCTACCGGCTGGCGGCGCCGGCAATTCCTTCCGGCTGCGGTGTTATTGTTGCGCTCCGCCGGCTGAAATAGTTTTTCATTATTTCTCCATCTCTTGTAATGCGCACGAGAGCGCCGCAGTCGTAATAACGAGGAACGAAATCCGTACTCCGACGTGCGTGTTGGACCGGACAGTTGGTAGCTAGGCCGTGAGTGGCGAAAAGTTACGGCGTTCGCTTGCATGCCTCAAGACAATTCCGCGCCGTAGCTCCGTGCTTATGGCCTCTGGAAGAAGCAAGGCGACACGTAGTTTCAAAAACAACCGGCGTTTGATGAGATTTTCACTAAAGATGTAAGTTTTACACTATTACACACCAAGAGCAGTCCCACACCCATATTGATGTCATAAATCACATACGGCATTAAACTGACAGTTTCGAAATCTGGTAAGGGGGAGCGGGGGGGGGGGGGGGGGGGTTGGGCCATCTGATTAGGGAAGGACGGGGAAGGAAGTTGGCCGTGCCCTATCAAAGGAACCATCCCAGCATTTGCCTGGAGCGATTTAGGGAAATCACGTCTCGCGTCCGTCGGCCGTCGTAATTTAATACATATATTGTTATGGTTATTATTATTTTTTGATTGTTGCCGACTTACGTGGTAGGCCTTAATAAAAATTATATTTCATTTAATTTTGATTTTACGATTAAATGCCTTCCTGAAGTTCTCCTTTTCAACAATATTAATTTCAAATTATTCGTTACGTTAATGAATGTTAGACTCGCTGAATCTTAAAACATGAGCATATAAGTTGTACAATGTAATAAACTTTTCATATTAATTTCCTCGGCTAGTCAGTTCATTTTAAAGCATAAGATCTTTAGTTATTAATTAAAATTGCAGCCCACACACGCGCGAGAGTATTTTTCTTACCTCCGTTACCCATTGTATTGTAGTCAGAGTCCTGGCTCTGGGTCTCGGCTATGGTACTGAAAATAAGAATCTTAAAGCTAAGTATTTTCTGCAAAGTCGGGCGGCTGTGGAGAAAAATTAATATTATGTTAATAGCGGGCGAGTTTTCCGCTTCCGCTAATTTTTCATAAGTTGATATCGCCACGTAATGGCGTCGTTGGCTGCATCGGCCGCTGCGATTGTTGAACTGTAAATTACTTGAATGCAGGTTAATTCAAGGAAGGCGGACATGAAATCGGGATCACCTCTTACAAATTAAAAGTGCACAATAATATTAAATCAGTATATTATATGCTTAACTCATACAAATATGCTTACATTTGCCAGCACTCGCAAGATGTCCGTCTGTATACACTCAAGACAAAAATGGAAGTGAAGACGACTAAAAAATTAACAAAAGAGTGTATCTTGTCGTCTCTTTAGACCATTTTCTCAAATTATTTCTTTGCATTTGAAACTTGGACAGAGAGATTATTACTTTACGGCTATATGATAAAAATATATTATTCAATTTATAAATACTGTTTTTTAAGTCTTTTCGTAATATAGCACTGGGGACGCTATGCACGGAAAACCTAATTCAGGATGGCCGGACGCGGGATTGAACCGTCGTCCTCCCGAATGCGAGTCCAGTGATCAGCTAAGGTTTTCTGGTCACTACCGGAAAATCGGCGTTTACCATAAATACTATAACGTATGTTTACGGCGTTATCTCGCATTTCTAGCTGCTCCTCTCACACAATTAATGATGAAAATTCAGAAATTCTGGGTCGCCACCACCCCAAGGCCTTCCTAACCATTTAGAAAAAAAGGATCTGGAAAATTATTTGTTTAATTACTTTAATAATTTAATTACAAGTGTCCCTTTCTCTTTCGAGATTACCTAGCTCCCCGTGCACACAAAAACAGCCTTCGACTAAGATGGGTAAGCCTCTCTGTTCAGGTGTTGGAAACCTAAGTTGGTCATCTTGTGCTCTTCTTCAAACGAGAAGCAACATCGTCTGTTCCCAGTAGTCTATGACCAACTCAGCGTTTCCCACAAAACAAAACCGCAACCCCACATTAAAACACACATATAATATTCAATAGGCCTTATTTGAGCGCTCAGTCTTTCTGGAAGAGCTCATGAATTGAGCTAAAATCAGGTAGCAAAGTGAATAAGTTGTACCGATTTCGACATACGTCTTATGAAACGACTTCACAGAGACGTTTCAGTACTCACCAGTAGCGGCAGGCGCTGAAGTAACAAAAGTCACGCGATACCTCCTATCACCGTGTCGGACCTCCTTTTGCCCGGTATAATGCAGCACCTCTACCTGGTATGGACTCAACAAGTAGAAGCCCGCTGCACAAATACTTAGACATGCTGACTCTATAGCCGTTCATAATTGCGGAAGTGTTGCCATTGCAGAATTTTGTGCACGAGCTGACCTCACGATTATTATCCATAAATCTTAGATGGATTCTTGTCGGCCGATCTGGGTGGCCAAATCATTCACTCGAATTGTACAGAATGTTCTTTAAACCAATCGCCAACAATTGTGGCTCGGTGACATTGCGCATTGTCATCCATAAAAATTCCACTCTCGAATGGCTAAAAATGGCCTCGAGGCAGCCGAATACAGGGTGGTCCATTGATAGTGACCGGACCAAATATCTCACGAAATAAGCATCAAACGAAAAAACTACAAAGAAAGAAACTCGTTAGCTTGAAAGGGGAAACGAAATGGCGCTATGATTGGCCAACTAGATGGCGCTGCCATAGGTCAAACGGATATCAACTGCGTTTAAAATAGGAAACCCCGTTTTTATTACATATTCGTGTAGTACGAAAAGAAATATGAATGTTTTAGTTGGATCACATTTTTCGCTTTCTGATAGATCGCTCTGTAATAGTCACAAACGTATAAGTACGGGGTAACATTCCGCCAGTGCGGACGGTATTTGCTTCGTGATACATTACCCGTGTTAAAATGGACCGTTTAACAATTGCGGAAAAGGTCGATATCGTGTTGATGTATGACTATTGTGATCAATATGCCCAACGGGCGTGTGCTATATGTACTGCTCGGTATCCTGGACGACATCATCCAAGTGTTCGGACCGTTCGCCGCATAGTTACGTTATTTAAGGAAACGGGAAGTGTTCAGCCACATGTGAAACGTCAACCATGACCTGCAACAAATGATGATGCCCAAGTAGGTGTTATAGCTGCTGTCGCGGCTAATCCCCACACTAGTAGCAGACAAATTGCGCGAGAATCGGGAATCTCAAAAACGTCGGTGTTGAGAATGCTACATCAACATCGATTCGACCCGTACCATATTTCTATGCAGCAGGAATTGCATGACGACGAGTTTGAACGTCGTGTACAGTTCTGACACTGGGCACAACAGAAATTACGGGACGATGACAGATTTTTTGCAGGCGTTCTGTTTAGCGACGAAGCGTCATTCACCAACAGCGGTAACGTAAACCAGCATAATATGCACTATTGGGAAACGGAAAATCCACGATGGCTGCGACAAGTGGAACATCAGCGACCTTGGCGGGTTAATGTATGGTGCGGCATTATGGGAGAAAGGATAATTGGCCCCCATTTATCGATGGCAATCTAAATATTGCAATCTATGCTGATTTCCTACGTAATGTTCTACCGATGTTACTACAAGATGTTTCACTGCATGACAGAACGGCGATGTACTTCCAACATGATGGATGTCCGGCACATAGCTCGCGTGCGGTTGAAGCGGTATTGAATAGCATATTTCATGACAGGTGGATTGGTCGTCGAAGCACCATACAATGGCCCGCAAATTCACCGCATCTGACGTCCCCGAACTACATTCTGTGGGGAAAGTCGAAGGATACTTGCTATCGTGATCCACCGATAACATCTGACAACATGCGTGAGCGCATTGTCAATGCATGTGCGAACATTACGGAAGGCGAACAACTCGCTGTTGAGAGGAATGTCGTTACAGTATTGCCAAATGCATTGAGGTTGTCGGACATCATTTTGAGCATTTATTGCATTAATGTGGTATTTACAGGTAATCACGCTGTAACAGCATGCGTTCTCAAAAATGATAAGTTCACAAAGGTACATTTATCACATTGAAACAACCGAAATAAAATGTTCAAACGTACCTACGTTCTTTATTTTAATTTATAAAACCTACCTGTTACCAACTGCCGGCCGAAGTGGCCGCGCGGTTAAAGGCGCTGCAGTCTGGAACCGCAAGACCGCTACGGTCGCAGGTTCGAATCCTGCCTCGGGCATGGATGTTTGTGATGTCCTTAGGTTAGTTAGGTTTAACTAGTTCTAAGTTCTAGGGGACTAATGACCTCAGCAGTTGAGTCCCATAGTGCTCAGAGCCATTTGAACCATTTGTTACCAACTGTTCGTCTAAAATTGCGATCCAAATATTTGTGACTATTACAGCGCCATCTATCACAAAGCGAAAACAGTGGTCCAACTAAAACATTCGTATTTCTTTATGTACTACACGAATATGTAATAAAAAAATGGGGGATATTTTAAAAAACGCAGTTGATATTCGTTTGATCTATGGCAGTGCCATCTAGCGGGCCAACCATGGCGCCATCTGGTTTCCCCCTTCAAACTAGACAAGTTTCGTTCTTTGTAGTTTTTTCGTTTGACGCTTATTTCGTGAGATATTTGGCCCTGTTACGATCAATGGACCACGCTGTATAACCATTTCCATTCAATGATCGGTTCAGTTGACCCATAGGAGCCGGCCGGAGTGGCCGTGCGGTTCTAGGCGCTACAGTCTGGAGCCGAGCGACCGGTACGGTCGCAGGTTCGAATCCTGCCTCGGGCATAGGTGTGTGTGATGTCCTTAGGTTAGTTAGGTTTAATTAGTTCTATGTTCTATGCGAATGATGACCTCAGAAGTTAAGTCGCATAGTGCTCAGAGCCATTTGAACCACTTTTTTTTGACCCAGAGGACCCAGTCCAAGCCACGTAAACACAGCCACCACCAGCTCGCACAGTGCCTTGTTGACAACTTGGGTCCATGGCTTCGTGGGATCTGCGCCACACTCGAACCCTACCATCAGTTCTTCCCAACTTGAATCGGCATTTATCTGACCAGGTCACGGATTTCCAGTCGCCTCGACTCCAACCGATATGGTCACAAGCCTAGGAGAGGTGCTGTATGCGATGTTGTGCTGTTAGCAAAGGCACCCTCACCGGTCGCCCGCGGCCAAAGCACATTAACGAGAAATTTCGGCACCCTACCCTAACAAATACGTTCGTCGCAATTCCCACATTTGTTTGTGTGGTTACTTCACGCTAGAGTGTTAGCACTGACAACTCTAAGCAAACGCCTCTGCTCTCGGTCGTTAAGTGAAGGCCGTGAGCCACTGCGTTGTCATGGTGAGAGGTAATGGCGACATTTGGTGTTCTAGGCACACTATTGATACTGTAGGTGTCGAAATATTGAATTCCCTAGCGGTTTCCGAAACAGAATGTTCCATGCGTCTGTCTCCCACTACCATTGCGCGTTCGAAGTCTGTTAGTTCCCGTCGTGAGGTCATAATCACGTCGAACACCTGTTCACATGAATCACGTGAGTACAAATGACAGTTCCGCAAATACTCTGCCCTTTTACACCTCGTGTACGCGATACTGCGCCATCTGTACATGTGCATTTCGCTATCCCATGATTTCTCTCGCCTCGGTGCATTGGGACAGTTATTTAATTGCGGCGTATCCAAAATAAAAGCGGCCCCTTGCAGTAAGTAACAAGATAGAATTTTTCTACTTCCCAGTCGCCTGATCTTCAGATCTCGTGACGGTACGTGCGTTCCACGTACAATTTACGCAACAAGCAGTGACTTAATACAGTGGGCATACTACGATAAAAGAATATATGGAATGTAGCAAAACACCGCTACCGCACTAGTATTACCTTTACAATTAGCAAGGATACATCCAAGGTTTCTGGACATTCCGATTTTCTTGGCACTCGTTGAAGGATGAGCGCCATAAACTTATTACCACCAGAAATTTTCTGGTGTATGTGTATGCAAACGTGAATGTTCAGTTGACTGTCAACAATATAAATACAGTGTCGTAATCTTCTTTAGATGGTTCAAATGGCTCTGAGATCTATGGGACTTAACATCTGTGGTCATCAGTCCCCTAGAACTTAGAACTACTTAAACCTAACTAACCTGAGGACATCACACACATCCATGCCCGAAGCAGGATTCGAACCTCCGACCGTAGCAGTCGCGAATCTTCTTTAGAAAAACTTCTTATTTTCCGAGATACATAGATTATTAGTTTCGACTGATTAAATAGCCATCTTCCGATCACATGACACAGAGCATTGTCCACATCGACAACTGAAGCAAGACTTTTTGTCACAATATGGCTGTGACAAGGCGTCTTCTTTCAGTAATCGGTGTGGACATTGCTTTCTATTATGTGACCTGAAGTTCGCCATGTATCTGATTGAAATCTTTCATTGCGATCTTAGCAAACAAAAAGTTTTCATAAAGAAGACAATGGCATATTTAGAGATCGCCTCCTAGGGACCTGGCAGCATCACATAATTACGATACTACCGCACATTACGCTCTTGCAGCGATATTAAACTTCAGTTTTCTTGTTACAGTAATCGTATTTGCTTGAATCCGTGCCCCTGACACCAAATAAACGCATGAAGCTAAACGCAGAAAAAGTAAATTACTATGAAAAATTACAGTTTTGAAAAATAAAACTGATTGATTCCAGAAGATTATAACTTGGGAGATTGCTTTAATAATTATTGGTCTGATTCCAAACTTCCTTAAATCGAAGATCCGACAGTTACAAAGTCAACATTTAACTGACGCATTTCCAGATATTCTACACTCCTGGAAATGGAACAAAGAACACATTGACACCGGTGTGTCAGACCCACCATACTTGCTCCAGACACTGCGAGAGGGCTGTACAAGCAATGATCACACGCACGGCACAGCGGACACACCAGGAACCGCAGTGTTGGCCGTCGAATGGCGCTAGCTGTGCAGCATTTGTGCACCGCCGCCGTCAGTGTCAGCCAGTTTGCCGTGGCATACGGAGCTCCATCGCAGTCTTCAACACTGGTAGCATGCCGCGACAGCGTGGACGTGAACCGTATGTGCAGTTGACGGACTTTGAGCGAGGGCGTATAGTGGGCATGCGGGAGGCCGGGTGGACGTACCGCCGAATTGCTCAACACGTGGGGCGTGAGGTCTCCACAGTACATCGATGTTGTCGCCAGTGGTCGGCGGAAGGTGCACGTGCCCGTCGACCTGGGACCGGACCGCAGCGACGCACGGATGCACGCCAAGACCGTAGGATCCTACGCAGTGCCGTAGGGGACCGCACCGCCACTTCCCAGCAAATTAGGGACACTGTTGCTCCTGGGGTATCGGCGAGGACCATTCGCAACCGTCTCCATGAAGCTGGGCTACGGTCCCGCACACCGTTAGGCCGTCTCCCGCTCACGCCCCAACATCGTGCAGCCCGCCTCCAGTGGTGTCGCGACAGGCGTGAATGGAGGGACGAATGGAGACGTGTCGTCTTCAGCGATGAGAGTCGCTTCTGCCTTGGTGCCAATGATGGTCGTATGCGTGTTTGGCGCCGTGCAGGTGAGCGCCACAATCAGGACTGCATACGACCGAGGCACACAGGGCCAACACCCGGCATCATGGTGTGGGGAGCGATCTCCTACACTGGCCGTACACCACTGGTGATCGTCGAGGGGACACTGAATAGTGCACGGTACATCCAAACCGTCATCGAACCCATCGTTCTACCATTCCTAGACCGGCAAGGGAACTTGCTGTTCCAACAGGACAATGCACGTCCGCATGTATCCCGTGCCACCCAACGTGCTCTAGAAGGTGTAAGTCAACTACCCTGGCCAGCAAGATCTCCGGATCTGTCCCCCATTGAGCATGTTTGGGACTGGATGAAGCGTCGTCTCACGCGGTCTGCACGTCCAGCACGAACGCTGGTCCAACTGAGGCGCCAGGTGGAAATGGCATGGCAAGCCGTTCCACAGGACTACATCCAGCATCTCTACGATCGTCTCCATGGGACAATAGCAGCCTGCATTGCTGCGAAAGGTGGATATACACTGTACTAGTGCCGACATTTTGCATGCTCTGTTGCCTGTGTCTATGTGCCTGTGGTTCTGTCAGTGTGATCATGTGATGTATCTGACCCCAGGAATGTGTCAATAAAGTTTCCCCTTCCTGGGACAATGAATTCACGGTGTTCTTATTTCAATTTCCAGGAGTGTAGATAAGTTTCCTTTGCCTCACCTTTTTCCCAATTTTCTAAATATTAATTTCTGTAATTCTTTAATTTACACGTCCATTATTACGCTTTTATTTGTTTGTTTCTAAAAAATAACCTTTGAAAGCATTAACAATTCCAGCGGAGGCATAAAATTAAATGTTGAGAAAAGAGATATTTTTAGGAATTTCAAATTACAGTGGCTATACGAGGGCTGCTTTCAAATAAAATGCGTAATGAGTTGCAAGTATATCTAAAATCTTTGCCATAGCGTTACGACTTGTTATACTGAAATAAAACTCCTTTTCACACAACTACAGCGTATGCCTTGACACTTGAATCGTCCCTGATGCAATACGTAAATAACGAAATAATTATACAATTACCGAAAGAGTGTATATGAGTCAAGCCTTATGCATTGTTGTTCTGATGCTGGAAGCAACTAGTTCAGACAAAGTAAGGAAGAGCTTTACAAACCATAAAATTGAATATGGGACGTCACAATGAGAGTGATAAAGTCTCACAGCTTCAGTTGTCGCTTGCAGCATCAAGATGGTGCGAGCGCCTTTTCGTCGTTCTGCGAGTAATTCAGGTAAATCATGTAGTATTCTGTGAATAAAAGGGTTTAAGTAGCTGGCGCTTACATCACTTCTGGTTCACTTAAGAAGACTCGTGAAATTTGTTGTGGACAGTTCTCGGACTCCAGCAGCCCTACAAAAAGAAGTGTTCAAATGTTGGTAGTCAAATAATGGACCAGAGGCGATACGTCAAATTCTAAGCGTAATTGAAAGCCTTCTATTCGAACTCCAGGAAGCTGTTCCAAACATTTTGCCAGAAATTTACAGCTAGCATGAAAAAGAAACAGGCAGGTGTGAAACATACATTTTGTCTTTCTGTATTGAAGCCTTTACACCAAACCGTATCTCGTGTCAGTTGTTCAGACATTACTTGAAAATTATAAAAAAATAGTCTTAACTAATGTGAATGCATTAATCATTTGAATTCGTGGTGTCTGTTGTATGGGATATGTCCTAAACAACAGACACCATGCGGAATCCGCAGCTGTGATACATTATATGTAAATTGAATGTGGAGTGGGGAGAAAGGAAAGGAAAGGGAAAGGATCATCGATGTCAGCTGCATCTAAACTTGGCGCGGAATCAGCAGTTGCGATAAATACTGTGTTTCGGGTGGCGCAGTTGTTAACGCACCTGCATAGCAAGTAGAAGGCCCCGGGTTCGAATCGCGGTCCGACACACATTTTCACTCGTCGCCGTTGATTCCGCATCAAGTTTTCCTTTGATTTCTCCCCCCGCCTCCACCTTCAATTGTGAATGACTGATTGAACAAACTTGGTGGACTTGAGCGAATAGAAATGTTGAATCATAGATTTACTTGTCTGGCCATGTAAGTAGCCAGGTAAATGGTGACTGTCCTCTGAATATCCCCAGACCGTGCATCAAACTGATCTCCGCCTTTTAAAGAATTGAACTTCGATGCTCAGCTCTTGCTAAAGGCCGAATTATCAGCGCGACGTTCTTTCAAACCACCATCAATACATACTTTATTATCAAATTTTCGAGAACTTCTACGCTCACAAGGATCCATCATCAACTTGAACTCATATTTTAAGGAGGAAAAAAGGACACTTGCAAGATATCAGCCCCAGCAAGTGATACTGAGCGAAAATTTTGGATGTAGTTCCCACAGTACATCCAGAATGAGTTTTTCACTCTGCAGCGGAGTGTGCGCTGATATGAAACTTCCTGCCAGATTAAAACTGTGTGCCGGACCGAGACTCGAACTCGGGACCTTTGCCTTTCGCCGGCAAGTGCTCTACCAAATTTTTTTTGTTTTATTTTATTTTTAATTTCTTTTTACTTTTTTTTTTAAATCTCATTTTGTTCGCTTTTGTTCGTTGCATCTGCTCGGTGCGCACGTCGCAAGACACCCGTTTCAGTTCCTCGTTTATCCATTAACAGTTTTTTTATTACAGAGGGGAGCCAACCCTCTGACCGAACACGCTGAGTTAACCTGCCGGCGGTACCAACTGAGCTACCCTAGCACGACTCACCTGTCGTCCTCACAGCTTTACTTCTGCCAGTACCTCGTCTCCTACCTTCCAAACTTCACAGAAGCTCTCCTGCGAACTTTGCTGGAACCCTGCAAGGTTCTGGGTAGCTCAGTTGGTAGAGCCCTTGCCTGCGAAAGGCAAAGGTCCCGAGTTCGAGTCTCGGTCTGGCACACAGTTTTAATCTGCCAGGAAGTTTCCCACAGTACATGTTTAAATCCGAAAATACTCATAAAATATCATCCGAAATTATGCTAGACGCACCATTCTTTGAAAATTATGTCCGAACAATTAGTTCATGAGCCCACTTGAATAGTTAACGGTTGTGAAACCAACCACACATGACATCTTAGCAATAAATAATCCAGAGCTAATAACGAAAATCAAAACGGATACAGGTATTAGTGAACACAGGGTTGTCGTAGCGAGACTACCTACCGTAATTCACAAAACCTACAAAGTAAACGAAAAATATACTCTATTCAAAAAAGTGGATAAAAATTCGCCTGACGCCTTCCAAGGAGACACTCTATACTAAATCCAAATTAACAACGTAAGTGTAGACCACATATGGCTTGAAGCCAAAGAAATAGTGCCGACAGCAGTTGAGAGATTTATATCAAATAAATTAACAAATAACGGAGGTGATCCACAATGGTACACAAAACGGGTCAGAACACTGTTGCAGAAACAACGAATTAAGCATGGCAAATTTAAACAAACGCAAAATCCCCAAGATTAGCGAACGTGTACAGAATCTCTAAATTTAGCGCGGACTTCAATACGAGATGCTTATAACAGTTTCCACAGCGGAACTTTGTCTCGAAACCTGGCAGAAAATCCAAAGAGAGACTGATCGTACTTGAAGTATGCTAGCGGCAAGACACAGTCTATGCCTTCTCCATGCGATATCAAAGAAAATACTGTCGACAACAGTGCTGATAAAGCATGATTACTAAACACAGTCTTCCGAAATTCCTTCACCAAAGAAGACGAAGTAAATATACCAGAATTCGATCAAGAACAGCTGCCAACCGAAGTAACTTAGAAGTGGATATCCTCGGAGTACTGAAGCAACTTAAGTCACTAAATAAAAATAAGTCTTCCGCTCCACCGAGCGAGGTGGCGCAGTGGTAGCACACTGGACTCGCATTCGGGAGGACGAAGGTTCAATCCCACGTCCGGCCATCCTGATTTAGGTTTTCCGTGATTTCCCTAAATCGGTCCAGGCAAATGCTGGGATGGTTCCTTTGAAAGGGCACGGCCGACTTCCTTCCCCATCCTTCCCTTATCCGATGAGACCGATGACCTCGCTGTTTGGTCTCTTCCCATAAACAACCCAACCCAACCCTTCCGCTCCAGACTGCATACCAATTAGGGTCCTTTCAGAGTATGCTGATTCAATAGGTGCATACTTACCAATTATGAGAACAGGGAATATTGTAATTACAAATAAAATCAACCTGCTTTTAGGAGTAAAAAAATGTGCAAATCATGCTTTATAGTTGACGAAATATCAAATAAATGTCAGAACGTGTTCCATATGTTTGTGATTATTACACTGAAGAGCCAAAGAAACTGATACACCTGCCTAATAATGTGCAGGGCCCCCACGAGCACACAGAAATGCCGCAACACGAATTGGCATGTCTGAAGTAGTGCTGGAGGGAACTGACATCATGAATCCTGCAGGGCTGTACATAAATCCGTAAGAGTACGAGAGGGGGGGGGGGGGGGGGGGGGAGCGGGATGGAATACGTTGCCAGCCATCCAAGATATGCTCAATTATGTCCATGTCTGGGGAGTTTGGAGGCAGCGGATGTTTGAAGAAACTGGAGGCACTCTGTAGCCATTCTGGGCCTGTGGCGTACCACATTGTCATGCTGGAATTGCTCAAGTTCTTCGGTATGCACAATGGACATGAATGGACGCAGATTATCAAACAGGATGTTTACGTACGTGTCACCTGTCAGAATCGTATCTAGACGCACTAGGAGTCCCATATCGCTCCAACCGCACAGGCCCCGCACCATTACAGTGCCTCCACCACCTTCAACAGTCCCCTGCTGATATGCAGCGTCCATGGATTCATGAAGTGGTCTCTATACCCGTACACGTCCATCCATTCGGTACAATTTCAAACGAGACTCGTCCGACCAGGCAACATGATTCCAATCATCAACATTCCAATATCGGTGTTGAAGGGTCCAGGCGAGGCGTAAAGCTTTTTGTCGAGCAGTCATCAAGAGTACAACAGTGAGCCTTAGGCTCCGAAAGCCCATATAGATGATGTTTCATTAAATGGTTCGCACGCTGACACTTGTTGATGACCCAGCATTGAAATCTGCAGCAATTTGGGGAAGGACTGGACTTCTGTCACGTTGAATAATTTTCTTCAGTCTTCGTTGGTTGCATTCTTGCAGGATCTTTTTACGACCGTAGCGATGTCGCAGATTTGATGTTTGACGGATTCCTGATAATCACAGCACACTCGTCAAATGGTCGTACGTGAAAATCCCCACTTCATCGTTATCTCGGAGATGATGCCGACTATAACTCCACGTTCGAACTCACTTAAATCTTGATAAGCTGCCATTGTTTCAGCAGTTACGGATCTAGCAACTGCGCCAGGCGCTTGAACTATATAGGCGATGCCGACCGCACCGCCGTATTCTGCCTGTTTACATACCTCTGTATTTGAATACGCAGGCGTGTGCCAGTTTCTTTCGCGCTTCAGTATTTCAGTATTTACAACATGATATTTGCATGAATTAATCCTAGCCAAGTTTATCACTTTCATTCAACACCGCTTCCAGGTGGTTAGCTGCTCCACGCTGTGCTCTGAGGCCTCTTTTGACTGAAAAAGTCCACTCTGTGTAATCTGTAACACTCTTTGAGGAAAACAGGTAAGTGCCTAAGCAGAATTCGTTGTCCATGCTTGGGTACGCATTCGCGAATGCTTTGTAAGTTTCCTCTAACGGCTAAACAATTCCGTTGATCACGGAAAATCACAAACTCCGGACTTAGAAAATGATGACCACTTCAAAAGACACACCCCACCACAGAGGACCCACGAACTGCCGCTACAACCCCTCCAGTATTCCTGGCTGACTCCTGTTACCAGACCGCTCCACGAAATTATTTAACCTGTTGGCGCTCCAGCCAAGCAGAATCATTAACAGAATGTGGGCGCTCTCATTGGCGACTACCTGCTCTTGCTTACAGCACTTCTCCCTGCCAGAGCTCATAGTAGTTTCTTGGCAACATTGGAAAATACTGGCCGTTAGCGGGAAATCACTCGACCTGCAGCAGGCGTCTTATGCTTCGACCACTTGGATTAGGAAATGACTAGGCCATTGCTCTAGGCTGGAGAAAACCTCTTTCCTTAGCGAATCGAGCAAACAGGCATGGTCCAAAAATGATACGTTCCAATATCATGCGGCCGCGGCGTGCGAGCAGTACAAACGACACGCTGCAAGACACCTCTGCGGACGATAATATTTTGGGTAAACATTCCCCCTCTCTTTCTCTGTCCATTTCGCATCTAGCCAATGATGATGAACAACCAATCGTAATAGGAGGAATTTCAACCAACAGCCCTTCGCCAGAGTAAGTGTGGAATAGTGCCTTTCTATCCAATGACGATGGGCAACCAGTAGTAACCACAAGAGTTTATAGCCAATAACGTCCCTTCTTGTGCATTAGAGCGGGAATATTAGCCTGTGACGATGGTCACTAATGGTAGCCACAAGAACTTTAAGCAATACTCCCACTTCTCCAGCACAAACTCGGGAAAACTTCCTGAGCCGTTGCTGGCTCATACTATGCGCTGGATTAAACCTTCGTGGCGATTCTGTGTTTAGTCTCCCGCGGTTATCACGAATATCCTGTTATCCTCTCCTTCCGCGGGTGGCACCAGCGGTGTTGACTGTCGGTCGGTTGGACTGTCGTCGGCCCTTCTGCCTGTCTCACCTAAGCGAGCGTTGTCTTTGAATTCCAGGCCGACCCTCGAACATCTGAGCGCCCTCGAGTGTACTGCCTTTTTCTTTATTTGTTCTTGTTGTTTGTACTTGTATGGCTTCTAGCCGATTTTTGTTTTAAATTAAGGTTGTTTTTCCCTTAAAGCCTAGGATTCTTTAGGCCTTCAGCCTAATATAAAGAACCGTTTCACATAAGGTTTTAATGTTTTTGAATTTTAAGTGTTGGGCCTTCAGCCGATTTTGAGTTGGAGTTGATTTGCTTTTAAGGCCTTCAGCTTAGTTCAAAGAATTGTTTCACGTAAGGCCTTTGGTATTTAAAAAAATTAATGTTATGGAGTTTTGTTAGGCCTTCGGCCGATTTGAATTTAACTTGTTTGCTTTTGAAGTGTCTGATTCTTTGGGCCTTCAGCCTAATTAAAGAACTGTTTTAAGATAAGACTTTGCCTTTTAAATTTATATTTTGGTTGAGTTTTGCCTAATTAAGAAGTTTTACATAAGGCCTTTGTTTTTTTTTAAAAAATTAGTGTTGTTTAGTCTTAAGTGTTGGGCTTTTAGCCGATTTTGAATTCAAATTGTTTGCTCTTAAAATCTCAGATTCTTTGGGCCTTCAGCCTAAATAAGGAACCGTTGTAAGATAAGGCTTGCCTTTTAAATTTCTGATTATGCTTGCGTTTTAAGTCATTGGCCTTCATCTGTATTAAATTAAAGTGGTTTCAGCTGGTAATTACGTCCCAAAGTTAAATCTATATGTTTTAAAAAAATTGGGGGGGGGGGGGCTCTTGTAATGTTTGATCAAATAATAAAGTTGTATGCTCGAGTGTAACGGACAGGCCCTTATTTTGGCCCCTTCCCACAACTGAAACTACCTGTCCTGTCCTGTGGGTTAAGCTGGGCGTCTCACTCCCCTTTGTAAGAGAACGCGACACTGGTCTCTGACAGTGCTCTAGCAATAGCGGACAGCGAAACATCTTGAAGAAAACCCAAACAGAGGCCTCCAAACGTCGATTATTTGAAGGAAATGTGGCGCGGCCTAACAACCCAGAAGAGTTTAACTTTAGTCAGCTGAGAATTTCTCAGGCATCAGGACACGGTGTTTTGCCAAACTGGTATCTTTAACCTGGTGCATCGGTGGCATCATTACGTCAATGCTTACCTGATTGTCATACCGATTCCTCATTTTACGACCTTCGAACTGAAACTTTTTGATCGTCCCTATACAACCAATACGAGGCGTGTTTTTTTAAGTAAGTACCGTTTTGCCACACCGCGGCCGCAGCGCTGCGGTCGGCGTTCTGCGCATGCGTACTGGGTACCTACATCTGTTGTGTACGCGCTGACGCCATTACAGTCTGATTCTTCGTTGTTTACGTTGTGTACTGAGTGTTTAAGATCCCTCCGATAATCGTCAGTCTCGCCGACTGTGAAGTACGGGCTGTTATAAGATTTCGTAGTGCTAAAGGCCTAAAAGCGATCGATATTCAGTTTACGTAGAATATATTATGAGTGATGGAATGTTAAGAAATTGGGTGAGAACATTTAAAGATGGCCGTACAAATGTGCATGACGAACAACGGAGTGGGCGTCCTTAAGTCATTAATTAAAGTTTGGTGCAGGAACTGGACAATAAGGTGAGAGAAAACAGACGCTTTACGATTTCCTCCTTGCCGGGATGACTTTACTAATGTTTCTCGTAGTGTTTTGTATGGCCTTGTGTCCGATCACTTGAATTATTGAAAATTGTGCGCACGTTGGGTACCGAAAATGTTGACAGATGTGCACAAAACCAAACGTTTAGACAGTGCACTGACTTTCCTTGAGCGGTACGACAACGAGGGTGATGATTTCTTAAGCCAAATTGTTATGGGCGATGAAACATGGGTGGCCTACGTCACACCAGAATCAAAGCAACAGTCCATGGAATGGCGGCACTCAGATTCACCCAGAAAAGTGAAGTTTAAGCAAAGGATTTTTGCCCAGAAAATCATGTGCACAGTTTTTTGGGACAGAAAAGGAGTATTGCTTGTGGAATTTCTGTCTCGTAATGAGACAATCAATGCAGCAGCTTACTGTAAGACATTGCACAATGTGCGCCGTTCAATTCAGAACAAACGACGTGGCAAATTGAGCTAGGGCATCGTTTTGCTGCAACACAATGCCCGTCCGCATGTGGCGAATCAGACCAAAAATCTCATCACATCTTTTCGATGGGAAACTCTAGATCAACCTCCGTACAGCCGCGATCTTGCGCCCAGTGACTACCATCTGTTCCTGCACTTGAAGATACACCTGGGCGGTCAGCGTCTTCAAGACGATGACGAAGTCAAAACATTGCTGATGCAGTGGTTAACAAGTCAGGCGGCAGACTTCTATGAGGAGGGCATTCAGAAACTGCTACAACGTTATGACAATTGCCTGAATGTTGACGGAAATTATGTAGAAAAGTAGATTAAGGTACAGGCTTGTAAAAATAAAATTATTGAGATATCTTAGCATGTTTTTTTTTTATTTCAAAACGGTACTTACTTAAAAAACATGCCTCGTACATGTCATACTGCCTTCGCCTTTCTGTTTCTGGTAGCTCTGGTACGTTCCAATAAGACAACCGCAGAATCCGCGTTATTCAGCGAGAGGGGGAAGAGCGGTCTGCAGACGTCCCGCCGTGCATCATCCGTGCTGGGCCGACGCCAGTGCGTGGCGAGCGATGCCGGCGGCCCGGTGTGCTGTATTTACGGCCACTCCGGCGTCGCGTTAAACATTTAGACGGCGCCCGCGGCTGACGCGCCGGCCAAGCGGCCATCGCCCGGCTGCTCCTTTTGTGTGGCCCTCACTCATCTCCCAGGGCCAGCGAAACAAGGGAGCGAAGCTCCACCGCTCCAGGGGTTAGGTTAAACTCTCGGCCAGAACCAGTAAATACACGGAGACTCAGCGAAGACGTTCGCCTCAAACATTTCCGGAAATGTTTACCATATCGTGGTTTTGCTATCACCCAAATGAATTGTCAAACTGTTCCTACCAAATGATGTACAATCTCTTTTCATAGCTTTCTATAAATACAATGATACATGTATCAACCTGTTTTTTTTTTTTAATGGAAACTATAGCAATTTCAGCTGCTAGTGTCGTAGTCCTGATCTATTTCTGCAGAAACCGCATTGCTCACTACCAATGCGGTTTTCGCAGAAATAGGTCCACATTAGATCATCTTTTCACTCTAAGATAACTGAAAAGATGTGGGAATTTAATGTAGTTGTACTCATATTATTTGTAGGTTTCGAAAAGGCCTACGATAGCGTACACCGACAGACACTTCTAAATATAATGAGGGAATTAGGAATACCAACACAGTTAATCAGATTAATTAAAATATGTACAGATGAAACTTTGTGTGGCCGAGGGTTCTAGGCGCTTCAGTCAGGAACCGCGCTGCTGCTACGGTCGCAGGTTCGAATCCTGCCTCGGGCATGGATGTGCCTGATGTCCTTAAGTTAGTTAGGTTTAAGTAGTTCTAAGTTCTAGGGGACTGATGACCTCAGATGTTAAGTCTCATAGTGCTCAGAGCCATTTGAACCGTTTGATGAAACTTTATGTCGTATCGAGACACCTGTAAGAGAAACGGAAAATTTTGAGGTATTCACTGGACTGAGACAAGGAGACGCTATTTCACCTATTTTATTTAACCTCGTCTTAGAGAAGATCGATAGCGAATTTAGTAAACTTAAACCACAAGGGATCCAAATACAGGCGATGAACATTACTAGACATGCCTACGCAAATAATGTAGCATTAAGAAGTACTTCCAAAACAGAATTAATCAAAATTAGCAAAATTGTTACAAAAATTGATGAGAAAGCAGGATTACATGTTAATGAATAGATCCCGGGTTCGATTCCCGGCGGGGTCAGGGATTTTCTCTGCCTCGTGATGGCTGGGTGTTGTGTGATGTCCTTAGGTTAGTTAGGTTTAAGTAGCTCTAAGTTCTAGGGGACTGATGACCATAGATGTTAAGTCCCATAGTGCTCAGAACCATTTGAACCATTTTTTTTAATGAATAGAATATCTGGTCATAAGTAAGAAAAACCAACGTGATGCACTTTTGGCTGTAGATGGATTCACTTAGGGAGTTGGTTTAGTAACAATAACGGAATGGGTGTAGAAGTAGATTCCCGACTAGCAACAGCGAACAAAACACTCTTTACCTTTATCAAAATCTTACAGAAAAGATAACTTAGTATTACCTTCAAAATCCGCTTGTATCAGTAGACCATTATACTAGTAACATTATACGGATGTGAAGCATTCATATATAGAAAGAAAGATGAAAAAACTATTAATATTTGAAAGAAAAATACTAAAAAAATTTTTGGTCCACTACATCATGAAGATAACATGGATTGGAGAATAAGAAAAAAATGAAAAATTAAGAGAGCTGCGCAAACAACGTAACATCGTAGCTGTTCTAAAGAAGAGGAGGTCGAACTGGGAAGGTCATATAGCAAGAATGACAGAAATGGTTCAAATGGCTCTGAGCACTATGGGACTTGACATCTGAGGTCAGCAGTCCCCTAGAACTTAGAACTACTTAAACCTAAGAACCTAAGGACATCACACACATCCATGCCAGAGGCAGGACTCGAACCTGCGACCGTAGCGGTCGCGCGACTCCAGACTGTAGCGCCTAGGACCGCTCGGCCACCACGGCCGGCAAAGACAGAAAACAGACTACCTAAAATAGCATTAGGGACGACAATAGAGGGAACGAGAGGAAGACGAAGACTCAGAAGTAGGTGGAGAGATAACATCAGGGAGGACACAACCAGCATGAACACGAGCACTGAATAACAGTGCAAACAACAGAAGGAGATGGAAGAGGCTTGTAGAGCACGCGTATGGTCGATATGGTCCTTTCCACTTGTAGCTAATAATAACAACAACAATAATAATAATAATAATAATGCCGTAGTGTTAAAATAACCGAAATTGAACGGTGTTTCACTCTTTAAAATCTGGTAAGTAGTGTTGAAGTAATTACAATTTTTAGAACTTAATATTTATTTTTCGAGATGAAACCGACCGCCGTCTTTTGTTGAAACAAATAAGGAAGTACATCACCTCAGATAAAGAGAAAATAGAGTGAATTGAATTAGAAATTCTGACATCGGCGCAATCGGGTTATGAAATGAGTTCAGTGGCAACAAATGAAAATTTCTGCCCAATATGGATTTCCCATTTTAAACGAGCGGTCCTCTTAACCTCTATTGCTGTACGAGCAAAATGCCAACTAGTCGCACACTACTGACCTTCCGTCACCTAACCACGCTACTCATTGCTCGCGGCCTCACACTGATTGCCTCAAGAGTTCGGGAGAGAAAGTGCATCCTCAAGAAAATGATGTTAATAGGTGTCAGAGCACATGTATTTATCTGTGTGTGGTGTCTCTCGCTCCGAACTCTGCGGGTATCGGCGTGAGGCTGTGAGCAATGAGTAGGATGGTCAGCGCGCACTACGTCAGTAGAGTGCGGCAAG